>NC_064924.1:273446089-273819940 GCF_023897955.1 Schistocerca gregaria | reverse complement strand
ACATTTCCGCCTCCAGCAACTGAAGTTACTTTTCTTTTTCTGCCATACCTGTAATCTCTGTTCAGACACCATACATGGAGCCCAGTCTCTCCTTCAGCTGTGGCGGGAATTGGTCAGAGAATCGTTTCCAGTTCTCTTCACCGACCTGGTTTTTGAATCCATGCAGGATCTGGAATTTTGATGATGAAATTTTGGTTTCATGCGGAATTGTTTGAAGTAACTGCATACAAAATCGTAAAATTATGTAGAAAATGTTCTAGTTTGCCAAATCATGAAGGCTAATTTAAATATCTTGTTTCTTGACTATTGATGAGAAGAAAAAAATGCTGCATTAAACTAACATTTCTAGAGAGTTGGTTATGTAACACACAGCTTTAGTAAAATGCATTACCAAATACTACAGCCACAAAATTTTTGACTAGTGATATACTCTTGCCACAATTGCAGGTAATGTCTAATTTGACTGCTCCCCTTCCGAAAATTTACAGTATATAACTAGGTATGGAGAGAAACTGCCACAGGATATTGTCTTTTAGCATACCTAATGAGGTCTAACTATCGCAATAGACTTTCAACCTCTGGTAATCCCACACCAATGGTCACTTGGACTGAGGTCCGGGGACCTAGGTAGCCAAGCACGATGGAAATGGTAGCTCAGCCAACAATCCTCACAAATAATGCGTGTGCAAGAGATCTCTCAGAAATGTAGCAATATGGAGTGGAGTGCCATCCTGCATAAAAGCCGTACCTTCCAGCAGGTATTTATCTGCCAAACTTGGGATGATTTCACTCTCTCACTCGCTCTAACATCAACTCACTTTATACACGACTCTCCCGCACCGTCTGTTGGCTGGTTTTTGCTCTTTTTTTTCAGTTTCAGTAAAACCCATACCATTTCAGGCATGTGTGTCTATTTTTATCTCCCTACATACATTATTCTGCACTTTCAAATAACACACTTGAGTCACACTAAGTACTACACATAGTCAGACGTAACTTAAACATTTTTATGTAGTAGCAATGAGAGGAAGCTAGAAATTAGAAATGCTTTAGGGTTCTCTGCACTTTATAAGAACAGATAGCACCTGCTATTGAAAGAGAACCAATATAATATGAATGTCACTGAAGTAGTTGCTACATACAGATCAATAACTCTTCGGGAAGCGATAGTGATCAGACTATCTAGTCATAATTATAAAATAAACCTTATGTGATGGAAAAGTTTAGTATCATACACAATGCACTTTTGTAAAGGCTGTTACAGGCATTCACCCCTGTATAAATAAGTTACCAGGAACATTACAGAACTATTACAGCATGTCATAATGATGATGTGAGGATACAGAATTTGGCTGATGTAAATTCAGATATTTATTGTCATAAGCAGTAGAGATGCAAAATTTTTGCACCCTCGTAATCTATAAATAAGTAAGCACATGTTCAGTCACTCCCATTTTAATTTTATTAACAGTGTACCGGACAAGAGTTTGTTATTTATATATAGACAATATTCTGTATTTTTATTTGTTTGAGGTACTCCTTGTGTAACGTGCAGCAGATGGAGTTCGCCAGCAGACAGCTTTATGTCACAGCAGATGCTGTGTGGAGCTACCGTTACCGTACTGTGTGCCAAGGAGGATATCAGGGTATTCCATTCCATGCAGAAACAGACTTAGCCACTACTCAATCCACATACCCTTTGTTCACTCATGTAATCATTACTTGAAAGTGATTGATAATAATAATAATAATAATAATAATAATAATAATAATAATAATAATAATAATAATATAATTAACTATTGCTAAAGTTGAGTTTCTAATAATTTTAAAAAATGTGGAAGAACAATGGTTTTCGTAAATTCAGAAAGGAGAAGAGGTATATTTATGATGCAAATCTTCGCTACATGCTGTTATTTACCACTTTCATGATCAGAACAATTAATAACCAATCCATAATACTTAGCAATAGAAAATTACATCATTTTAGGAACTTGTGTGTGACAATATTTCACTGTTAAGTCACTGAAGAACAGAAGTTTTTAGGTTTATTGATTCCGCAGTAAACAATCTGTACAAGCAGATGTACCATATATGAGCACCTGCTTAATACGACTGAACAAAACTCACTGTATTTTGAGTACTTCATTTTATCATTTTGGTATTCAGAAGCCCTAAGCAAAAACAAACTCAGTATTACTGAATCATGAGGTTCCATAATCTGTCAAATGTTTGCTTATTCCACTAACATTACAGAGTGAATAAACAAGCAACTAGCTAACAGATGTTACAGGACAATTCTAATGGAATTTATTCCAACATACAATGAAATATAATACCATTCTCACCTTGTGAAACATTTCTTTTAAGTCAGGCTTTGGGCTGACCCATGAAGCAACTGCGTCACAAAAGAAAATGAAGTCTGGAACAACTCCAGCAGGATTGACAGTTATCATCTGACACATGCCACGAAAAGCAGAATCCTTTTCTTCATTGTCACGGATGTTTCGTAGTGATGTACACCTATGACAGTCCATAGACAACTGTATTTTAAGTTGCTTCTCATACACTGAAAGATTCTATAGTTTAAGCACCACTTAGTTCCTACCGAGACGTATCATGAAAAACTTTGTAAAATGACTTCTTTGAACTCTGATATGTATACTGGAAAATAACACATCTTGACTGAAAGACTTCACTTAATAATTTTGAGCTTTCTAGTCTAACTTTTGCTTTTGGTGGTATGAAGTACACAGATAAATTTGTTATGCACAGCACGTGGTAAATTCCTGAAACACAACTGATAAGTGATGCACAGCATCTGCTATAAGGGAAGAATATGTCTTTTCAGAGACTGCAACAGAAGTGATCCCAACTTGGAGATCAGACACAAGAAAAGGGATGTGGAGAACTATAGAAATGTAAGGGACTATTCAGAAGAATTAATGTGAGCCATACAGGGTGCTCCAAGCCTTTAGTGTCAAAATTATATAATTTTAACAGGAAGTGAAACCACATACTTTGAGACAAGTAACCAACAATCTGAAATGAACATTCCAATAGGTACAATGTCGTTAGGGAGCCATACATGTGAGTCATGGCTTTGTACACGGCTGGTGTTTCTTAATAAAGAACTGCCAGAGCACTGACACTGGTAGTTTTCTTTGAAAAACAACAACCATGTCACATATCCATGGTGTTAGTTTAATACTGAAAAAAAAAAGGGGGGGTTGAATATGCTCCATTTTAAAAGACTTCGAGTGAAAAGTGGGGTTCCAGCTTCCTCTTTCTACATTCCACAGCATCTTTAAAAATTTTTGCTTTCAAACATATTAACACACTTTCTAACAAGGAACTCACTTCTCTCTGCAACAAGCTCTCCTAAATTTAACTTGTTCACACCCACTAATCCATTGCTGTAAGTCACTCAAACCCACCTATCCTCCCTCTTGCTTATTCTCAGTCACTCAATCAACCCAACACACTGTTATCACCTCTGTTTCCCTGTAACTGTCATAGTCTCCTTCAGTCTGCCAGACTACTACTGTATCCTTTCACTGTCACTGAATACCTCTTCCTCTCTCTTACTGCTACTATCTCATTCATTCGTTCCCACTGCTTCTGTTTTCTCACTATCACTATCTCTCTCTTCCCTGTTGCCTCTCATTATCACTGGATCTCTCACACTTCCGCTTACTCCTGTTTATTCCTATCGCACTAGCACTGTCTCCTTCACTTTTTTCTAGCACTGTTGTCTCAACTACCAACTATGTTTAATTGTCACGGTGTCCTCTTCTTTCTCTCACATTGCCATTGCCGCCTCCTCCATTTCTATGCCACAACCACTGTCTACTATCTTCCAGTATTCATGACCTCTTTCCCACTGCCACTTTCTGCTCCTCTGTCAGCATAAAAAAGCGCAAATATGTTTGCACACCAAAATTTTTGGGAAATTTTTTTTAAAGGCGCTGCTGAAGGTAGAATGAGGCAACTAGTACCCTACTTTCCAGTCAGTATTTTAAACAAGAACATACTGTACTTGACTTTATAGTGCTACAATAGGAGCATTTTCTGCCAGTTCCCTTCCTTTGTCTGCTCAGCTGAGCAATCACTCTTATGAAATGAACTTTATGCATCACCAAAATTTTGCTGGTTTTCTTATGTGAAACTGAAATAAGACAAAACTAATTTTACATCTCAGACTGGATTTCAAACAAACAAAACTTTTGCAAGTTCTTCAGTACTACAATGTGGAGTTCCTAAAACCCGTCTGATGATAAAGTAAAGACACTCTCTCTCTACTATGTAATTTCATTATTTTCCATCTTACAAAGAATTTCACATGTATATTTGAAGTGTACAAGTCAGGTAACTGGAATATATATATATATATATATATATATATATATATATATATATATATATGAATGAAAATTTTCAAAGTTGTTTGAGATAGGGATCTTAGGAATATATCATAAAATTTAGATCCATTTGCTGTGCACAGCCATCTAAGAAACCACAATTCAGTTTTGGTACAAGAGCCATGGTTTTCGGGCATTTCTTGATAACAAATGAAGACTTCCGAGAACACGAAGATGGAATTTCTAGATAAAAGCTTTGAGAATATACGTTAAAATTTGGCCCCTTAAGGGGCGCACTGACCCTGCTGAATGCGGAAAGAACCAACCAACATGCTGCATTTGCTTACTCTGGAGGAAGTGTGCATAGTCAAATGCTGACCCTGGACAGCATGATCGTTGCAGTTAAGACCATCAGTCTGTTGATTGTACAAATAGCCTTTTTTAAAGGACTATCTGAAACACCTGACCTGAACAATAGAACCCAATGCATGAGGCCTGGAAAAATCCCATTTTTATGTGTAGCAATGTGGAACACTTTGGTAGGACATGTAATGCATGGTGAGGCGGGATGTAATATTTTGAAAGCTGAGCATGTTTATAGACTAAGTTTCACAACAAATGTCAACTCAATTTGACTGAATTTATTGCTGTGAATAGAACCATGCAAGGAACTGCATTATTCAGGCCACAGAGAGACTGGCAATGATTTTCTATGAACTATATGGACTATTTGGTTGCAGAGATGTAATGAAAGAGAAGCTTATCACGTAGTGATAAGAAAAACCTGATCTAATGACAAATGAAGCTATAAAAATAACAAAATAGGCATGCGTCTCTTATTAGACCATGCAAATTCTACCAAATGCACAGCAAAGAAATTTAAAACTAACTCTGGAAATTTGTTTTCTTGTTCACCTGCTGATATTTTTCTCATATCAATAGCTTTGTGTAATAAAAGCACCCCTACTGAAATTTAGTTCAATCAATGGGTATTTGACATTCTTTCCTTTCCATTACTGCCAAAAGATTGTAATTTATTCCCCTTGAAAGAATTGTGCTGAAATCTGTTATCAGTTGTCTAGACTTTCAGAAACAAAGTTCAACTGAGGTACAGAAATAATTTAATGTAGTCATATTCACCTCAATGTATTGTCTGAGTTCTCACCACTTTCCTGACTTTCTTTTACATTTTTTTTATCTTGTCTATTTTTTGAAGTCACCTTCTGCCATTAGTTTCACTGCTTAATAAATCTATACTATTGTTGTGGTTGTTGTAATACAGGAGTCCACATTTAGCCTGTAAAACTCTCATGTTCTCAGGACCATTCATCAAAACAAACTGATTTCTAATACACACAGTTACTGTTTTTACTTGAGCAAAAATCAGACTACTGAGTTAATTAATTGATGCTAGTGATCATAATCATACTACAGCAGTTTGTTATAAGAGTTCTCTGAAGATAAGTTTGTTGTGCTTATTACATCTTTACCATACTACTTTGCTCCGTGTTATTCTCATTTACCAATACAATATGGAGAAGTTAAGGCCATCATAACTCAATTTTGCTTTATGCACTTTCAGTGTTTTGCTTTGCTATACAACTACAGTAATTACACAGGCAACTGTTTATCTGGTAACCAAATTTTTTCTCAAAATACTTTTCATCAAAATTCCTTTGTTTCCATCAACTATTTCCACAGACAAAGTCTAGGGCTTGTCTTTACACACGTGAAAGCAGATCATTATCTTACAACAAAAACTGTTCACATGATGTAGGTTCCTTTGAACATTTAATGTAATCCTCAAACTTCAAAGCAGTAAACAGTTTACTTGGTACCCAAACCTCTGATGAATTAACACCTTACACTTATCACGAGAGTTGGTGAAGGAGTCATTATTTCTGAGTGCTGACACACAAGGAAAACATGGGATCAGTAATGTTCTCATGGTCCCAAGTTGCATTTTAACCAGTTTTAGTGACTCGATGGACTTATTTTGTTCAAGGTATATAGAAAATAATATGACGACTAGGGCATATCAGTCACAAACAGGTTCTTTACTAGCACCCTTACTTTCAACATCGTCTTAGGTTCCATATATTTTAAATGTGCACTAATTAGAAAATTTAATTATTCTCCTGTTGATGCTGGAGCAAAAATGTGTACTTATCAGATGATAGCATTATCAATAACCACAAAATGGTATTTCAGCTTCTTTACATCTGATCCATTAAACAATTAAGCACATTACAATTCGATTCTTGATATGATTAACAATAATAATAATAATTTTGCCACAAAATTCAAATTTCTCCTCACTTCATTTTCATTTCTTGCCCAAATTGGAGCTGGGTGTACTCCCTTTGTATCCATGTGACTAAGAACTCTTTGGTACCAGAGGCAAATCATATCATGGCAATTATTTGAGCTTGTCATACTCTTTCTTTACTGAAAAATGTGGTCATGATTCAGCACATGTTCATATTATACTAGTTAAAGGGAAACTACCAAAATTAAATCAGGCACATTCTGAGTTTTGTACAAAAACAATGTATAAAACATAGATGCAAGTGACAGCAACTTCAACACTGGCAATACACACACACATTTATAGATCATCAATACTTCACATTTTATCAAACTCATACTTTCAAAATCACTGAAAAATGTTATTTTAAACAAAACAAAAAACCTAAATACTTTAATACAGCACAAACATAGAATAAAATTCTTGGACCAAACCCTCATCCAGGCACGTGAGTGCTAACTATGCCTGATGAAGAAAATATTTCTGAAACAAACACAGGAAAACAATGTTTTCATGCTGAAGTCACGACACTGTTATAAATAGAAAGAAACACTGAAAAATTTTCACTGAGTATTAACTGTAAATCATACAATGCATCTTTTCATTACAACCGAGCTAACTAAATATAATACTAAAGTTTTTAATACTGACGGTGAGTTTAGTAGAAAAGGATTTCTTGCAAAGCTGGAATAATTTAGTTGGCGGACTGACAAAATTTAACACATTATGAGTAAATTATGTTCCATAACAATTTTGACACTCAATGATGGTAACTCTCTCACTGTGCCTAGTTTATTTTAACAGTCCAAACAAGCTCAGCATACATTTTCTAAAACTGCTGCACAGTTTCTACGACAACTATGTGCCTATTATCAATGGCAGACAACACATACTTTGCCTATTGTTCCCGAATCACTGAACAATGCTTTATCCAGTTCGAAAATCTAAAGTTAAATAAAAAAGTAACAACTATGTGTAACTGTTGTAATGAAACAATAAATGATGACCTTTGTTAACACATGTCAACCATGATAATGATAGTGAAAGAGTCACTACCAACGAGCAGTTAATATTGGATGTTTTTACTCTACACAAACATGGAACTGTCATAATGTTGCAACACTGAATTAAAGAAAACTTAAAAACGGAACACAAAATTTAACTGTTGACAGTGTTCCAAAAACATTACTTAAAAAGAGAAACAAGAATGAGCATACTGTAATAACCTAAATAATGGTAAAGGTGATAAGAAAAAACATACTGATAACACCAATAATAATAATAATAATAATAATAATAATAATAATAATAAAATAAAGGGGTTACACACCACTGGCGCACAAACTGCTGTAACAGGGGTGCGACGTCATGGGGGCACACATAACCTAGCCGGCCAATAGTTATGGCTACAGCGCGAGCGAGCGAACGATCGAGCGGGTCGGGCAAGAAAAGAAAAAACAAACAAAAACAATAAATAAGAGAACACAATAACTTAATATCAATATTCACCTACCTAAATACATTCTAATCAGAATATAACAAGTATCATTTTAACAGTGCACATTCTGGAAAACATATTCAGCACAGCTCTCATAAAAATAAAAAAAAAGTAAAACAAATTCAAGTACTAAATGAGGTTGCAGAAGAAACTTTGATAAGATACGAGTACGAAACACATGCATTAAGTTTTTGTGAATACATCAATTCAGTTTCTTGCACTTTTTTGGAATGTAATTAAAATTTTCATTAGAATGTGGATCTTTATAGACGAATGCTCTCAATATTCGAACAGTACATTAGTTTGGTCAGCTTTCAGTTCAGTTTCAAGCACTCAGCTATGAACTGACAATGAAACTTAAAGAATTTTAATTTTCTTCATATTTTGCATTTTCTCCCAGGACTACTACACCTAGTTGCAGTAAGTTATCTTGTGTTTACAAGGGTCTTCAGTCTATTGCAGCACATCACATCATAACTATGATAATTGATAACAAGATGTACCATAATCTCTATCATCTTGCATCAAGATGAGAATTAGCTGTGACTGGATCATAGTAAGGGCACATTCATGATATCTGTTAATATGAATTAAAATACAGGACCTGAGATAGTAGCTGGGGTAATAAATGACAAGTTGTTACATGTTTGACAAATGCCAAGTAAGAAGAAGAGTGTTCCCAAAAGGCAAAGTCATCTTGTGGTTTTATTAAGACTTATGGAAGGTTTTTGTTGCTCAGAGGTTTTGTTCTTGTGCCTTACTTTGTGAATTACTCAACGTATGCTTGAAAATGGCAGAAAGAGAGTGCATTGGATACTCAGTAAGTCCGTAAAATTAAGACTATCACAAGCTTTACCTAATTCCCGGGTAATGAGCTTTAGGATTTAAATAAATTGGTAATTTACGGAAAGATAGCATAAAAATATAGCATGTAATAATGCACAATGGAGCACACATCCTTGCAGTGAACAAATCAGCTTGTCAGAATGAAGAACAATGTAAAAATGACAGAAGAGTAACATGCAATAAGAAACAGACTGTTTCACATCTAAAAAATGACAACTATGCAGACAGATTATTTTTACAACTGCTAGCATTTTAATGCCATTCGACACATGCTAAAGTCAATTAAATTTATGGTTTCTCATTTATTTTTATCCTTTACCATGAAACTAATGTTTTGACTGTGAATCACTGAAAGCTGAAGGAATGTTTTCTACCCGTTTTACACCAATCATCATCACATTTGGAAAAAACTTTACCGATGTTTCAACTGCAACCTCTTGAGAATATGGCATGTGCAGTATTGTTTTCTACTCTTTCAGGTTACTGCCCACAAACTTTCTACTGTACTATTAACAGCAATGGTTTATCAAACAGTTTAAAAAACAAGACAAAATGAAGAAGACAAGTTAATTTAATTAATACATTGAAAAAGAAACAATTAAAAATCTGCAAGACAAAGTGCAAAAATAAATATTGCTGCCTACGTTTAGTATGCCTGAAATATAAGAAAAATTAGATCAGTCTCAAACAGCTTTCTACAAAAGTAACAAAACTTTAAAAATCAACTACAGCAATTGCAAATACACTACAGCAGAATCGAAGGTAACAGGAATCATGGCAGCTCTGACAATCTACCTTAAACACACACTGACCTATTACCAGACCTCACATAGCTGAAAACTGGTAGCTTGTCCAAGCCATTTCAAGAGTGAAATTTAAAGCATAGCCTTAGCCCTTTCTATCTTTAAAATTTGAACCACCTAGTTGAGCACAGCTTGTGTAGAGTTAATGAAGAGTTTCATTCAGCTCTCGTTACATGACACTGTTAACACCTTTTATGTCGAGCTCGATGCTTGTACTAAGATTTTATGAAACTAATATGCTTCTCTGAAGAAGTGTGCTGCCTCTTAATTTTGCCTATTATCATGTGAACAATGCGTGTTTGAAACATTATCAGAGATCCACTGTAACTGCTGAGTGTTTTCAAAGGCATCCTGTAGCTTCAAGTGTGTTCCAATAACTTTGCCAAAGGTTTTTTACACAGAGAGAGAGAGAGAGAGAGAGAGAGAGAGAGAGAGAGAGAGAGAGAGAGAGAGAGAGAGAGAAAATGTGTTTCTAATGACTGAACTAAAAGGTATGATCCCAGAGTGTAAATAGTGGCCATCCCGCCAGTCTTACATATTTAGCAAAGTTGCGAATAAAGCTGTACTGTTTACAGAGCCACGAGAAAGAAATTTTACACACTTGTGAGGGGAAATAAGTCCAGAATTCTACAATAAGAAACTTATTATGGGATCTAAGAACTGGAGATAATTATTTTACAGGGAGACAATTATGAAAGTGTTTATTGCACTAATAACAAGAAAGCTAGTGCCCACCCCCCAAACTGGGTTTTACCAGATGACGTACAATACCAGCAACTGAAAATCTGTTGCATTTTCAATATCTACATGCAGAAAATAAAGCTATTTCTATCTCTGATAAAATAATTCAACTGGACACAATTCGCTATGAAATAGTGTAATTTAGCATTTTAAGGTATAATTTGCTTCTATTTAGTTTTTATCGTGAAATGCTAATTTTTCCGGTCTCTACTGACGATAATTCAACGGATTTTAATAATATAAGTACAACACACACTGCTGCAACTCATTTATGGACATTTTGGTCCAAATCTTTACAAATTAACATTTATTTTCCTTTGCTTTCAAAATTTTCTTTCCAAAATGTATTTATAGCTCCTGTTTACTGTCTAATATTCTGTACTCATTATTACCACTGCTTTATATCAGATGTGCCTCTGTCTACTCCAATTTATTTGTTGAAGGTGTACCTATTACAGGAAACCCCCCTTCTTATGTGTTTACACAATTTTTAAGTGGTTCACTTTTAAGTTACACTGCCTGCTTGATTAATTTGGAATTTTACATGCAATCACTGCTCAACGTCAAAAAATGTTGTCACCTTACGTCATCCTGTATGGGTAAGAAAGGGCACTTTTACTTATTCGAACAATACAACTTGCACTCATACTTCAGGCAAGAGAAGGCACTTTTACTGATTGGAACAACACACCTTGTATTTACGAATGCACTATCCATTAAGAACTGGCTATATGATTAGCAATAACCATATTACTATAGAAACATATTCACCATATATTAAGCACTGTATTCATTTCCTTCATGAATTGCCAGTGAGATGGAAACGCCAACCAATAGTACATAAGGGTCAGTCCATGTCAAATCGCCTAATTTCTGAACATTTTCCTGCTTGAGCATAACATATTTCAATTAAATTTTATGTGAACATTCACACATCTCCAATGAACGTTGGTAAAGTTAAGTGTTCGCTGAAGCAATACTGGCTGATATAGTCCCTTGTTTGACTCCACACGACTTCGCACAGAATTAGCTCAATTTTCTGGATGGTTGAGCTGTTATATATTGGGCAATATTTTGTTGAAAGAAAGAAACTTGGCCATCTTTTACAACTTTATGTATTGTCCTAAGAATTGTAATGAAAGGAAGTTTACCATACGTGTGTGTGTGTGTGTGTGTGTGTGTGTGTGTGTGTGCGTGTTTTTTCCCCCTTAAGTAAGTCTTTCCGCTCCCGGGATTGAAATGACTCCTTACCCTCTCCCTTAAAACCCACATCCTTTCATCTTTCCTTCTCCTTCCCTCTTTCCTGATGAAACAACCGCTGGTCGCGAAAGCTCGAATTTTGTGTGTATCGACCTGCCAGCAATTTTGTTTGGTAAGACACATCATCTTTGTTTTTAGATATATTTTTCCCACGTGGAATGTTTCCCTCTATTATATTCAATCATTATATATATATATATATATATATATATATATATATATATATAATAGAAACAAACTTCCACATGGGAAAAATATATTAAAAACAAAGATTCCAAGACTTACCAACTGGGAAAGCACCGGTAGATAGGCACAATAAATAAAACACACACACACACACACACACAGAATTTCTAGCTTTCGCAACCGACGGTTGCTTCTTCAGGAAAGAGGGAAGGAGAGGGAAAGACGAAAGGATGTGGGTTTTAAGGGAGAGGGTAAGGAGTCATTCCAATCCCGGGAGTGGAAAGACTTACCTTAAGGGGACGCGCGCGCCCACACACACACACACACACACACACACACACACACACACACCTCTCCTTCCCTCTTTACTGAAGAAGCAACTGTTGGTTGCGAAAGCTGGAAATTCTGTGTGTGCGTTTGTGCGTTTTATTTATTGTGCCTATCTACCAGCGCTTTCCTGCTTGGTAAGTATATATATATATATATATATATATATATATATATATATATATATATATATATATATATATATATATTAAAAACAAAGATTCCAAGACTTACCAAGCGGGAAAGCGCCGGCAGACAGGCACATGAACAAAACACACAAACACACACACACAGAATTACGAGCTTTCGCAACTGGCAGTTGCTTCGTCAGGAAGGAAGGAGAGGGAAAAATGAAAGGATGTGGGTTTTAAGGGAGAGGGTAAGGAGTCATTCCAATCCCGGGAGCGGAAAGACTTCCCTTAGGGGAAAGCCCCTACTCTTTGCCTTTAAATACGTCTGCTTGTGTCTGTGTATGTGCGGATGGATATGTGTGTGTGTGTGCGCGAGTGTACATCTGTCCTTTTTTTCCCCTAAGGGAAATCTTTCCGCTCCCGGGATTGGAATGACTCCTTACCCTCTCCCTTAAAACCCACATCCTTTCATTTTTCCCTCTCCTTCCTTCCTTCCTGACGAAGCAACTGCCAGTTGCGAAAGCTCGTAATTCTGTGTGTGTGTTTGTGTGTTTTGTTCATGTGCCTGTCTGCCGGCGCTTTCCCGCTTGGTAAGTCTTGGAATCTTTGTTTTTAATATATTTTTCCCATGTGGAAGTTTCTTTCTGTTTTATATATATATATATATATATATATATATATATATATATTAAAAACAAAGATTCCATATTTAAATGTGTGTGTGTGTGTGTGTGTGTGTGTGTGTGTGTGTGTGTGTGTGTGTGTGTGTGTGTGTGTGTGTGTGTGTGTGTGCGCGCGCGTGTGTGCGTACGCGCGCGAGTGTACACCTGTCCTTTTTTCCCCCCTAAGGGAAGTCTTTCCGCTCCCGGGACTGGAATGACTCCTTACCCTCTCCCTTAAAACCCACATCCTTTCATCTTTCCCTCTCCTTCCCTCTTTCCTGAAGAAGCAACCATCGGTTGCGAAAGCTAGTAATTCTGTGTGTGTGTTTGTGTGTTTTGTTCATTGTGCCTGTCTGCCGGCACTTTCCCGCTTGGTAAGTCTTGGAATCTTTGTTTTATGCTAGAAACTATACTCTACAAACTGTACAACTTCGCTTCTGCCATTTGCTGATGGGTGGCAACAATGGTAAGTTGAGGCCGAGAGAAACAGATCGCAGACATCAGGCAGTTAGCTTGTACCTCAGTCAACATAACCTCATTCAAACATTAGTCGATTTGTGTCTGCATCATAAAGTTGCTCTTGATTGAAAATGTCAGTTTTCGAGCCTAAGTCTTGTCATTTGCAGGAGGTGTTACTGCTTTGTTTCAATATGCGGCTGCGTCTCGTCGAATGCTCTCAAGTACATATGGTAAAAATGCCATTTGTGAAAGAACGTGTCGCAAGTGGCTTCAAGAACGGTGATTTTAATGTGGTAGACGGGCATCGTGGTGGAAGATAGAATGTTTTCAATCATGCACAATTGGAGACATTGCTGGGTGAAGACTCGCATCAAACTCAAGGTGATTTGGTACGATTAGTGGGAGTGACACAGTGAGCCATTTCAAAATGTCTCAAGGCTATGGGCATGATTCAGAAAAAAGGAACTTGAGTCTCATGTGAGCTGAAACCAAGAGACGTTGAACAGCGTTTGTATGTTTCTAAACAGTTGCTTCAGAGGCAGAAACGGAAAGGATTTCTGTATTGCACTGTGACCGGGGATGAAAAATGGGTTCATTATGATAGCTCTAAACGCAAAAGATCGTGGAGGTATCCCAGCCATGCTTTCTTGTTGACAGCCAAACCACATATTCAACCACATATTCAAGGCTCCACGATCACGCTCTGCATTTGGTGGGACCAGCTCAGTGTTGTGTACTATGAGGTGTTAAAACCAAGTGAAACAATCACAGGTGCTCATTATCAAATGTAATTAATGTGTTTGAGCAGAGCATTAAAAGACAGAAGGCCACAATACAGCAAGAGACATGATAAAGTGATTTTGCAGCACAACAATGCACGACCCCAAGCTGCAAAAGAGGTCAATGCGTACTTGGAAAAACAAAATGGAAAGTCCTACCCCACCAGCCGTATTCTCCAGACATTTCTCTCTCTATCACCTGTTTAGATCAATGGCGCTTGGCCAGGCAGACCAACACTTCTGATCTTCTGAAGAAGTCACAAATTGGATCGATTCGTGGATCACTACAAAAGATGAAAAATTTTTTCGTTCATTGCCCGAAAGATGGGAGAAAGTAGTGGCCAGCGATGGAAAATACTTTGAATGATACATGTGTAACCAATGTGTTTCATTAAAGCTTCAAATGTAGGGGGGGAAAAAAAAAAAAAAAAAAAAAAAAAAAAAAAAAAAAAAAAAAAAAAAAAACCGGCAGAAGCAAAGTTGTACACTTTATATAAAACTTTACAAACTGGGCTCATTAGAAAGTCCAAAGGTTTGACACCGAAGAAAGTGTATTTGATTGTCCAATGCAGGCTAACAATGCTAAATAATTTTATCAAAGTGGTGGCGCAAAAAGACCGTAAACTTCGCATTCTCGTATATCTGGTAGAGTGAACACATGCTGAGCATTAAGCCTAATACACAATAGGTCAGTAGCACAAAGATGTGGAATAAAAAATTTTATTCACCTACTATTTTCCAACAATCTACAAATTCGTCAAAAATGTCAATTTTTGTGAAACAGTGAAACTAGGGTACGTTCGACACTTCTTTTACAAATAATGTTTTCTATTAATGTTGCAAAACCAGTCTCATTTGTATTTTAAGTGCAGACAACGGGTTGCTGAAATGTAGCCTGTTGCAAAGGTTCATCCCCACATTTGTCCGTCATTTACAGGCTTAGTGCACATGTAACACCTAATGTGATTTTCTGAATGCTTGAATATGCGCTCTTTCCAACCATAATTAGTATGAAATCAATTACAGAAAATGAGTTTGTAAAAGCAAACTGAATGTTATCTATTTCTGTAATTTTATGAAACGCAAGCTTTAACTGATTTTGTAGAAAATAAGAAAGCAGTACGTGAATCACTTCTATATCAGAAAACCTTGCATTACTAAGTTATTACATCTGTTCGTGATTATCATGCCTTGAATCAAGGAGATATAAGAAGCCAAAATTAGAACTTTATTCGCAGTGATATTGTTCTGGATACTTTGCTTCAAATTATGTAGCACTGATAGTCTATGTTGGAAATTAAACACACTGTTCTCGGGGGCTTGAAATATATTATTTTGAATGAGACTGATTTTGAAATATTAACAGAAAATGGTATTTGTAAAAAGAGGTGTCAAATATACCATATTCTCACCTTTTGAGAAAAATTGTCACTCCTGACGAGTTTGTAGATTGCCGAAAAACTGTAGATGAATGAATTTTTTTATTCCACATCTTTGTGCTACTGACCTATTTCATGTTAAGTTTCATATCAGCAAGTGTTTAGTCTACGAGCTAAATTTCACACCGCCATTTTTGTGTCCCAATTTTATTTAAATTGTCTAGCATTGATAGCTTGCGTTGACAATCAAATACACTTTTTTTGGTGGTTAATTCCTGTTTGGAAAGTTTTTTTAGAACTAAATTTAGAATCAGGTTGAAAATAATAAATTTTCAACTTTGTAATTCATTTGCATTGCTTGTATGGAAAGTAAAGCAAAGTTGCCCATATTATAACAGCTCAAAGGCAAAGTTGTGCATCAAGTCAAACAAGGGCATATCTGCCAACTTTGGAAAAGTGGCATAGGTAAAACTAACACATGACAAAAAAATTAATTATTTTTGATATACTCCGGCTTGATGAAAATAATACTTCTGGGCTTCAAAATATAATAATTCATGCTTTAAACAGGATATTTCAAGAAAATCTACTTACATCATAGCCCAATGATTCGTAGGGGAACGAACAGCAGCAGGCATGGTGAATATTTGTTTGGAGCATACAGAACAGGACTTCCTTTATAAACTAATCAGATACACAATACTTTAAAAAGGCTTTACACAATCAAACTTGTTTAACGTAACATAGAAGTAATATAATATACACTGCACATCATATGCTAATTCTACTTTAAAGTCACAGTCGTGGTCTTTTTAGCTTCCTGCAAAAAGTCTTCAGAAAATATTTCCTTGTAACAGGGACCAGAACTGTGTTTCCAAAATAGAAATTAATGTTTCAAATTTTAGTACATGAAGTCATGAAATGACACCATGCATCTGTAAAATGCTGCAATTTCCATAAATCTTATGGTAAACCACAGAGGTTGAATGGTTTACAAGGGGTATGCCTTGGCCAATATTGGTCCAGCAAATGTTAAATTTTACCAATGTTAATTGGGGACATCCATGAATGTTCACATATAATTTCAATAAAATCTGTGATGGGTGAGCAGAGAAGCCTAAGTGAGTTGACAAGGAATGACCCAAACAGCTTCCTAAGATTTGTACAGTATTTTGTCAAATGAGATCTGTTGGAACACTGGAGTATTATCGTATAAATGAAAGAAATTTAACAGCACAACACAAAATTTTAATAAACCGACAAACCTGCAGCATACGAAATGTTTTGAGTAAGCTTCAAGATGAACTGGAAACTAGCAAAATTAATTCAGAGACAAGAGATGGACCTTACACCACAATTTATATTTTATAAAAATATGTTAAATGTAACAGTTTTATGAAATGATGCCTAATTTATCAAGGAAAATTGTTTATACAAACCTGTATTCTCTAGCAGAGTCTTGGGTGTGTTAGGACGATTGATAATTACTATCAGTTGGTTAAGAACCATCGGTATATAAGGCCTAGTGTCCTGACCTGGAAAAAAAATGTTTAACACAAATCTCATTTAAGTACGTTCAACATTTCATGAAGTTATGTACATGAGTAAAAAAGTATTTGAAAAATACTAACCCAGTTTGATTGAAATTTCACCAATAGCCCATGTTGCATTGTTACATACAGAAATAAATTCAGGATTCAGGTTATGTCCAAGAATTGGTAAGAAGTCCGCTGTAACAAGAAAAATAAAATTAACAAACAGAACAATCTTTCCATCACATGGTTGCAACTAAACAATGGGAAGTCCAGGGTGGAATAATGACAATACTATGTGAGGATCGATTGCTACTCACCATATAGCAGAGATGACTCACTCAAGGCACAACAAAAGGCCTACTGAAGATTTTTTTTTTGTTATGGTTTTAAGGCGCATAACTGCTACGGTCATTAGTGCCCGGTCTGTGGCTTACGGGGGTAACCAGATTGGAAAGCAGCAGCAGCAGCAGCAGCAGCAGCAATGGGAGCGAAACTCAAAAAGTGGGGAAACTAAAAAAATAGAAGGAAAGCTTAGAAAACCAATATAGAAAGGTGGAAGGGGGGCTAAAAAGACAGTGCCCTATACAGGAGGAGGTAATTTTAACTAGACTCCGAAGACGAGTTTGGGAGGAAGAGCTCCAAGCACAGGAAGAGCTTTCACATCCCGCAATTTATTATTGGTAAGTGTCGACCAATGTGCGTGCCATAAAAGAGCAACACGACGACATAAAATACTCCATAGATTGGCGAAGGGAATCATGCGAATAGCTGGCTGAAGAAGAGGGACTGCAGCCTTGGCCGCTATATCGGCTGCCTCATTTCCACAGATACCAACATGTCCTGGGACCCAGAGGAACGCCACAGAGATGTCCCCAAGTGGAGGCAGTCCTGAATCTGGTGGACCAGAGGGTGGACAGGGTAGAGAGCTTGGAGACTGAGGAGAGAGCATATAATATACTGTACCCGCTGATGGCAACGAATGTATTGGACAGCCTGGAGAACAGCATAAAAGCTCCGCAGTAAAAACCGAACACTGGTCCGGAGGCCGAAATCGATTAGGGGTGTCGCCAACAATATAGGCACTCCCAACACCAAATGATGTGTGTGAGCCATCAGTGCAAATAAATGTGGCATCCTTCATTTGTCCACATAGAGCAGCAAATGCCCGACGACAAATGAGAGAAGGGGTACCATCCTTGGGAAGCTCACAAAGGTCACAGAGCAGGCAGGTCTGGGAACAGAACAAAGGCGGTGCTGTACCCCAAGCTGTCAAGAAAGTTTTAGGAAAGTGGAAGGAAAGAGAACATAGCAGTTGATGGAAGTAGACTCCCAGTGGCAGTAGAGAGGAAGGGTGGCCTGCATACCCTAAATCCAAGGAGGCGTCAAAAAAAAAGGTCATGGGCCGGATTAGCAGGCATGGAAGACAGATGGCTAGAATAGCGACTCAGGACAGCTCGCCAATTGGATGGTAGAGGTTCAGCAGTCTCAGCATAAAGGCTTTCCACAGGGCTGGTGTAAAAAGCTCCGGACGCTAAAAGCAATCCACAGTGGTGGACAGAGTAGAGACGCCGAAGAATAGACGGCTGAGCAGAGGAGTAAACTATGCTTCCATAGTCCAATTTCGAGCAGACTAAGGTGCGATAGAGGTGGAGAAGGACCACTAGGTCCGCTCCCCAGGAGGTACCATTCAGAACACTGAGGGTGTTGAGGGATCGCAGACAACAGGCTGAAAGACAGGAAACGTGGGAGGACCAGCACAGTTTTCTGTCAAACATACGACCCAAGAATTTAGCGACATCCGTGAATGGAAGGTAGACAGGACCTAGATGGAGGGAAGGCAGAAGAAACTCCGTACGATGCCAAAAATTGACACAAATGGTGTTACTGGGAGAAAAGCAGAAGCCGGTTTCAATGCTCCAAGAGATGAGGTGATCGAGACATCCTTGAAAATGTCATTCAAGAAGGCTGGTCTGTTGAGAGCTGTAGTAGATCGCAAAATCGTCCACAAAGAGGGAGCCTGAGACATCGGGAAGGAGACAACCCATAATTGGATTTATAGCAATGGCAAACACCACAACACTTAGCACGGAGCCCTGGGGTACTCTGTTTTCTTGGGAGAAAGTACGGGAGAGAGTAGTGTTCACCTGCACTTTAAATGTGCACTCTGCCATAAATACATGAATAAAAAGGGGCAGCCGACCTCGAAAGCCCCAAGAGAACAGTGTGCGGGAGGGAGACCCTTACTGCACAAGTCCACAAGTATGAATATTAGCAGCTTCCTCCTGCTTATGCAAATGGAGCAAGTCTTTTTTATGTGATCTGGTCTATGGTGTGCCTTCAGGGGCCTGAAGAAGCACCATTAATCCATGTGCATTTCTTTCAAAAAACCCTTAATATACAATTTTTCGCACAAAAACTGAGTATTGGATTCCAAGATAGCTATACACAGCAAATGCCAGTAATTTTTACAATATATTCATAAGCTTGCGATCTATAATAATCTTCAAAATTTTCTTGAGGTTTTTATCAGTTTCTGAGATACAGAAGTTCAAAGTTACCTTACATGCACATGTAAAATATACACATCACGTAAGTGTGAGGCAACAACATACTTTATACAGTGATGTAGCACAGAGAAAAATGCTGTAGTGATGTAGCACAGAGAAATAGACTGTAAGGTGTTCCCATTATCAGAAGGGTTCTGGGAACCCCATATTTTACTGAAACACATGCAAAATTTTTGTGCACAGAAAATTCAGTCTGAGGTGTAAAATTAGTTGTGTGTTATTTCAATTTTACGTAAGTAAACTAACAAAAATTTTGCTGACCCTTAAAGTTCTTTTCATGTGCGAGATGTGCCCTGCTGTGGCCAGGAAAAGAAGTGAACCAGCACAGCACTAAAGGCAAACATGTTCCTATTTAACATACTCAGTGCCCCTGTCCCACCAGGTGTAGCACCACAGGGAACAGCAGGTGGTCAGCACTACTCCTGGTGTGTTTTATCAGTGCTATCTGGTCTACGTTTTGTTTGCTGTGTGGGCCAGATTCGCATCTGTCCATGCCTGGCCATTCTGCCATGAACGTCAGTTGTGATTTAGGTGTTTGTTTATCTTCGCACCAGTCTGTGGTGAAACTTGTGCACGTCAGTTCAATTGTTTTCAATTTATCGTTTTTATCTACAAAATAATTATTTTCAGTGTAATTACACACAAAATTTACCTTCAATAGGAAATAATTTCCTCTTACATCCACACCTGTTTTGAGACACTTTTGTGTTATTATGCTCAATATGATTATTTTATGGATAAAGAACAGTAAATCTAAAACAAAAGCACTTACCTGCACAAGTTTAAACACAGAACGGTAAAAAGATAAACCAACAAATAAATCGCAACCGACATTCACTACAGAGTGCCCGCACACGGACAGACAATTCTGACACGCACAGCAAACATAACATATTGTAGACCAGACGGCACCAATAGAACTCGTCTGGCATGGCATCAGCCACCTGCCGTTCCTTGAGTTACCACGCCTGGCATGACGGGGACACCGAATATGTTAAAAGACTGGCTGAAAAGTGAGGTGCCAGTTGCCTCATTCTATCTTTCTCAGCACCATCAAAATTTTTCCCAAAAATTTTAGCATGTGAACATATTTGCCCCCTTTTTATGATGAAAGAGAAGGGCACAGTGAGTGAGGAACAAAGCCATTGGTGCCAGGATATACATGTGGACAAGGGAGGAAAAAAAAAACAATCCTGGATTTTTCCCAATTTTTTAACTGGGTGACAAACTATACCCCAGTTGGAAGAACATTTTTCCATTTAAGTGACAATACACTTTCCTTTGCAGCTCTAGAACTTATCAACCCTCCAAATGGTAAAGATTTTACACACCAGTGTAGAACTTTCTGGCATTTTAGGAAAAGAAACCCAGTAAAAAGCAATGTGTTTTGGAAACATCTTTGATGTGCGGCAACATGTGCATTCCATATTTACGTATTATGAAAGTATAAATACAAATTCCACCAAATACAGCACATTAGCTTCACAAGCATTGAAATCAGCAATTTATGTCAGCCAATCACAGCTGAAGTCACTTGTTAGCCAACAACAGCAACATCAGTATTAAGTTGTGCCAACACACAAACAGGAACAGTTTAAATTTATGTAAATACAGTATAGCTACAAGAAAGGCTAAGCTTTCATATTGGTGTGGTTAAATAGGATACTACGAGCACAGCTCAAACTGCACCGAGTACTTCTGACAAGAATGATTATAAATGTCAGCTAACATTTCATGGGTTACCTGACCGAGTACATCGTCTGTCGATCACTTTGACTTTTCCATAGAAAAGCCAATTATGTGTGAACTTGCTTAAGAACTCGCCAGCACTTCTTTCTGCTTGGTCTTTAGCACTGTTACCCTTTAAGATATGTCAAACACAAATGCTTCTAGGCCCAAAATTCTCGAAGTGTTAAGTTTTGAACGAGGTTCAAATGCTCCATGATTTTCTATCATAACCTGTTAGAAATGTTAACAGTGTGACGTAACACTCATCGAAAACAATAAGTATTATACAGTCAGTCTGAAAGCCTTTGACACATTCTGCAGTCTGCTTGTGTGTGCACCGATTTTTGTTGTTGTAAAAGGTGCAATTTCTTTGCAATTAATATTTTATTTTCATGTTATTGTCTAGTTTATGTTCTATTGCTGCAGTATTATTTGCAGTGGCAGACTAAAGTACAATTCTTTGTTGAAGTATCAGTTCCTACCAGTCCAAATTACAGAAGCTTAACTGGGGAAAAAAAAAAAAAATATATCCTGATTTCTATAAACTTACTGGGTTTTTTCCAACTGAAAAATTCCCATTTTTCTCTAGGATTTCTTGGGGTGTATACACCCTGGATAATGGCACACAGAGTCTATGACAAAGACAATATGGAAGAGAGGTGGGGAGAGAGAGAGAGAGAGAGAGAGAGAGAGAGAGAGAGAGAGAGAGAGAGAGAGAGAGAGAGAGCGCAGCAATGGGAAGCAATTAATGAGATAGAAGCAGTATGAGAAAGCAAGAGCGAGACATTGACACGAGAGGACATACAGTAGCAGTAGAAGTAGAAGTAGAAGTAGTAGTAGTAGTAGTACAGAGTGAAGGAGACAGTGGCTGTGAGACAAGAAACAGAAAGAGACAAAGTCATAATGATGAAGAGTTACACTGAATGAGTGTGTGAGAATGGGCAAGTGGGAGTGGTGGGTATGAGCAACTAAGGGGTGTCAATGAGTTACAGTTAGGGGACACTGGAAATTAGAGGCGAGCTGCACATTGAAAAAAGTGCAAATATGTTTGCATGCTAAAATATTAGGGAAATTTTTTTAAAGGTGCTGAAAAAGGTAGAATTAGGTGGTTGGTATCACACTTTTCAGTTAGCTCTTAAAAAGCATCATGTCATTTTTCTGCTTGTGTCTCTAATACCTCATGTTTTCCAACTAATGAAGGATACAATTACTGCACTTATAGACGGGCAGTAGTGCTGACCTAGCATCTTCGGTTACTATTTTTGAAACACAAGCAAAAGTACGAGTGATCCATCATTTTACCACACTGGTTTTAACTACAGCAATTAAAAGCACAAAAGATGTCTTATGTAAAAGGTATAAAATTTCTTTTGGAGTGTTAATCTTCTTAGCTACTGCTTGATGAAATTTCATGTATGGTTTGCCTCAATACTGGTACATAGCAATTACTCTGCAGCTGTAAAAATAATTTTTATTTCTCCAATTTCTGGATGATAAAATATGAGTGATGTGGAACACTTCATGATTGTCATGAGATAATGTACACAAATATATTCGTCAATCCATTTTGAGATATCATTTAAAGATATTTGATGGAACTTACATATACACGGAAGCACGTGCTGGAAGCAGGCCTTTGTAAGGTCACCAAGAAGTGCAAATGAGCTCTGACGCACTTCAGGCATAGGATCTTGCATACACTGAAAGAGCAGCTGCATGATATTTGAATTGACGACAAGCTTCTCAATGTGCCCATCAAGACCTTCAGCAAGTCCAGATAACAAGTCAAGGGCCACAATCATAAAATCTTTGTCTGGTGCTTCGAACTGCTCTGGATTTTGTGTATTTGCCTGTTGACAAGCCATACATCAGCCTATGAAATATATAGTTTCACAGTTTAAAATTCACAGAAAGTTATGCAATTCTTTGTTAAATCTGACAACTTACAGTTACAAATTTGAAACAATGACTGTATAATGAACACACATACATATATTTACTAAGTGAAATCTCACAGAAATGATAGTGTGCAAATACACAAACCAACAGCTCTTAACTGAATAGGCATCAACTTTTGTAGTCTTTTGGCCTTTTTCATTTGCCATTTACCTGTTAATACATTAAACTACTTCATTAAAGCAAAGGAATTATGCTTAGCTTGTTTCACAGATGAGGTCAGAGCTACATGGTCAGCACAACAGTATACCCACATCTGTTATGCCACCAGCTTTTGTGGCTTTCCCAGCAGTTTGAGAGGTAATGGACTTTACCATGAGTCACAAAGATTCTGACCAGAAGGTCATGCAGCAATTCCAGGTCACTACTACTGCCAGATAAAACAGGGAAGTAAAAACTATTTGCGTACTGACTATTAATGGGCATTGCTATGGTCATGACCTGCGTAAACAGAAACATTTCAGAAAGAAGAACATTAGATTCAGCCATAGTAGCTGTGAAAAAACTAGACATATGATCATTTCTCTATTATCATCAACTGTATTTCATTTTTGACCATCTTAGTAATTACACATGTGGTAAAAGCTGTGCAGAACTGAAGTTGTACGATGGCCAGTATGTTAACAGCTGTGGGTTTCCAAGTGAGGGAGCCACAAACAACTGATGTATACAAATTTTTGAGGGAACAACACCTCAGTCTGCTGCCAGTTCACGTGGAACAGTGCAAGTTTTACCATATCATTTCACAATTCTTTGATGAAAGTTAATCTACAAGTTTTTGTTTGGTACAAAACAGGAGCTGGTATTTTACAGACTAATGCTCATTTGATTATTGCTTACTACTTAGTGTGTGTATTGCATTATTTAAATGAAATTTTGAGTATCTTGCTGATATTTTGACTGATGTTTGTAAAATTGTAATATTGGGTAGTGTGAACGATTCCAATATATGTGTATTTTATCTAAAATAAAATTTGGTTTCATTAGGAGTATTCCTTCCTGCATACAAATCTGCATTTGTACTGCACAATGTAAAAATATTTTAAGCATATATTTGCATTCTGCTTCATTTTATTTGCTTCAATTTTTTGTACTTCCTACATTTTATGGTGTACTCCAAGTTTGCATTTTTTTTCTTCCACACTTACAGGGTGTATATGTGGACAAGGAAAAAATTGTCTTTATTTTTCCCAGTTAAAAATACACTTTTTCTGCGTTAAGTAACAGTATACTTTTCCTCGTAACTGTGAAACTTTTCAATCCTTTCAATGGTTGTGGTTTTATATACTGACGTAAAATTTCCCGGCACTTTAGAAAACGAAACTCAGGGGGGAAAAAACACGCTTTGGAAAGATGTCTGATGTGCAGCAACACGTACATTGCATATTTCGTATTACGAAAGCATAAATTAGAATTCCACCAAACACCGCATGTTACTTTACGAAGGACTGAGATCGAGTTTGCAATGCGCTTTTGTAAGCCAGCCGTAGCTCATGTCAAGCGATCTCACCAGCTGATATTCAGAGCATAGGACACGTGATTTAGTCATCCAATAGCAACATCACTGTTAAGTAGTGCGAGCACACAAATAGTGAAAGGTAATGGTTTAAATTAATATACATAGTGTTGCTAAAAGAAAAGAAAAGCTTTCACGTAGCATGTAATATTGGCCTCAAAGATTAATAAGTTGCAAGAGAAGCTAAGCTTTCACACATAATGTTGATATTTTTTGTGTGTGTTACACTTTAAGATACATCACACACCTGTGACAGTAAAATTTTTAACAACGACATAAATGTCTGATCTTCTGGGCTCGAAAATATTCTAAATGGTCGTTCTCAAAAATTTGAATTTTGAATGAGAGTCAAACGCTCTGCGATTTAAGAAATTAATCGGACATTGTCAGACAGAGATCATCTTGTGTAAAAGGAAATTTACTTTACTTGAAAGTAACTCTCTTCAAACAACCATTCGGAATATTTTCCCACGAACTGTTAGAAATAGATTCGTTTGAGCAGTTGCACCAGATGACAGGCGTCGCCGTGCTTGCGCAGCTACAATGACGCAGGAAGCCCGTATGTTCGTACGTGTAAAACATTAAAACATCTTACAATATGTCATAAAAGAAACAAGATGTTAGAGGATACTCCAACAACATGGGAATTTTGTGAACCCTACTAAAATGAATAAATCGGCTTAAAGTCCACATACATATGTCCAGATTCAAATGTAAATTTTCTTTGAGTACCATATCGCTTTATCTCATGTTTGGTTCTTTATTATGGCATAATGCCATACGTGCTAGACGGCGAAAACGTGAACTTTAAATGTAGCGAACAGTTGAAAGTAGGTAATAGTGTGGAATTAAACACTTTGTTTCAAATAAATTGACTGCCTCAGCCACAGCAATCCATTTTATTTTCGTTTGACGTGAGAGCAATAAACGAAGAGGAAACAGCAAAATCACTTAACTTAAACACGGGTAACGTGGAGGCTACCAGCTCCCCAATACAACTCAGACTGCTCTGTACATCAGGTCCGGATCTATGAGATTTCCATAGCGGGCCAATATTAGATAGTGGCACTCCCCCTCCCTCGAGTGTTTGAGGTAGGACGCCAAAAATTAAAAAATTGACTTTTCAAAAATATCTTCATATTGTAGCGCACATCTTCCTGAAGGGTCTGATACATAAAACATACATGATCGAGGGAATGTAAGACACGTTATTTGGTCTTAAATGTGCCGAAGTGCAGTGCCACTCCTCTTCACAGAATTGTACCATTCCACATTTCTATTTCGCTCTGTAGAATTCAAATATGTAATATTTTGTAATGGGTGCCATCAAACTATACTCGCGCCAGTGGAAATTTAAATGTCCTGTCATGCCTCTCCTGCTCCCAGTCGGAGCATTTGACATCCTGCCCTCTTTAAAAAAAAAACTCGCAATTAGTAGTGTATGGGATTATTTGTAACTGGGAGTACAGGAACTCTTCAGAAAATTTTCAGTCTTTACTGCCTATTAGCTAATAACTTGCTGTTCTGTGAGACATAAAATTAAATATAGGATACATAAAACAAGTAAAGACAAGAGACAGACAGTACACATTTCTTCAACCCGTAAGTCCTAGCTTTTTTTTTTTCTCTAATCTTGTCATGGCTTTATATGGCGTACTTTTCTTTCTGGTAAAGAATCTATTACGCCATCAAAGTTCGCCAACGTTTTGCTACATGGAAAAACACAGAAAAAGCTGTTAATACAAATAGTACCCAAGACTGGTGTGGTTTCTCTATCTGATTACATGTATTTTGTCACTGTCTGCTAGATAAAACGAAATAGGCCTGCCTAATATAGCACCAATTGTTACACACACCAAATAAAGTGTCCAAACGACCCTTTGAAGTGGGACAATATGCAGGAGATAGGCAAAATTATGTGAACAGTGGCAGTAATGGAATGGTTGTGTTTGACTGTCAACAATGCAGGTTAGGTATTGGTTACACTGGACTGTGCGTGTTCAGTACAGACTAGGCATCAACACAGGTTGTTTGCCAGTAGTGCACACTCCTTATTTGCATTCAGAGGCCGAATTTGATGTGCAATGAAAGACCTAACAGAGTTCCAAATAGGGCAGATTGTGGGGGTGCAATCAGCTGAAGCATCAGTAACCAAGACAGCCAACTTATTGAATGTTTCAAGAGCAACTGTTTCAATAGTCATGACAGCTTACACAAAACATAGAAAGTCGTCATCACGCAAATGTAATAGTGGGTGCAAATCAAACCCAAATGACAGAGATGGTTGTATGCTAACATGAGTTGTGTCAAAACACAAAACTAAAGTGGCTAACGTGTTTGCAGAGTTCAATAGCCATCTTCAAGATCTATCTATCGACGTTGTCTGTCACACACTAGCATATTCATGGAAGAGCTGCTATAAAGAAACCATTAGTGACGACAACCAACACAAAGAAGCATAAAACATGGTGTCAGGAGCATAAATCCTGGACAGCTGATCAGAGGAAACATGTCATATGATCCGACGAGTCAACGTTTTTGTTATATCCAACATCAGGCTGGATTTATGACTGGAAAACACCGAAAGACGCCTACCACCCTGACTGCTTGATTTCAACGGTTAAGCCTGGAGGTGGAAGTGTGATGGTATGGGTAGCCACATTGTGGCATTACTCTAAAAGGCCTTGTTACAGCCAACAATTATGTGAATATTTTTGACAATCAGGTGCACCCCATGATTCAAATGTTCCCAATGGTGATGCCACATTTCAGGATGACAATGCACCTAGCCAGGACAATTGTGGTATGAGGAGCAAGCAACTGAACTGCAGCATCTTCCCTGTCCAGCACATTGTCGAGCCCTTGTGGGCGGTATTGGAGTGCAGAGTCTAGAGCAGATTTCCGTCTCACTTATCAGTACAGGACGTTCTGATTTAAGAGTGACGTAGCATTCCACTGGAGACTATATAATAATAATAATAATAATAATAATAATAATAATAATAAGTCAGTATGCCAAGAAGAATTGCAGCTGTATTAAGGGCAAATGGGGGGTCCAACCCTTTATCAATAAACCATTCCCAAGTAAGTATGGGTGTTCACATTATTTTGCCTATCCCCTGTAACAATTTAACAAAAAGCTCCAAATCCAAGGAGTCTTATGAAAAGACTGGAATTCCACACACTGACACAAACTGGTTATTGCTGTCCCCTCTTTTTATAAGTAGGATTTGTGAAATGTCCACTTACAGAAAGAAAAAACTGAGCATAATAAGTTTATGCACACACTACGCTTTCTGTGAATGAGGACATTTGTGAGGAAGAGTCATTAAGGATTCACATCTGGTCAATACTGGTGTTGATCGCTTACATCACAGATACGGAATTAAAAATAAGATTTTGACCTGTGTGATTTCAACGTATCAAAGGCTTTTGGAAGGGACTCTTACTCCTTATTACATGAAACTCCTGTCAGAGTTGAACACTTACCAAAGTTGACAATAACAACGATGATGAATCTGCAAAGGTCAAAAGGAACTGCTCAAGGAAATAACACATTTTAAACTATCTATAAAGCATTAAAACAAGAAAACACATTATCGATATCTTACAATGGACCAGAACACAACCAATTTACATTTGTATCTGTCATCTATTTTTCTGAGCCACTGAAAGGGCACCTAGTCCATAGAATCTTAAAACAACTTTACCGAATCTCGACTATTGTTTTCCAGGAACATAGTTTTTCAGGAATAAACTGCAACGTGATATTACCATAAGTGAAGCTCATTTAAAACATGTTAGAAAGAAAAGTGTGCACTTACAATGTGTTGATTAAGTGTCTGTTCAACAAGAGAAACACATCTTCGATACACAGGCTCACAGTATGGCAGGAATCCACTCTGCAGTGCTGTTGCTACACTTGACAAGCACTGGAAAAAAAAAAAGTTTTGCTTAATTTAATACATTATGTACAATGAACTTTTTTGATTAGCATTTTTCATTTGCAAATAATTTGGTACACATTAACTGCAACAGCTAATCACAAAGTTCAAGTGTTATTAAAGTGTAGCTTACCTCCAGAAGTGGGAAAAGGTCTTTGTCTTCGTCTTTTAATATGTTCCATTTCTGAATAAGTGGTGGCATTAACATGTTGATATACTCCGGCTTATTCAGATGATGGCCCACGGAGTCTGCCAGTGTTCCAATTGCATCATACAGAATCAACAGATTTTTGTGCTTTAATAAAACATAAATCATCGTAAATTCACAAAATATCCCATATTGTGTGTGTCAAATTAACAAGTGAGCAGATTTCTACTCTTGATTATTAAACAAGTAAACAAATCAATGCTGCAAGTTTAAAATTAAGCAAAAAGCATGCATAAAATTTTTCTTTAAGAATGTGTTAAAGTGGAATGCCAGATTGAAAATGTTGACTGTTTCATCTGTCTAACAGTCTATGAATTAGCCCAAACACCTCTTAAACAGCTTTGAAGGTGGGACAATGTAGTCCTGAAGAGCGAGAGAGAGTTCGCGAGCTTGTGCGTGCGTGCGTGCGCGTACTTTCTGTTTGCGTAATGAACACTCAATGCATCTACTATATTGTAAACTGTCACTTTTACTTCTTCCATTATTTATATTTTACCACGAAACTGCCACTGCCATAAGATAGATAAAAGTTTTGATTTTTGCAATGGGCATTACCTGATACTTGCTAAAGGCAAACACCAATGTCTCCAGGATGAACCCAAGATATGGCACTAGTTCAGTACATGCCTCCTCTTCCAGTGTAGCAAATGCCGAACATGCTGCTTCTTGTACTCTCTTATTACTGTCCAGTACTCGCTTCAATAACTGCACAACAGAAACAGAAAATAATTATGAGGATGATGTTCTGCCATACTCTGCAATAAGTAAGTACAATTATTATTGTGTATTTAATGTAAGAAATAACCTCTGTCATCAGTGGTTTCAGATAGCTGTCATGAGGCTGTGAGACAACCCAATGAGAATAGCGGCTGAGAGTCCAGCAAGTAATAGCTCGCACCAATGCTTTTTTGTCTGACAGGCAATTTATCAGGTATGGAATCAACTCTGTTAGATGTGGTATCATTCCTGTCATGCAACCTGAAACAAAGAGATAGTACAATATATTCTTCCATAATGGGAGTTCAACTGTTAAGTGATATATTTAATGACAAACTTATTACAGAACAATCTCTACCATAAGATAAAGATTTGTGATTCAGAATATCTCAATACCAAAGCAACACTGATTTCTTGATGCTTGACCCAGAAAAAAATGGGTATCAATGCTAAAGATGATCACAGCATTCATATAAACACTTTTTGAAGCAGTAGAAATGAGTGGAAAGAGTGTTGTTTAGCAGACATGGCATGCACCTTAAGAGGAGAGGCAAACATACCTTAGGTACTCTTAAATGCAGCAATCACGAAAGAAATCAACAAAATATCTCCTCACCTGGGACCTGTTCCCCTCAAATGGCTCCAGCAATCCCATCAGATTAATTTTCAAGATCAGAATTTCTGTGAAACAGTTAACAATGAGCCTATTGTTTCTGAGCCTACAAATAAATACTTTAGGCGAAAGCAGCTGCTTTCAGCAAATACCAAGGATATGACAATTTTTCACCATAATGTAAGACGACTTACAAAGTTAACAAAATTTGTGTTCTTTTAGATGATCCACAAGAGATAAAGGATGCTGATGTTTTATGCTTTAGTGAACACCATATGAGAAATGTTGAAATGTTACATCTCAGTGGCTACTGTTTAAGGACACATTACAGTAGATCTATCATGAATAATGGTGGAGTGGTAATTTACTTAAAAAAATAACATATTATATAGCACATTGAATTTAAAGAGTCACTGTATTTAACAAGATCTTGAAATACGTGCTGTAGAAATTACTGTAGGTGACCGTACAGTTGTAGTGTTAGCACTATACAGAGCTTCCTCTGGGAACATACAGGTGTCCCTCAGGCAGTTAGATTCTGTCTTATTGTAAGTGTACTCAAAATCCAGGGATCTAATAATTACAGGTGATTTCAATGTAGATTTCCTAAATGAAAGCAATGGCAAAGCAGATCTAGAACATCTAGTTGATTCTTATAATCTGATGACAGTAGTAAATTTTCCAACTAGAGTCACCGAGAACTGTCAAAGTCTCATTGACAACATATTTACAGATAAGTAGAGAGTCAACAATATCAGTGTATGTCCAGTTCTTGGCCTTTCTGATCATGTTAGTCAATTGCTTACTCTCACTGACATCAATCTGAGTAACAGTTCTGAAAATTCTTGGAAATTTTCTAGGCTAATAAATGCTGAAATCCTCCAAAATTTCAACACCAGCCTACAAGAGAGACTGGAGTCCAGTTTTCAATTAAACAGAGGAACAAAAAGTATAATACATTTCTGAATGAATTTATGTCTACCTTTGAAGCCACATTTCCCAAGAAAATAATTAGAAAGCGTCATGCAAGGACTGTCAATAAGTCATGGATCACGGCAGGAATAAAAACAGCCTGCACAACAAAGAGGATGCTGTATTATTCCCTCAAAACTTTTTATTACCCAAAGAAATGTCAGCACTACAAACTTCACTGTAGCATTCTAAAGGAGGTAATAAGTAAAAAAATATGAAATTGATAAGTGACAACAAAATAAAAACAATTTGGAATGTAATAAAGCAGGACACCCACTGAAATTAAACAAGGTACCAATATTGTAAAGAAACCTGAAATGGTTGAAGAAATCTTCAACAGGCACTTTTAGTCAGCAGCAGAGAAGACAGGCTTACAAAGATTCTGTGGACAAGTCATTGACTCTTGTACAGAACACTATCATTAATAGACCCAAAAATTATCCTTACCTCATGTTACAGTAAGAGAGACTGAAAGAATTATTACCTCATTAAAAAATAAAAAGTCTTTTGGTGAGGACAATATTTCATGTAAAATAGTGGAATATTGCTATCAATATAAATGTCCAGTCTTATGCAACATATTCAATACATCTCTGCAAGAACGAATAGTTCCCCAACAGGCTAAAACTAGCTGTACTGACAGCACTCTTTAAAAAAAGATGAGAAAAACAATGTTACAAACTATTGCCCAATCTACCTCTTAACCATATTTTCAAAAATTCTTGAAAAACTCCAGCACAAGTTGATTGTCAATCATCTTAGCTTCCACAATATTCTAAAGAGTCAGTTTGGATTTCGTGCTGGTCTTTCTGCAAAACAAGCAGTATTCTGCTGTTCTGGAAGCTGTGAACAAAGGAAGGTCTCCAGTAGGTATTTTTTGTGACCTCTCAAAAGCTTTTGATTGTGTAATCCTTTTGAAAAAGGCAGACTATTATGGTTTGAGTGGTACTGTTGGTTCATGGCTCCAATCATACCCAAAGGACTAAAAGCAGGCTGTAATGCTGAATTGCTCATCCAGAGAACCTGCCTCATCTCAGTGTGGCTCAGTAAGTAGTTGTGTGCCTCAATGCTCTGTTTTGGGTCCACTGCTATTTCTCACCTTCATTAATGATCTCCCACTTTGTTCTGATACAAACAGTAAATTTACTACAATTCTAACTGATGATTTTACAGACAACAATACTTTAACAAACTATGAATAAAGTTTTCATTGTAAACTGGTTTTCTTCAAACAGTCTCTCACTCAATGCTGATAAAACCCTTTATATGGGATTTCAACTCCACAAAGAAATCTGGAAAAGATTAAAAGTAAGTGCAAAGAAATACAAAAAGCTGAGGTTACAAAATTCCTGGGTGCTTATATAGACAGCAAATGTAACTGTTCAGTGCACATTTTTCCATCTTTATAAAACACTTAGCTCAGCAGCCAGAGATAGTTATCGTGTGCTTGTTTTCTACTTGAGAAGGCCTTTAACCAAAGCTTAGATGTACAGCAGCCTTTCTGTTGTGCCTGTCTGTGACACAATGTCTCCTCTACATGGTGAGCAACAATGTATCCTTTTCACAAAATAGAGTTCTATGTCTTGAAAAACCACAGGAAACCCTTCATCAATTAACAAATAAAAATGAATTCACAACCACAGAACAAGGAACAAAGTTCTGGGGTTTTCATAAATTAAAAGAAATTATATTAAGGGAGTTCAGTGTGTGCCAGATGAGGTGCTGTGATTTCACACTACTGTTAACTGAAGTTGTTAACCCATTAATGTCCAGTGACAACTGAAGTTGCCAATGAATTTAAAAATTAATGATGGCAACAATGATAATGCTGTACACAATTTAACTGTTGGAAGCAGTTACCGACACTTTTCTTTTCTTTGTCATTTAAAATTTGAAGTCAAGTATTCAGTCGACTGTTGTTCCTTACAGATGTTAAATCTGTTAGTACGTGGAAGTGTTAAAACCTCTTCAACAAAAAATGTTTGAATAATGAACAATATATGAGAATTTTTGTCCACAGTTCATGGTCTCACGGTAGTGTTCTTGCTTCCCGAGTACAGAGTCCTGGGTTTGATTCCCAGCGGGGTCAGGAATTTTCAACTGCCCCGAGATGATTGGGTGGTGGTGTGTTTTCATCATCATCATCATCATCATCATCTATCCCCATTATGGTCAGAGGAAGGAAACGGCAAACCACCTCCATTAGGACCTGGCCTAGTACGGTGGTGCAGGTGTCAATGCTCTGTCTAGAAGCTTGGGACTTCATTTCCATATGATAATTTGAAGTAAATTTTCTTTGCTGCCTTGTAATAAATGGTCTAAATTAAACATAGGACTCCTTTGGAATTTGTATTTACCATCATTTATGTTGGAGAAAATATGTCTGGCATCTTCAGTTGCCACTGGGTACTTGTGTTTTTCAGTTTTGATGATAATTTATGGATTGTGGATGAAATAATAAATTTTCTTGAAGCAGATTGAGACAGGACAATATGATCAGTTGGTATTATACCTCCTTATGATGCACAAGGTGGAGATACTGACGATTCTGATTTATCAGATCATGAAGTTCAAGGAAAACCATGTCATTTCTATGCACATATACCAATGGTACAGGCACTAGTTTAGTTCGAGGAAAGTGAACATGTTGTAAACACAAGAAGAAATTGTCATTCACACTACACCTCCTGCTGCAAATATTGAAGGAAACAGGAAGTGCACATCAAGTCAGAATTGTGCAGTGAGCAGATTAAGTCAAGGGCTAAAGGTGATAGAAGCGGAGGTTTGTGCAGATACTCCAGAAGAAAGGGAGGCCAAGTAAAAATTTTGCAGTGAGGGGAATAAGACAAGGATAAGAAGCAGCAGAATACACTGATGACTCTGAAGAGCCTCCACTCATATCTAAACACTCGAGGATGAAATAGTGTGTAAAACCAGTCACCTCAACTTGGGAATAAATGAAGAACCCAAGCTGGAAAGTAAAAGTAGTTAGTGATTCTTACAGTCTGCACTTCTTAAGACTTGCCTTCAAATACAATAAAATCCCTACTGAATTCTTTTCAAAAGAATTTCTCTGAGGAATTAATAAATTTTATTGTTTCGCAAACAGATATTCAAGTTGCACAGAAAGATAATCTGAATGTTAGAAAAATAAATATTGTAATAAATTTGGAAATGTGTTTCATTTGATGTGCCCATTGGCAACTTCAGTTGCCATCAATGCCCATGACAAAGTGAAAATTAAATTGTGTTTTTCATGTAAACTTGTTACAAAACTACAACTATTTTTGAGCAGAAAAACTGAACTCAATAATTCTGGGCACCAGTGAGTTAATCAGGTGTTGGTAGTTAGCTTTGTAAATGTAACGCGGGAAGTAAGTAACTTAGTGCCTGTTACAGTTCATTTAAAGTTCCAATTTTCCTGTTATATTACTCATAACACTTTAACGATGTGTAATGAAGGAAATAATGTGTTCAGCCTTAAATTTGTTTCTAATAAACAAGGATAAAATTAAATTTGGATTTATTTGTTTGCATTTATGTCTTATGTTATTGACTAACAAGGAGAGGTCCCTATGGGTGGGATCAGCTTTTAGGAAGCAACCATAAGACTGTGTAGGTTAGGGCACCAGGTATCACCTCCTTCAGCCATATACCCAGCTGCATATGCATTTGTGAATTATTGACAAAACAGAATTTCTCGGTATCCCTTAGAGCCTTAAAAATCACAATGCTTTTCCAAATGCCACCACAACCTAGCAAACAGCATTTATGTTGTATCTTTATCGAAATAACTATTTTTATTCAGTTAATTAGTTGCAATATAATCTCTTATTTCAGTTCATTTTTATTCTTTTTTCTTGTGGAATTTTGTCTGCATGATTGCAATTATTTTTATTTATCTACTGTAATATTTAAATATTAAAAAATACCAATGTATTACTTAAAAAAGACAAAATTAATTTACACTGTCAAAAAATTATATTTGTTACCAGCTGGACATTTTTGTGTTAATTTTGATGAATATTTTCTTGGATCATGGGCAAAATAAAGCAGATTAAGATCTGAATGACAAGTTTTTTAGCATTAAAGGGTTATTCCATGCCAAATCATCCAGCCAAAAGTAGATAGATGTAAGAACCAAGGTTTTTGGATTTGTTCAAAAATTTATATGTGAAATGTATGCATAAAGATAAGAAAACATCCAAAGTTTCATTCAATTCTGTTAGGTAATTTCTGGGTTATCACCAATTAAAGTTTTAGGCTGATTGTATCAGAGGGCAATTAAGACATAACTAAAGTGAGCCTACTTTTACAGAATTCAAAGCAAAATCTTTAGTTTTGAAGTAGAGCCTTGAAATTTTCACTGCTTTCTTCCAAATTAAACACTGAAACTGATAGATCTACAAAATTCTGACAAACTCACCTTTCAAATGGTGCAAAAAATTGATGGGGTACTGAGATGTAAAATTTTATCTTATATTGAAATCAAAACACATTGTACCTGTTCAAAATGTATAGAAAGGCTGTTTGAAGATTCGAAAGGGTTATAGAAGAAGTTCTGAAGTCTTTAGAACTATAACTTGGAAGATCAACTACTTAAAACAGTAATTAATTAGTACATTTTTTGTTATGTATTTTTAAAATGGGGCAAAGATTTTACTGTAGTTTTAATTTTATTTGTCTTTTTTGTTTTATTTAGCTGAATTTAAAGTCAAGAAATATACAACATTTTTGGAGTCATGAGAAGTGCGGTGAAGTTCAGATAAGACAGTACTACTATGCAAGTATGCACATGAAAAATTCACCAGTCAGCAGTCTCCCTGCTAACATGAAATTCAAGCCAGGACATGAAATCCTCCCTCCCACCACAGCCTGCCTTTACTTTAAGTCTATAAGTGTGCATCTGGCGCTGTTCAAATTAACCGCCTAGTGTTTTGTTGTGCTTAGTGACATTTTGAATAATTATTATATAAACACAGTTATTATTTTATTTTTAAAACTATTGTTTTGTGTGTGTGTGTGTGTGTGTGTGTGTGTGTGTGTTTCTTATCACAGAGATAAGAGCAAGTTCAAGTAAATATGAAACTAATTTTGTATGTTCAGTAGGTTCATTACTAAATTTTTCATGTGAAAATACAACACTGACAAAAAGCAAAGACATTTATTTAATTTCGGAAAAGTTGTCCGAAGAAGAAGAAGAAGAAGAAATTTTAGTTTGACGTACTAATAAGCACTACAGTGAAACAGATGATATTTGTTCCCATCATTTGTGTTATTTTTTAAAGTATTTTGAAAAGAACCAAAAATCCTGTTGTGATCCATTTAAGAAACATTCTGTACCTTTAACAAAGAAGAAAGAATTTGAGGATAATTACTCAGGAAAAACCAAAATATGTTAAGGAAAATAAGGACATAATTTTAGTGCCATGGAAGGTGTTGTGCAGTACATGTAGAAAACTGTGGAATAAGGCAACACCTACTTTAGATCATGTAGATATTGCTCTTCCTGAAAGTGATGAAGCAAATGAGAGTCAATTAGCCAATGCAAAAAGAGTAGTAGAAATTATTTTTGGGTTGAATGTGACATCACTTAAACTTCAGTCATTATCTACCCAATCGAAGAAAAATATGCTAAAAAGAAGTTTAAAAGGCAAAAGACTAGGATAAAAAAGTTGTCATTTGTTTTGAAAGCATAAGAAGCCAATTATTCAAGTGAATATGACAGTACGACTCAAGGTAATGAACTGAAGACAAAATACGATGATCTTGATCATTTAGTGGATGCTATAAAGGAAAAACTCAAGACAAACCTAAGCAAACAGGAAAAAATACATCTCAGTTCTGCACATCATAAGATTGATGCTAATTCCCAAAAGGAAATAATGAAAACAGGGAACAGTTAAAAAAAAAAAAAAAACTTAACGGGAATTTAAGTGTAATTATTGTACATACTGCTTCATATAAACTTAATATAATACTTCAACTGAATAATCATTAAAATTTAAGGTCATTGAAAACTTTTTATAGAAAGGATTTGTTTGAAAACGAATAGTCACCAACTCATGTATCCAAACGTAAGGACACCTATTTTGTAAAATTCTCAATGCATGCATCTTTTATTTTAAAATACTGATATATAAAACTTTAGTTCATCTGGTATTTTCACAGTTGTATTGACTTCAAATATTTAATTACTGTATCAAACATGTATTTTACAAAGTAAATTACAAAATTTGACTTCAATTTTATAAAAAATTGTTACAACTCACAACCCCACCAATCTTTTTGCATCATTTAATGGCAAGTTTATGCTGTTTTCAAAAATTTATGGCTTTATTGGGTTATTTGGAGGAGGGTTTCAGCTACACATTATTTTCTACACCTACATCACAATTTTGAAATTAACAATATTTTGAGTTTCACAACAGTTTTTCCTATATGAATGAACATTATAAATTGGAATTTTATAGATCTATCATTTTCATTGTTTAATTTAGAAGAAAACATTGACAACTTCAAGGCTCTAGCTTCAAAACTAACAATTTTGCTTCCAATTCCGTAACAGCATGCACACTTTAGTTACGTCTTAATTGCCCTCGGAAATACAATCAGCCTAAAACATTAAATCGTGATAACTCAGAAACTAGTAGTTCGAATTGGATGAAACTTTGAATATTTTCTGGTCTTTATGCATACAATTCAAATATAAGTTTTCAAAAATGTCTGTGACAGGTGGGTGTATGGTCCTGGATGACTTAGTAGGGAATGACCCTAAAACGAAATTCATGCAAAATTAGTAACTAAAATACTGACCGCAATAATGTGGGTGAAAATACGAAGTGATGAAAAGGAACAAACTAACTAAAATCGCATGTGCAGAAATTCAAAATTAAAAAAGAAGACTAAAAGTAAAAATGAGAGCAGACAGAAAAGTTAATTTATGATTAAAATAAAGCAGCAAAGGATTAGAAACCCAAAATTATATTTAAAGCAATTAAGGAATAAAAATAGTTATTTTGATAAATATGTAGAAAATCTAGCATCCAATGGGACTCACACCCACAGCCTTCAGCATACCACCTAAAGAACTCTGCAGCTACACAAACACAGCATTCAAAAAATTGGCATTTTCCAGGTTTCAGTTGCCAAGGAAATCACATGAAATTCCTTGTCAGTTACAAATAACTGCCAAATAATCCTAACTTTAACTATTTTTGATAAATTAAGGTTTGAAGGCTTGAGGATGAGTATCCAGTTAATGGTCAGGCACCAATTTCCCTATTTTCAGAGATTTACTACTTAGTAATGAGTTGACCTACAGACCTCAATTGTTTATGCCTCTAGTATGTAGAGCACTAAGCTGATATAACGTATTGAAAGACACAATTTCATTTCTTATTAAAAATGTTGAAAGAGCAACTTTTCTTCAGGGCCCTTGAAGGAACTGTGATTCAGAAGGAGACATGCAGTTATTCTTAACATCTTTACATTAATGTGCTAACTGGAAAACGTGTCCTATGTACCAGTTTTCATCATTTTTCACAGCCACTTACTGTCCCACTTGCAGCTGCTCCAACAAAGTGTTTTCGCAAGCTGCCATAGCAACAATGGTACCATTTGCATCTGTTGAAAATATCTTCATTAGAACCCTGTTAACAGTTGTAACTAGGAAAGGCTGGTGCACTGCCCTTACTGTACTCTACCCGTGTTCCAAGAAACCTAAATAGGATTTGGTCCCCTGCGAAGAAACAAAGAACACTTATAAAAGCCCTGTATTTTGTGGGGTGCCCATGTGAACAGTGCAAAACATTATTCCAATGTAATGGAGTTCCACACTCAGAAATGAAGAAGTTCAACTCACAGAGAACAGATTCATTTCAACACTTGCTTCACCTTCGCAGAGCACTGTCAACAGTAGCAGCTACTTCTGGTGTCACAGAGCACACGGTACGTGTAAAAATAACAGTTAAATACAGAAGGCAAAAGTGCTCAAAATATGTTCACTTGACACTGTGAAACAAGACGGAGAGATGTTTTATGAAAATGGAAATTTTTCAAGACTGTGCAGAAAACAAAGCTTATGCTTGATTCATGGTAGATGAGGATCACATGCAGAAAATACTTATTTTAATATATCTGGAGAAGTTGTACACAAAATACAGGGTGTTAAAATATTCTTTGTTCCATCGGAGGAGATTAAATTGTATGTAGGTGGTGATGGAGGAGGAGGAGGAGATTAGTGTTAAACATCCTATTGACAACAAGGTCATTACAGAGTACAAGTACAGATTAGAGAAGGATAGGAAGGAAATCGGCAGTGCCCTTTCAAATGAACCATCCCGAATTTGTCAGAAGTGATTTAGAGAAATCATGGGAAACCTACATCAGGATGGCCAGATGTGGGTTTGAATGTTGTATGTAGGTTTCTTGGAACAGAGCGACATGATTGCGCAATGCACTTCTAGTCACTGCTATTAACACATTTCTAATTAAAAGATTTTCAACAGGTGCGAATGGGGCCACTGCCGCTACCAAAAGTGCGAGTGGAGCAGGAAGTGGCTTTCATACACAATTAAAACCAGTACATAGGACACATTTCACAGTTATACCTTGAATTTAGAGATGTTGAAATTAACTGCATGTCGTCTTCCAGGCCCCGTAGTATAGATGCTTTTTGGGTCCCCTCCTCCAACAGTATGTAAGGTGTATGTCCCATCATTACAAAGTCACAGTGCATGGTACAACTTGACAATATGTGCTATGAAAAGATCGTATCTCATACATTTAAGTGAATTATTTCGTTCTTTGATCAAGATGTGAAGGAAAATGTTATATTGAGATGATTCACACCGCCACATCTCATCACACAAAACACTGATTTGAGAAGAGGCCAAGAGCCATTTATTTGCCAATGTATAATATTTAACTACGCATTGTAATGATGTATTTTGACGATTTACAAGGAGAAATCAATCCAGTGCCACTGACGTGCTTAAGAGACTATAGACTCATTCAGCGCCCATGTAGAAACATCGATATTAAAGACAGACACTTAAGTCTGAATATTATAAAAAGCAAGTGCGCAACCCATCGTGCACTGCCAGACGATATCACACTTTTTATCTCCTGTATAATACAGACGCACCATTACATAGGTGTCATCATAAGATTTGTGATTTGTTCAAGTCTATTGAGAAATACTGTTATTTTGTTGCATGTGAGACTAGTATGTGTGAAAAACACACAGTGGTTAATGAATCGACATTTCTAAGTGATTTATACTTTTCCAGACATAACAAACCACTCGGGCTCTGTCATTGTTATTGACGTAAGAGTTAGCATGTTATGTGTGTTTCAAATCCAAGCTCATAATTATTATGTCAATTACTTGAAATTTGTGTTTGGTTTAGTTGTTTGACAACCTTAATCATTTACTTTCTATGTGCCAAGTTTTTTCTTCTTCTTCAAGGGTCCAACCCTGTTCAAAGTGTCATTGTGTGGACAGAACAGTCGAAATCAACGTTAACATACTACTTTCCTCCCCCCTTTGTAATATTTTCCAAACTCTTGTTGTAAACTGACCCTTAGGTACATTTTCAGTGCGAGTGACATCCGGGAATTTCTTAGCAAACTTCACTTCTCAAATCCTACATCGCTCGCACAAATTCTCGCTGTTACACAATGGTACGCAGCACTTTCTAAACGGAAAAGGGAACCAACCAAGTATATGCTGCTTCCCCTTCTCAATCAGATGCTTATTAATAATAATATTTTCTTACATCAGAATATGCAAAGCAGAAGACTTTTTAAAGAAAATACTATTTCTTTCTTTGTATGAATGTGTTCATGAAACTGTTCTAAGCACAATTTACATCTATGTACGCTGGTATGTGTGCAAAAAATGTTAATGCCTCGTTACTGCTTGCATCTTTTCTTTTCTTTTCTTTCACTGAAGTTGACTTTTTAATTTACAGTGTCAGAATAAGGATACATTACCATGTTTGTTCACCCAAGCTGTGTCTCAACTCTTTATGCTGAAAAGACATTTATAGTCAAATACAAATACAATATATACATTATGAAAATGACTTAACTACTTTCAGCTCACCTGTTCACAGTTCTGACCTACAGACCAACCACAAATATTTTAGGTACAATTTTCAAGGAACATACAGGGTTTTATTTACCAGTTCCCTGTAGTTGAATGTGGAAAGTGCATCTAACTGGAATTTTCATTTTATTCTTTGCAAACAAAGTGATTCAAGATATACTCTCTGCATCTAAGACTGCTATCAGATGTGTAAACATTTCAGCAAAAACTAAAGTTAAGATTCAATTGTCTTCATATTTGCATGTGTTTGGACTGTAATAACTATTATACCATCAAATCGATAAGACTTTTCTTGTGAACAGACAGAGATCTCGACAAGCACATGACTGCTAGTTGTTTTATCCTCTAATCAGAGAAAAGAAAGAAAAAGAGAGAGAGAGAGAGAGAGAGAGAGAGAGAGAGAGAGAGAGAGAGAGAGAGAGAGAGAGAGAGGTAGGTAGGTAGGTTTCTGTACCTTCAGCAATGGCACCTAGAGCAAGTATTCCCGATTCTTTTATTTCCCACTCTTGATGAAATAGTGTCTCCTTCAATATAGGTACCAGAACAGGTAACAGTTCCTCTCTGAATACATTTGCCAGGACATCCAATGCTGCAGCACTGCATTTCCCTGTGAAAATAATTTTTTTTTGTCTTAGTCATATTTGTTGGAGTGCAACTTTCATATACACAGCAATGCAACAAACGCTACAATCTATTTTCTTCTGGTCACATTAGTGCAACAGACATACACAAAAGAGAATATGATGCATATCACTCGCACACTGTAAGGAAACAGGATTTAACTTCTGATGTAATCTATTTTACTCCAAGAATTCCATAACTGATGTAATAATCTACTTTTGGTATACTAATATTCGTTTATGAAATGGAAAATATTTATTGAACACAGCATAAAAGAAGGTATGTTAAGGTGATTATGAAGTATGTATCAAGCAGTAGATTTATATCAATATCGGTGTCCTGTTGATTAGAGATCGAAAATGCAGAGAGTACAAGTCTAATATTGCAGGTTGAATACTTTAAAAATCAAAGTGCCGCTGTATCATCAGTGCTAACAGACTTCCTTCATTCCCCCTGTAGTTCTATATGTATGAGAAGTCAGAGTTGAGCAGCTGCATTCACTTCATACTTGTCAACTGGTTCTCTCTTACTGAAGCATGCGGGAGTGTAAGGTTAATTATGACTTCTTGTTAGTACAGAAGATGATACACAGTCTCGCTGCAGTGAAGTAAGCTGAAATGACTGACTGTCGGGAACAGATGGCCTAACGAAGTGGTGTCTTGAGACTGCAGAGGGTGTAATAAGAAAATAAATCATTGATGTAGTGTACGCAATCGAAAATGTATTCCATTAGAGGAGTGATGTCCAAACTAAGTTTCAAGCTAGAGTCCAAGCTTCAGATGAAAAACACACAAATGTCAAACGAAGTAGTTGTATTCTCATTTATCGTACCTCCACCAGGCATCAGACTAAAATCGGACATAGAGCAGCATCACCATTATATCCCTGTGACCGAAAAGTGTGCTATTTCTGTGTTCTTTTGTGCAAGGCAAACTTGTGTTTATGGGCAAATTTTACTGCTTAGACTATCATTTCTTTCTGAACATATTTTAAAGACTGTTTTACTTTTACACACACACACACACACACACACACACACACACACACACAGTGAGTGTGGATTCAAAAGTAACTGTATACTGATTGTAAGTGTACTGTATGCATCAAAATAAGAGTAAAATGTTAAATCAAGTTTTGTCCAAAATAGCTTTATTTTAGAGTTGTGCAACAGACAGGAATCATAAGTACAACATACACAACACAAAACCAATTCCTCTCAGAAAGCAGCAACATGAAGAGACTATTAAATTCAACAGAACTATGTACTGTATATTTATCCCAAAACATGGTCAAAGTGATGTTCATCTACATGAAGTCAGTGACATGTTCAACATATTTCCACTGTCTGAATGTTGTGGGCACCATTCATCTTACTCTGCACAGTCATTTTCAATTCAATGCTGTAGTTGTGCTACATTCCCAACTGCAACACCATACACGAGCTCCTTGAGATGGATTAAGGCTAGAAGTCCTCCATTCTGGCATCTGCCTTAAGTGATTTAAGAATACCACGGAAAATCTAAATCAAGATGGCAGGATATGAGCCAACCGTCGTCGTCCTGAATGTGAGTCCTGTGGGCTAACCACTGCGTGGTCTGATGCTCGAGTAACCACTGACAGAAATTCTGAGGTCCAGAAGTAATATATGGGTGTCAGCCCCTGTACCTTCTGTAGGTGAAGTGGGTGGAATTACTATCTCCGAAGCATGCACATTCAGCTGTCAGAGGAACCCATACTTTGACACTCATATGGTAGGTACTTATGGTTGGACCTTCACCTAACAATTCAAGGATGTTTTATAAGAACCACCCCATCCAGCTGAAGCCGATCTAGCCACGGCGCATTACACACACCATATTACCTTAACTTCCAGTCCATAGCCGTTAAAGTCTGATGGTTTCGTACTCTCTGTTTGGAAACAATTCCATATACCGTTGTCTAGCAGCTGCTACATTGCCTTCTGCTGCACTGTAAAGGAGATGCATATCCGCTGTTGCACGACAGGGCATTTCACCAAGTACTCTGCTCCACTATTAATATTCATACCGGGAGAAGGTGAATATCCATTGTAGCACAACAGGCAGTTTTATGGAATACTCTGCTACACTGTTAATATTCATACTGGGAGGAGGTGCATATCCACTGTAAGGTAACAGGGCTTTCCATCAATACCCCTGCTCCACTATTAATATTTGTACCGGCAAAGGACGAGCATGTTAACTGATAATGGTAAGTATTGTAGTAAAAAGGAGCAGATACTGTGCGCCCCAGTCTGTTTTTGCGATAGAGGGTGCATGAGCAGTAAGAACAGCAGCAATGGTGAGTCTTCAAGAGATAAGCACCATCCATTTGCTGCACATGGATATAGATACCCTTTGACACACTGAATTGGTGGTGTCATGGATGGCTTGGAAAAGAGGGCCATCAACAATGTCAACAAGGACCGAAACAAATGAATAACTTTTTGATGTAAAATGATGGAACTTTGATGTACGGCATATGCGTCTCATGTACAATACAGAGTTGAACGTTTAGACTATTTCGAGTTGTAATTAAACGGATCTGTCTTTGCGAGAGTGGAAGAATTTAAAATACAGAAAAATGACGTTTATTTCATTGCTCGAAGAAATCATCATGATCTCAAATCTCAGCATCACCCTGCAAGAGATCGAAGTCCAGCAGAAGAGAGTTTGTACACAGCTGTGGGACAGAGTAGCCTGACCACCAGAAAAGTTCATAAATGCAACCGTACATAATCAAGAATAATATAGAAGTGAGTGACAGATACGACACGGTGAAACATACCAAGCACAAGCAGCAGCTGAAATACGCCACTGTCTGAATTTATAACATTATATAACAAATAACTTAATTTATAACATTATATAACCAGCAACTTTTTTCGACAGTATGTGGAGACAACTCAGCAAAACAAAGCAGGGATACTGAGGAGATCACAATTTATTGGATAAATTTCAAAGATTTTGACATAACATCAAAAAGATTGTATTTTTTGCCCTTAGCAACTACACAACAGCAACAGTCTCCCATTTTATTATTATTAACCAAATTCATTCAGAAACATTATCTGGATGTCTGAAATTTAGTTTTCACATAGAAAGGAGTAATATTTTGTGGGTGTAAGAAACACTCGGCAACAAATTACGTACATACATTTATGACAGATACACCATTACAGTAGAGTTTGGGAACAAGATACCCAATGTTATTACAGATAGCAGACAATGCATCATCAATCATCACGTAGTCATCGACTACAAGCAGCGTTGCGAGTTAAACGGCAGTTGCAGCAGCCAAAAACAACTATGCAGTCGTTGACACTGCATTGGCAATGTAGATAGTAATAGGATATTAGGAATTAAGTATATTGCTACACCATGTACTTAACTATTATATAGACGTCTCTGCTGTAATTTTGTATGTAAAAAAGGCATAAACTGAGGTGGGAAAGGCAGATATAACAACTTCAACTTAAATCTGTAGAAGAAAATAAGAGATAGAGAGTAATAATAGAAAATTAATGGATTAAAGTAAGACTGTTGGAAGCTAACAACAATAAAATTGTACAAAGTAATAAAATATTACTTGACAATATTAATAATAAGACTAAAGATATTATTATTATTATTATTATTATTATTATTATTGGACATGAATAACCGAGTGTTGGAGGAAATTCTTAGAACTTAATTCACATCTAAGTTCACAGTACATGAAAGTAAATTAACAGAACTAGAACGTAAAGTTAATGTGTTAAACAGAAAGTCTACTATCTGGAGTATATTCAGTGGTTTCTAATGAGTTCCTGGAATATTTTTAAGATGTAAATCAAAACTAAGTCTGAAAACACCGAGATTTCAGACATGAAGAAATGAGAAGAGGCATCAGAACAAGATAGGATGTCAAGCTGACAATCTACCGTAACTAGTTTGGAAGAAAGGCTACAAGCATTTGTTGAACAAAAATTATAATATACAGTTGAATGAAGTAAATGCAAGACAACTTCTATGGATGACAATGTTAGCCATCAACAGGAATTTCAAAAGATATGGGACATATTAGGTGAAACTCTGAAGGCAATGGTAAGTAAACAAGTAATATAGGTGTCTCTAAAGATATTTCGAGAGAGTTGCAAATTGCAAGTGGTTTAAATTTGTCAGACCAATTTCCTAAATTTAAGCTGGAGATGGAGGCTCACCTGATATACTTTTTAAGAATATTCTCACAATCATTACTGAGTAGGTGGGATAACCTCAACAAAAATTAACAGATTATTAGCTCCAAAACATTACAATAGTTTTTGGGGTACTTCTAAGAGGTAAATTGAGTGCCATCTTACAACAGATAAATATTTAGATGATCCATTTCACTAATCGCCTCTGATAAAGGTATTAATGGGATGGCTATAACACTATGTACAATGAGGGATATGGTATAGAGGATGGACTAACATTAATGATTTTCTCACTTCACTTCTTAGATGGATTACATATGTTAAACACAGAAAGAAATGAGAGTTTTCATAAAAGTGAACAAAAATGATATCTTTGCAAAGTAATGGGATGCTAATTAGAGGACAGTACACAACGATCTAAATAAGACACCCCATGACAAGAAACATGATAATTCACAAGTTTTTGTATCCCATAATACATACAGCACAAAGACTAATCCTAAGAATGGGGACATAACCAGTCCTAGTACAAATATAGTTCAGGATAATTGTCCAATTATTATTACAGGAAAGAGAGAGAGTTCTGGATAATGGGCTAAAATCCAGGATGAAACTAATCAGTATTCGGCCTGTACATAGAAACATTTGTTGCTTATAATCATGAAATGCTTACGACAGAATGGTTGTCAGAAGGAAATTGTACAAAAACCTATAGTAGTGGGGAAGTAGCACACAGAAAAGTAGAAATTTATATCGATTCAGAAGAATTAGTGACTGTGTGTACAAAGGATTTCCTATTTTACTAGTAACATGTGTGTACAGTAGGAATTACTGGTACAATTACTTAAACAAGAAACCTGAACAATTATAAATGTAGGACCATTCTTTTTTTATACAGACATTACTTTTAGTGCTTAGCATAAATATGAAAATATTATTAGGTGTAGAATTGCTGGATAAGTACAAAGTGACTGGATACTTTTACATCATCATTAAAGTGTAATTTAAATTATTATAATGTTGCATTATCTTTTAAACCAAATCCATTAGTAAGCAATGAAAACCAATTATTAACATAGCTACGTTTAGTGGCTAGTGCCAAAACATTAGGAGACAGTACAACAGCTTTACATCAACTGTCTCCTGCTAATCAGCCGATTTATCAACAGAACGATAAAAGTATGATTTATATCAAAATATATGTACTTGTGCGGCAGTTTTTACAGATAAAGGAGGCATTATGGGTGACTATATACGTAGTTTTAAGACAAAAAAGAACCATTCTTTTGCAAACCTTATCTAGCACCTTGCAAGTTTAAAAACAGTGCTACAAGAAGAAATCGGCAAAATGATAGACAACCAAGTAATAGAACACAGTGTTTACAGTAATCCATTACCAGTAGATTAGTCAGCTTCTGGCAGAGTGTGACCCATGTTGGACACACAAACATTATATAGATGCAAAGAAACTGAATGTGATTTGGTCTATAAATATAAGAGTTATTGGCAAAATTCAAAGATGTCAAATACTTTAGCTCAGTGGATCTGATGAACTGCTACTGGTAGGTACGATTAAATTAAGATTCTGAACAGCATACAGCATTTTTATGCAATTGGGAGTCTTATCAACTTAAAGTGTTATCTTTCGAACTAAATATTTCTATATCAGTCTTTACTGGGGCGCTTTATCTAGCTCTGGGAAGAGAACTGTTACAAGAACTTTTAATTTGGGTAGACAATGTTTTATTAGTACAGAAGACTTGACAGGAACACTGTGCTTTATTAACCAAGTATTCACAAAAATTCTATGAAAAATGAATAACTATTAAATTAGCAAAGTAACATTTAGGTTGCAAAGATGAAGTGTCTGGAACACCTAGTGTGAACAAATTGTATAAAACCAGGCTTGGACTGAATAAAAGCTATTAAGGATTATCCAAAACCACATAATGTAAAACAGTTACTTCAATTTTTGGGACTAACAGGATCCTATTATAGATATGTACACGGACAAGAAATGAATGATCTATGTTTACTTACATTACTCAAACAGAGACCTGCACTACAAACAAGAGGGAATTATTAGCTGTCATTTGAAGTACACAAAAATGTGGAACACTTACTTGGCATTCACACTTAGTAGTACACACTGATCATCAAAGCGCTTAACTTCTTAATGGAAAGCAGATGGGTATTGTTTCTTCAACAGTTAACCATAAACATAAAACGTATAAAGGGTTTTACAAATAAAGTTCCAGATGCCTCGTCAAGGTTACCTCTGGGTATGAAAGATACAGAAAGAACTAAAGCACCTGGAGTAACCTTTTTAATTAATTTCTTAAGTTTAAGCTATACAAAGAACGGAGTAAAAAACTTAGGCCAGATAAGACAAGGATTAGGGGAGGATGACTATTTTAAAAGTAAACTTCAACACTGTGAATCAGAATCAGAATCATCATCATTAGAAAAACACCTATGGGCACTTGTGAATAAAATGTTATTCTGGAGAACAAATGCACATATGCAATATCGGAAGCTATCCAATCAGATGCAGTTACTATGGTTCACACTTAAGGGCTATGGTCACTTTGGTACTTGTATATGTGGAAAACATGAAAAATATTTATTGGAGATGCCAACATTGTCAAAAAGCTGGAGGAGGATAACAGTGGCATTAATTACACAATTTATCCTATTTTACTGAAGAGTTCACATGACTTAAAAATGGCATCTGATTTTTACAGCCCTTCAGAGATGGTTGGGGGAGGTGTAACATATTTACATTATTTTACAATGTTGGTCATCACACTATATTCGACTAAGAATACTAACACAGGTACAGTGATTAACTGTACCCATAATTACTTTGTGAATGTTGGGAAAATGAAGAGACTTAACTGACAATGGTACACAATTTAATAGTAAAAATTTTAAGGAGTTATTAAGCTTGGTACGATGTACATACTATATCAAAGCATAGCCCAAAACCGAACCCATATGACTGTATTATGAAGGAAATTTGAAGGTTGTACAGACCTGTTGCCCTACCAAACATACCACCTGGGCACAAATGATACCGGTATTTCACGTTATATGTAAAGAGTTACCACATCTGTCTACAGGTTTATACCCAGTGGAAGTAATGAAGCATTAAATTTATTGGTAAGTCCTTGCTTAAATTATTTAAATGACTAAACAACAATACAATACGAAGAGATAGGAAGAGAAAATTTAGGAGATGTAGTAAGGAATCATTCACAGCAAACAGCTGAAAACTATTAGCAAAATATAATGAGAAGAGGAGTTTGTGGCAAAACTTGACAAGAAGAAGGGACCAGTTGGTGGGACATGTTCTCAGACATCAAGGGATCACAAATTTAGCATTGGAGGGCAGTGTGGAGGGTAAAAATCGTAGAGGGAGACCAAGAGATGAATACACTAAGCAGATTCTGAAGGGTGTAGGTTGCATTGAGTACTGGGAGATGATGAAGCTTGCACAGGATAGAGCAGCATGGAGAGCTGCATCAAACCAGTCTCAGGACTGAAGACCACACAACACCACAACAACAACAACAACAACAACAATGAGAATGCTGACATTTAATACAGATGACTAAGTATTAGTGGCTCTCTGAGCACTATGGGACTTAACATCTATGGTTATCAGTCACCTTGAACTTAGAACTACTTAAACCTAACTAACCTAAAGACATCACACAACACTCAAGTCATCATGAGGCAGAGAAAATCCCTGACCCCACTGGGAATCGAATGGTCAAGAAAAAGCACTATACAGCATAGATATGCTGAAGATTTATAAACCACTACTTTGTTAAAAGTAAAGTACAGTAAAGTAAAGACAGCAAAGTCAGATGTTATTTCTGTTATGCAATATTATAAACAAAACATAAAAAGAAATGAACTGTTAATAGTCATCTGTTAAATGCATGTAAGATATAATATCATTGATGTCAAGCTACATCATTAAAAAATCAGAGAGATAGTTAATATAATGATTAGTTGCTATATCTTTAGACAAAACTTACCACATGAATCAAATAAATTGAAGACTAATTAGAAGAAAGATGTTTTTTGGAAGAAAATTTATGCATATGGTGGAAAGACATGGACATTAGACCCAACTTGAGACAGGAACGATTTACACTTTACAAATTATGGTTTACTTTTTGTGTTGGATCACTCACCCCAGGTACACAATGGGGGTTTGTTGTAGTCAAGTTTCGCAGTCTGTATGGTGAAGCCGAAGCAAGTTGTTCTGTTGGGCATGTTAACACTCTTCATCTTCAGGCATTTCGATGAAGAATGAAGAACTTAAGCAGGTGGGGTCTTTCCTTTTTTTGGGGTGGGGTGGGGTGTGTGTGCAGATTCAGTATCTTGACTTCTGTCATACTTTCTTTTTCAATTTCAACAAATCCATTTTGTTCCTTTTCTTTTTTCTCCTTTAGGAGGTCTGGTTTTACTTTTTTCTTTCCATAAGGAATGGCCCCACTGTGGAACCTTTGTCATGTATGTTTACTTTGATCCTGTTTTCACAATATTGCTCTACTCTTGTGTGACATAAGATGTTGAAAACTACAGCAAGTAATTTAAGTGAAAATAGATTTAGGCATATCAATGCTTTTCAGGAGAACATGTAGGCGTAAAGCAGAATACGCATGGATGCTGACATGCCAAACACACAACACTGTATAACAGTTATGAGTACCTGGATTTTTTTTTGAATAAAAGTAGGTAACTAGAGTAAATGGATTGTAACATGTGAAACTACTAAGAGTGTAGATTGATATCTGAAGGAATCTCTTCTAACTGATATAGAGGAGGAAAAACAGGGGAAAAGATAACAAGGTGCTCTACTAGTGCTGTAAAATAAAAAGGTAAGGAAACGCGTGTTAAGAGAATGTACAAATAAAAAAAGCAGGCAGAAAGATCCATGAAAAGAGGCTGATCTAGGCCGTGGGTCAGGTACATTTGGGAAAAAAATGACCTGTACCATACATCAGTAGGGAATTTGTATGAGGCACTTTCACATGATTAAAAGTAAGGTTGCACATTGTCTACCCACAGAAGGGGGATCAGCAATTATGCAATGTAACCTTTTAAAGGATTGGAGTGACAACTGGTTGCCCAGCTAGTTAGGCTAGACAATTTCCCTAATTACAGGGCATGGGGACCTTTTACATCTGCATGTACATTAATGCAGAAATATTTAAAATTTGGATGTGCACTTGGAACTAAAGGAGGTACACTCAATTTAGGATTCCTCTGAAATAGGAAATAGTAATGAAAGTATGTATAAGAGAATATAAAACAAAGTCTTAAGAATCAGTTAACGAAAATCGATCTCTTAAATGAGGTAAAGTACTAAGAGAGCAAATTTTACCTATCTACTGAGAGAAGATAAGCAATTTCAAAGAAACAAGTGTAAACACATTGCACAAGTAAAACAGCAATGACATGGTGCAAAGCTTAAATATGCCATGACACTTATAATGATCAAACAATGGAAAATCCAGGATGGAATAACAACCATATTACCACACAGCAGATACTTGTTTGAAGATCTTTTTGTTTTGTCCATCTGTGGCTCAGCATTTCTGCTTTATAGTGAGCTACCCTTTTCATAATACTGTCATCATAATGAACAATGTATATTATAGTCTTAGGATACTACATCTTTTCGTTTTTCTGAAGTGCACAATTTTAAACTTATGAACATTTACAGCAAGTTGCCAATATTTTTACCACTTTGAAATCTTTTCAAGATCTGACTGAATATTTATGCAGTTTCTTTCAGACAGTACTTCATTACAGAAAACTGCATCATCTGCATCTGGGAATTTTAAACTAAACACTGGACATTTTTATAGAATTTCAAGTATAAGATGCACCTGAATTTTGGAGACAAATTTTCAAAGAAAGAAATGTGTCAGTCTGTAAAATATGATATATAGAGACACTACTAGTTAGAGCTGATGCTGATACACGAGTATAGTGATACTTCTGTTCTGTATCCTTGCCATTTGCCACAAAACTCAACGCTCAACAAGCATGCTTGTACATGTAACACTGGAGGAGGGGTTTCTTTGTCAGGCATAACTCAATGACACCGATAAGCAGCTGAGAGTCATCTTTACCAAGTTAAACGTGATCAAACCTCTTTCAAGAACCACGTTGAGTTCTACCCTGGAAGCCGAGCAGTATGATCGTAAGATGCGAATGAATACATGGTATACATTTACTCACATTAATAAAAGGTGCTAAATTCTGAACATTTACAACTGATACTTATTAGTGGTGATGGCTTTGCACTGCTCCCTTGGAGTCTCTGAACATGAACATGTGCAGACATTTGACAATGGGAAAGGATATTCCAGAACCAGCGAGGACAGACAGATTTCCTATTACAACTGTAATTTTGACCCTTGCGACCCCTACCCACATCTTCAGACGAAAATTACCTGTAGGTCTGTCAAACTATCAAAAATATACACTGTGCTGACCCAGATGGTTAATTTGTTCAGTAAATTCATTTTCATATTATTAATATAAAATTTCAAAAAATTTCAAACAATGGAAAGACCCAGATGGAATAGCAACAATATTATGAAAAGGATAAATTGGTACTCCTCATGTAGAGGAGATGTTGGGTCGCAGATAGGCACAATGAAAAGACTAGTCTTTTAATTGTACCTGTCTACAATTCAATAGAAAATTCTAGTAAAAAAAAATAAAAAATAAAAACAAACTCGCACAAAGTAATGCCATTTCCTAACTGGACATAGAACATACCATATGTAAGGAGTTGGAATAGATCAGCTTGCAGTTTAAAACCCTGGGGGTACCATAAACTATTTACTTCCAAAACAAAATATTACGTGAAGTATAGACCACTATTCAGCATATAGAGGAGATGAGTCACAGACAGGAACAACAAAAAGACTGCTGTACATGTGAGCTGTCCACTAACACACACACACACACACACACACACACACACACACACACACAGTGGTCATCTGTGTGCGAGTTGAGCTTGTGTGAATGTGTGTTTTCTCTGTTAGAAGGAACCCTTTAGGCTGAAAGCTCAGATGCAAATCCGTCTTTTTGGTGTTCCTGTCTGCGTATCAATGTCTCCTTGTTATGGTGAGTAGTAATCTGTCCTTTTCATAATACTGTTACATTGGTCTGGCTTTTCATTGTTTGATTTCACTTCCACATGAGTTGAACTGAATATATTAAAGAACACAATGAGAATGGTAAAAACTGAAAATTTCTAAATTGTTTCATGTTGTGATACTAACGCAGATTCCAATCAGACAATGAGCTATCATCATCCATCGCATCGTCATCGTCACCAGCACCTTCATCTTCCCCATTCTCATCAGAGTGTTTCACAGTGTGTGTTCGTGACTTGTGAAACCTTGGTCTAATATCTTCCTCTCGATCTGGTACAGCTTCATCTTCCTCTACATCACCTTTCAGCAAAATGATGTCAATATCCGAATACTTCATTCCACGAACAAGAACTGGCACAAGCCTTGTCAAGTGTGGGGACAGTGCTTCCTTACATACTGGCTGCTCTGCAAGGGACAGCCAGAATTCACATGCTTCAAGAGCCACACCTTCATCTGGGTCCTGGGTCCGCAACAGCATGTACTGCAACATATCATCATCATCATCATCATCATCATCATCATCATGACAATGTATGTAAATGAATGGAAACAACTGGAAAAATACATCACCATCAATTTTAATTTATCTTCAACTTAGCATAGTGGAAGACTCCACTGTTTTCCTTAACCTTTGCTGTACTTTTATTCTCTTCAAAGGCTAGGAATGCCATAACAAAAACATTCAGTCTTGTGCAAATAACAAAAATCTGTCCAGAACATGACAAACATAATAAACAGGGCAGAAAGAACAAGTCGCTTTGTTCCAAAATGTCCTTTATCCAATCAGCATAAATTTCGGTAATTAGTAAAAAATGTATTTAACAATTTCTGTTGTATAAGCTTGAAATTTTTCTGGGTGTTTCTTAGTTATCTGTTTCTGTTACTAAAAAACATCTTAAAAATAACATACTTCAAAATTTTGTCATAAATAAAAAACCTCTTGGATAAAGGACGTTTTGGAGCCAAAATATGGAGAAGAGACATTTTGAAAATAAAAACTTTAGATAAGAGACAGTTTGAAAAAGGAAATAGGGGAAAAAGTTTAAACAGTGTTTTATCAGTAAATGCATATAATTTAATTTTTATGGAAACAATATCTGTAGGTATTTTTAAAACCTAAATAATTTCTGGTAAAGTTACGGAAACAGAAACATACATTTACCAGAAAATTATTAAAAAATAACATTACATTAAACCTACACAATTGCAGAAAACAATTTCAAAAGTTTCATAAGGGTAGTCATTTACTTATTTAAATCTGAATTTGTCCTATTAACTGCTGTGAAGCAATTAGAAGCCTTTTTTATCATCCATGTGTCCACTGGCATTTTCATCATCAGATTGTTCTTCAGGTCTATTCTGTACTGGATTGTAGCTCTCCCTCCCTCTCTCTCTCTCTCTCTCTCTCTCTCTCCCTCTCTTTTTTTTTTAATTAGAAGGCCAGGCCTTCATTTTGAGCCCAGTTTTCCCCCAAAGTGAAAAGTTGTTGACATCTTTCACTTTCAGCTCTTTTACCATTACTCGAGGTAGTACTAATGATAGTTTAAAGTTTTGAACTTTAAATCCAGGTTTGAGTACTTTTTATGCCTTTCTGAGATTGGTATTATGTCAATGTTCACCTGCAACAAGTACTTCACAGGTTAGCACATTGTTTAGTGTTTTAATAAATATTTTAGCAGTTGAAAATTTGAAGTGCCAATTTAAGGGATTCTTTTGGCAATTTTCGCGTACCTTCTTCCAGTCAAAAATATTACAGCTCTTAGTCATACTGAAAACAGTTCCACAGTCCTTAGAGATTTCAATGTATTTCTCAGGTTTAATAATAGTGTCAATTTTGAATTTCCTTCTCAATTCTGTCAAATACGCAATCAGGTGGCATATACAAATTATCTGATACAGGGAATAGTAGAACAATGTCTTTAATATTTGGCAGTGCTTCATTTACCAACCAGTATTGAAGCATAATCATCATTAAACCGTTCCAGTTTTGTCCTCCACAACCATCTGCAAAGAGCCTTCCAAGCAACTATTTTTTAGCCTATGAAAAATTGCCAATTCAATTTCATTCAAACCTTTTTTGATGTCCGATTCTGTCCAGTGATATACAAAAACATGGTTTTTTGTTTGCTTATGTTCAGATGTACTTTGGCAGATAGTGAAGTTAAATAAATAGAACTGTCAACTATAGTAAGCTGCCTGGTCAGGGATTTGGAGAAAATACAAATTCTTTTGGCAGTCAACAGATAGGGTGACTTCATTTTCAGTTTTCTGCATATTAAAGAATGCTTCTGCCCTCTTTATTGTGGAGACTGAAATCAATTTCAACCAATTTGTCCCCGCTGTCTAATTTCAACTGAAACTGGATGCATTTGGAGCATTTGTTCACAGCAGGAGGGCCAAAGCTCAAGTTATAATCTTTGTCAAATATTTCATAAAAAATATAGATGTGGAACTTTAAGAGCACTTTCTACTCTTGAACTGTATGCCTTGTGAAACTAACGTATTGAAGTTATAATTCTGGTGTTTCTGCAATAATGTTTTTCAAGTGGGCAGAGGCTCTCTATTAATGAATTAACAGAATGCCTTTTAGCCTCAAACAGCTTAGACTTATGGTCTCCTTCTCTATTCTCTACAGCTAGATTTATGGAGTGGAAATGTCTCTTACAAACTCGTTGAGCTCTTTTATAACTAACAGCAAGTACGCCACAAAAGGATAACCGAACCAAAGAAATGTTTCCAGATTTGGTATGTGGGATTAGAGAGTAAATCCCATTTTCAGCGATTTGTTTCTGTTCATCTTCATTAGTTCTCCGTTTAGGTGTTTCACTCATAGTTATCCTAATCAATTTTATTCTTCGAAGAATAAAAGCCTCCATGAAACTTACGAACATCTTGCACTGTATGCTGATTACACTTAAAAACTTCGTCAGAGTGAAGGCACTGTGATAGCCTTGGCAAAGTCTTTGATGTGTAGAGCTTCCACTTTTTCCATTTATTTAGATCCTTTATACGTTTCCTTCATTTGTTCTTCTGGCATGGAGTTATCTTTGTTCCCTCCATAACCTATTGTTCAGTAGTTTGAAGTTGTAGTTCCTCCATTGGTTAACCACAAAGTTTATCAACTTTTAGACGTATAACACTGCCTGTATAGTACACTTTTAAAACAAGAAGCTCACTTTAAATGTAGAATAATACTGAAAAACAGCCTAATTTCAGTTACTGGTAAGAATTTTGACAATAGAAACTAGCAAAAACGCCATGGTGAACACACAAAACAAGCACCAACTTCACAAAAAACAAAACCTATCGTCAACAGTAAACAAAACTTAGCTTCAGCTGACCGTCAGTTCTACCACAACAAATTTCACTGGAAAAATACCCTACATGATAATTTTAAATTACCTATTCCTTAAAATGGTTGGTAGTTGCACTGTGTGTAAAAGTCACTTCGGGGAGAGTGGGGGAGACCACATTGCTTAGAAAAAGGCAAAGGGTATAGGTCGTTTTGTTACAAAAATTTGCAGTAGACGAGTCGGGCATGTTGGACTGGGTAAGGGACATTCTGAAACTAAATAGGCGTATTTCAGGATTTTATTACTAAATTTTAATGGTTTAAAGGACATTTTGAACGAAAACTGTAGTTTAATATGATGCAAAATAAATTTGATGAATGCTATGGCAACAATAACTCAATTTCCACAAAAATTGGATAAAGGACATTTTGGAAATAAGTGACTTAATTGTTCAGTTTCCTGATAATCTCCATATAGGCAAACTTTGCAATTGTGAAGCTGAAGTAGAAGAAGAAGAAGAAATAATAGCCTTGTGAAATATATCAATAAAAGGCTGATTGAAAATGAATGGCACTAAATTTCAATTATTTCTTTTTAAGAATGGCAACTTCAGAACACATTGTTTCATTTACATCAATACTTTGTGACAATATATTATTTTAAATCCTTGGTGATAAGTACTATGTCTTCACCGACCTGAAGTCGGCACACACGACACCAACAAATGCATGACAATTTTTGTCGACTACCCAGTTAATTCATGATCATTTAAAATTTAATGATAATTAAAATTGTATTAGTATATTTACTGACAACTATTTCAAGAGAAAGATAAACGAGAAGCACAGCCTCCCTCTCCACACAAATTTTCTTCTGTCAACAACACACATTAAAAGAATTTCTGAATGAGAACTGCTCCAATTCAGTATATGATCTCTCTCTCTCTCTGTCTCTCTCTGTGATATATATATATATATATATATATATATATATATCCTTATGAAATGTATGTTGTATTCGTAATTAATTATTAATATAATGTATTCATCCTAGAACCATTTCTATTACCGAGAGACCTCTATTTTACATTTTTGGGCAGTCTGCACATAAAAAATGCAAAATTGAGGAAAATACAGAATTGTGGAAAAACATTAAACCATGTTCATATTTTATTGGCAAAAATACATGTAATCGGCACATACAATTAAAGATAGCAATGCTCTCCAATACTATTTATAAAATCTCAGTGAAGGAAATTAAATGTACAGTACAATGTTTACACAATAATTTGTAGTAATGAATTTCATCAGTTCTTAATAATCATAGATGTGCAACAGCAAGTAAAAACTCATCAAAAAAATTGAAACTGGTATCTGGGTACAAGATAATCAAGCTTTTTTATATGCTATGACTACAGTATGTAAAAAGTGTTTTTGAGATGATCCTTCATGCTCACACAGTAAAAAGCAAAAATTGATGAACGTGTTGAATTAAACAAAAAACACCCCAGCAGCAAAGTGATTAAACCGTAAGCATAAATACAGATATATACCTAATGACACCCATTGTCACCATTGCTATTACTGTTAAATGCTTTTCCTATGAGCTGCCATTACCATTGTTAAAGTGTTATTTTAAATTTGATGAAACAGAAACATGAAAAAATTAGTTTACTTCCTAAGTGATGTTACACACTTATTAGAAGTTGGCTCACTGTATTTTTGTACAGTGTGTAAAATGTAAATTTGAAAGCAAGCTCAGGGGCTACAGTTTCACTTCATGTTCTCTATCACTGCCACCAATCTTTACGATCTACAGTGTGTGGTGCAAAATATATACATGAGTAGTGTATGTAGTTATTGCAACTGTATGGTGTCAGATTTGAACACTAAAGTCTTTAAAATGTGCTATCGCAAAACCCTTGTTCTATTTCCATGTGGCATCTCTGTCACAGCACATCATTTGCACGAAAAGTATATTTTCTGCACTTCATAAAATGCTTTAATCCTTACCAGCACTCCTGTCACTGAAGGACCACTCCCCCTCTCCTCACACACAGTAAGTGAGCTCATTTTCTGTGTGCTGGTGTGGTGACTTGACAAGTTGCTAGCCAATAAGAGTTCACTAGCCAGAAATGGGTGACAATTCCTCGATTCTCAATGTTTGAATTTATTAAGTTGACAACTGATATTGTTGCTGAATACAGTACACTGGAAATACATGAAAAATGAAGAGACTGTGATATAAGTACCAAAAGACAAGGTGGTGGCTCGGCCTCTTTGTCACACATTGGCACGGTCCAGAAAACTACATGGACTGTTGAACTGGCAGCAGTTTTATCATAATTGCACAGGGAAGCTAAATGTTGCAAGTTGCCTTACCTCCCCTCTCCACAATGCCCAAAAAATTTCCCTTAATTCTGTCATTACCCATGGTGGGAACCATCTGTCTTTTGAGCCACTTATAACTTGTTCATTAGATGTTAATAGGAAGAAAACGGGATGAAGTCAAGTGAGACGTCGAGTAAGAACTTAGAATTGAGGCAAACCTTACTAGGAACAAATGTAAAATTGGGGAATTTTTAGCATTGATCTTATTGGTTTTTCACAGGGGCTACAAATTAAAACCGAAATTACACTGTATATTGGAGAGAAAATCTTATATAATACAATAGCATTGAAATTTCATAACAATCTCTAATGAATGACATTAGAACATTGTAGACAGCAAAAGCTGAATAACTGACCATAAGTTGGAACAATGACATATGGGAAAGAAAGAAAGTGGTCGAGTTCCATAAAACTGTGTCGAGAGTGGGTTGTATTACTTCAACAAGCTGTACAAGCACTAGGAAAATGATTGCGGCCAATTTTTTACTCCGTAACCTACACTTCAGTTACAGATTTTTTAGTCCAGCCATTTTGTGAGTGAATGATTTTTTGTTGCAACAACACATACAAACTAATTCACAGCATGCAGTTCAGTACATAATGGTCTGTATACTTTAAAACAAGTAATGAAAAACTCACCTCAATAATGTTGTGCATGTTTGGTATAAGCCTATCCATACGAACTTCCAGCAACATCACCAAGGCTCGACAAACATTTTTGCGTACTTCAGGATCGTCGTCCGATGCTAAGTGGAACAGATTCTGTAAAACCAAAACTCATAATAAAAATACATTACTAGGAAGTGGCCAGAGAAACAATGCTATAGTTCTGCAATTGTTCTACAGAAGAATTAACTATTTCTCTAAGCTTGTAACAATGGCATAATTTTAACACTTCTGTAGTTTCTGAACAACATCCGTACAATACTGAAAGGATGGACAAACTGAACCACCACTATGATCTCACATCATTCATTTGCAGGCTATTATGAGAAAATAAACAGGTTCTAGAGAACATTTAACAGAAACAAAAAAAATTACTTGACTGTAAATACTAGACTAAATATACAAAGCTCCTTATCAGAAGTCTAGATCTCTCCATTACTTACCTCCAGGAAGGAATCTATGTGAATCATCAGGGCCTGAGTTCGGTTGATGATGAACTGATTAACACAAGCGATAGCATGTGATCTGTAATTCAGGTAAAAATGAGACAAGAAAATTAAAATAACTATAACACCTGTAATATGCAATAAAATTAATTCATTAGCATTTTAATACACTGGGAAAATGATATGTAATACTTTGAATGTGAAGAGTCATATAATGACAATTTACCCCAAAAATATTTAACATTTTCTGGTAATAATATGAAAGGGATAGATTGCTACTCAACCCGAAGATGACACATTGAGTTGCCGACAGGCACAATGGGAAGACTGTTACACTTCGGGCTTTCAGCCAAAGCCTTCTTTAGAAAGGCAAAGAAAGAAGCACCCCCCCCCCCCCCCTCCCTCCGTCCCAACACACACACACACACACACACACACACACACACACACACACAGCCATGCGCACGCAAGAACCAATCCTGAGTGGAGAAGTGAAGGGCGGAGGGATAGCAGAGCACGTGTGTGTGTGTGTGTGTGTGTGTGTGTGTGTGTGTGTGTGTGTGTGTGTGTGTGTGTGGGGGGGGGGGGGGGTGAGGAGTTGGCACTACCTTGTGCAGCATCCACAAAGTAGGTGGCAGAACTAGGCTGCTAACTATAGCATCAGGAGGCTGAACTGGTGGGAGAGGTGAGAGCAGTACAGGAGAGGAGTACAGAAGGAGAGAACACTGGTGGGTGCGTAGGCAGAGAGTGGTGCACAATGGCAGTGCTGCTTCTCCTCGACACAATACAGTCGCATTCTGTCCAGAGATAGCAGTGGTGTGCCTGCTTGTGTTAATGTTTATGTTTTTCTTTTCCTTACTGAAGACGACTTGGACTGAAAGCTGAATGTGCTACAGTCTTTAGTTGTGCCTATCTGCAATTCAACATATCATCTATCCAGTGAGTAGAAATCTAATATTGCTGATATTCCAACCTGGACTTTCCATTGATACTACTACGACACTTATGCATTTGCAGTCATGAGGGTAATGTTTCCTGCATTTTAAATGTTTGTAAGGTGTATAATGTGATGTTGATACTCTAAAATTAGCTGTTTGAGAAACATTTAATATAAGTGAAACTGCAAGAATTAAACAAAAGCTCAGTCTTCATAGTTTTCCATGACCGGTACCTATCATACGGCACTCCACATTTTACAGGCTTTTTCTCATGACTTTTTGAGATCAATCAATAAGACTGTTATTTTGCTTTCTTCACTTTTCCTAAATAAGTACAAAGAGGAGCATCCAAATATAATTTTTGACTTACATGTTCATTTCAAAAAACATCTTCCTTAAACTGGCTTTTAAGACTACTTTTCATTCACACTATAAACAGATCCACCGATTAAAAATGTTGGTATATTAAGCTAGTGGCAAATATATGCTAATCACTGTAACCAAGGAATATAAGGAATATTTTCTACCCCCAAAAAGCCACTGCTAAGCTGATTGAAGTCAGTTTGATCAAACAGTACATGCACATACTGCTGTTTCATACGACCCTATGCATGATCAAAAAATTGTCACACTTTACTTTGTTAGCCCAACATTTGACAGTGTACGGCGCTGTTTCAAATGTTTGTTAAGCATAGATTGTGTTTGTAGGGTGTGAGAAATTTTGATTGACAGAAAGTTTGACAACTTGGCAGACAATACTCTTGTTGATGTTTCACCACATATGTTTAGTGAAAATAGTTATCAAAATTTATCTCCCTTTATCAGGAGTTTCCACAACTATAGAAACTACAATTGTTGTTGTTGTTGTTGTTGGGATGTTTAAGGGGGACTAAACAGCTAAGGTCATCAGTCCCCCATTCCAAAAAAAAAACCGGCGAAACAAAATTTACGGAATAGGTAAAACCCCAAAGGGGGAGGAGACGCCCCTCCCCCCAGTCACTGAAAGAACACCAATGTGGCAGCGAACACTAGAGACAAGAAAAGTACAGACGAACACTGGACAGAAAGAAACGGAAGAAAATAAGAGGGTCGGAGACTGGTTGACTGACCATGGGAACAAAAATTGGGAAAGAGTCAACCACCTGAATACACACATTAAAATCTGCGACCAATGGGACACTCGAGGACAAGATACACAGAAAGGGAAAGGGACAGGTCCCCCCTAAATGGAACCATAAAAAGGACTACCACGGATAAAATTTAAAACGTCGTCAGCCATGGAGGCATCGTCGCATAAAACCAAAGGCAACGTGTCCGGGAGATTAAAAGTCTGCCGGAGGGTGCGCAGGCGGGGACACTCCAACAAAATATGGGCGACCGTCAACCGGGACCCACACTGACACAGGGGGGGATCCTCCTGACGCAAAAGATGTCCGTGCGTCAGGTAGGTATGGCCGACGCGGAGCCGACACAGGATGACAGAGTCCCTGCGAGAAGCCCACAGGGAGGACTGCCACACATCGGTCGTCTCCTTAACAGCCCGCAGTTTATTCTGAGAAGTCAGGCTACGCCACTCGTCACGCCACATCTGAAGCACCTTACGGCGCAACGCCAGCTGCAAATCACGAGCCGGGAGGCCGATCGCCAAAGTGGGGGCGTCGACCGCCCCTTTGGCCAGCCTGTCGACACTTTCATTCCCCGGGATGCCAACGTGACCTGGCGTCCAAACAAAGACCACCGAACGACCAGAGCGGGTAATGGCAAAAACAGACTCCTGAATAAAGGATACCAGAGGAGAAGAGGTATAGCAGCGGTCGATAGCCTGGAGGCTGCTCAGGGAGTCACTGCAGATGACGATGGACGTACCTGAGCAGGAACGCATATGCTCAAGAGCGCGCAATATGGCCACCAGCTCTGCAGTAAAAATACTGCAGCCAGCCGGCAAGGAGCGCTGTTCAACATGGGCAGCGTGAGCAAAAGCGTAGGCAGGACGACCATCCACCAGGGAACCATCAGTGTAGACAGGCTCACAGCCTGAAAATGAGGCGACGAGCGCAAGAAAACGGTGACGGAGGGCCACATGCGGAACCAAGTCCTTGGGTTCCCGTGCCAAGTCCAGGCGGACGGACGGACGGGTCATACACCAGGGAGGCGTGGGTGCACAGGCCCGGAAGGGCGGCAGAAGAGGGAATGACCCCAGTTCAGACAGCAGGGACTGGACGCGGACAGCAATGGAAAGCCCAGACCTAGGTCGCCGGTCGGGCAGAGGGAGAACCCTGGCAGGGAAAAGCAGGCGATGATTGGGATGGCCCGGTGAGCAATGCACGTGGACAGCATAGTCGGCGAGCAGTCGGTGGCGGCGAATCCGCAGCGGGGGAACCCCGGCCTCCACCAGCAGACTATCCACGGGGCTCGTACGGAAAGCGCCAGTTGCAAGCCGAACCCCGCAGTGGTGTATGGGGTCCAACAACGTCAACACTGAGGGCGATGCAGACCCATAGGCCAGGCTCCCATAATCAAGCCTGGACTGCACAAGGGCTCTGTACAATCGCAACAGCGTGCTGCGATCTGCACCCCAAGACGCATGGCTCAGGCAGCGGAGGGCGTTGAGGTGCTGCCAGCACTTTTGCTTCAGCTGAGTAATATGAGGAACCCACGTGAGCCGGGCATCAAAGACGAGTCCTAAGAAGCGGCTAGTGTCCACCACTTCAAGTAGTTGACCGTCGAGGTAAAGTTCCGGATGAGGGTGGACCGTCCGACGCCTGCAGAAGTGCATAACTCGAGTCTTGGCCGCAGAGAACTGAAATCCATAAGTCAGAGCCCATGATGCCGCCTTGCGAACGGCTGCTTGCAGCCTGCGTTTGGCGACTCCCGTAGTCGTTGAGCTAAATGAGATGCAGAAGTCGTCGGCATACAAAGAAGGAGACACCGACGACCCCACGGCTGCAGCCAGACCATTAATGGCCACTAGAAATAAGGAAACGCTTAACACCGAGCCCTGCGGGACCCCATTTTCCTGTATATAAGATGAACTAGAGGCGGCACCGACTTGCACCCGGAAAGAGCGGCGCAATAAAAAGTTTTGAAGAAAAGCTGGGAGCTGACCACGAAGACCCCACTCGCGCAACGTAGCAAGGATGTGATCCCTCCATGTTGTGTCATATACCTTCCGCAGATCAAAAAATACAGCAACGAGATGCTGACGGCGGGAAAAGGCCGTACGGATAGCAGATTCCAGCCGCACCAAACTGTCCGCAGCAGACCGGCCCTGACGGAAGCCACCCTGGGATGGAGCGAGGAGACCGCGCGACTCAAGGACCCAACACAAACGCCGCCCCACCATACGTTCGAGCAATTTGCACAAAACATTGGTTAGTGTAATGGGACGATTGCCGTCCACCGCCAGAGGGTCCGCACCGGGCTTCAAGATGGGAACGATAACACCCTCTCGCCATTGCGATGGGAACACGCCCTCGCTCCAAATGCGGTTAAAGATGGTAAGGATGTGTCTCTGGCAGTCCCTGGAGAGATGCTTCAGCATCTGCGCATGGATGCAGTCTGGTCCTGGCACTGTATCAGGGCAATTGGCGAGGGCAGCGAGGAATTCCCTCTCGCTGAAAGGAGCATTGTATTTTTCAGAACGACGTGTGTGGAACGATAACGGCGTTCGCTCGGCGCGCTCCTTTAGAGAGCGAAAGGCAGGAGGGTAAGTTGCAGTCGCAGAGCTCGTAGCAAAGTGCGTGGCAAGGTGGTCAGCAATGGTGGCAGCGTCTGTGCAGACAGCGCCGTCCAGGGAGATTCCAGGGACACCCATAGGGGTCTGGTATCCATAAATCCGCCGGATGTGGGACCACACGAGCGACGGGGAGACACGGGAGCCCAAGGATGAAATGTACCTCTCCCAGCATTCCTGCTTACGCCGTGCAATAAGACGACGGGCCAAGGCACGGAGCTTCTTAAAGGCGATGAGGGTCTCCAGAGACGGGTGCCGCTTATGACGCTGGAGAGCCCGCATACGGTCGCGAATAGCCTCAGCAATCTCTGGCGACCACCAGGGGACAGACTTCCTCCGAGGGAGTCCAGAAGAGCGAGGGATGGCAGTCTCGGCCGCAGAAATAATTGATGAGGTCAAGACACAGACCACCTCGTCAATGTCACCCTGTGGGAGAGAAGCAATGGTGGCAGCGGAAGTAAAAGCCGGCCAGTCAACCCTGTTGAGAGCCCAGCGGGGCAGGCGCCCAGAAGAATGACACTGGGGCAGTGACAAATAGATGGGAAAATGGTCACTACCACACAGATCAGGATGCACTCTCCAGTGAAGGGATGGGACAAGTCCGGGGCTGCAAAGAGAGAGATCGATGGCCGAGAACGAGCCATGGGCCACACTGAAATGCGTGGGAGCACCGGTGTTCAAGAGGCTAAGGTCGAGCTGAGCCAACACATGCTCCACAGCGCGACCGCGGTCATCGGAGACAGTCCCACTCCATAGAGGGTTGTGGGCATTGAAATCGCCCAGAAGCAGCAATGGCGGCGGGAGTTGAGCCAGCAGCGCAGCCAAGACATGTCGGGGGAGTTGCCCATACGGAGGAACGTAAACAGAGCAAACAGTAATAGCCGGTGAGAGCTCAATCCTGACAGCGACTGCCTCTAAAGGCGTCAGAAGGGGTACTGGTGAGCTACAGACAGAGTGGTGAACAAAGAGGCAAACTCCACCTGAAGCTCGTTGACAGTCAGCGCGGTTCTTATAGTATCCCCGATAACCGCGAAGGGCAGGGGTCCGCATTGCTGGAAACCAAGTTTCCTGAAGAGCAATGCACAGAACAGGGGAAACACTCAGAAGCATCCGGAGCTCAGGCAGGTGGCGGAAATAACCGCCGCAATTCCACTGGAGAATGGAAGCAGGAAGGGACTGGGAGGGCGTGAAGGCGACTAAGAGGCAGACGGCGCCGCAGAGTCAACGGCCACCACTGAGCGAGAGTCAGCTGTGTCCATAGGAGAGGTCCCCGAGGGTTCCGTGAGGGCGAGATCCGCGGCAGAGGCGAGGATCTCCACCGCATCCCCAGAGCCAGAGCTATTGACAGCAGGCGGTACTGAAACTGCCGGAACGTCCTTCTTCTTGGACACGTTCCGGTCCTTCTTCTCGCGTCTGTCCTTTGGCTTAGAGGGCTGGGAGAGTTTCTCTGAAGGAGCGTCGGAGGCTGACGACGACGCAGAAGCCCTACGACCAGCAGGTGGATGAACCTTCAGCCACTGGCTGACATCCGGCGGGGTAGCAGAAGAAACGGAAGAAGGGAGGGCCCTGAGGGACCCCTTCCGCGAGAGAGGAGCCGGCAGAGACGATGCCGGCGGAGACGACGCCGGCAGAGAAGGGGGAGGAGGAGGGATCGAGCCCCTGGTTTTGGAGCAGATGTCACTCCTGAAGCATGTGCGGGGGGAGTGACAGAAGGGGGTTTGCCCCCAACTGCTAAGGGGGCAACAGAGGAAGGCTTGCCCCCAGACACGAGGGAGGCAGACAGAGATGGACGGCCCCGAGGGCCAACTGAAGGCGGCACAGAGGAGGCGACAACTGCCGCCCGCGAGGGCGACGATAACGTAGCTGCAGCATAAGAAGTTTGAAGAGGGACAGGATGCAACCTTTCAAATTTCAGTTTTGCCTCGCGATAAGTAAGCCGGTCCAGGGTCTTAAATTCCATAATCTTCCGCTCCTTATGAAGAACGGGGCAGTCCGGCGAGCATGGAGAGTGGCGTTCCCCACAGTTGACACAGACAGGCGGAGGCGCACATGGAGAATCGGGATGAGAGGGGCGTCCGCAATCTCGACATGTGGCGCTGGATGAGCAACGGGAGGACATATGCCCAAACTTCCAGCACTGGAAGCACCGCATCGGGGGAGGGACGTATGGCTTGACGTCACAACGGTAAACCATTACCTTGACCTTCTCAGGCAATACAGCACCCTCGAAGGCCAAGATAAAGGCACCGGTGGCCACCCTGTTGGTCTTGGGTCCTCTGTGCATACGACGGACAAAATGCACACCACGTCGTTCCAAGTCAGCTCTCAGCTCGTCATCGGACTGTAACAAGAGGTCGCGAAGGTAAATAATCCCCTGGACCATATTTAAGCTACTGTGGGGAGTGACAGTAACAGGGACATCTCCCAGCTTATCACACAAGAGAAACGCCCGTGACTGGGCTGGGGAGGACGTCTTGAGGAGGATGGACCCATTCCTCATTTTAGACAAACCCGCCACTTCCCCAAACTTATCCTCCAGGTGTTCCACAAAAAACATAGGCTTTGTCGAAAGAAAGGAGTCACCATCAGTCCTGCTGCAGACAAGGTATTGTGGTACATAAGGCTCCTGCTTGGCACTAGATCTGCGTCCCTCCCATGGCGCAGCCAACGAGGGGAACGACTGAGGATCATATTGTGCAGCATCGAATTCAATTTTGCCTCGCTTACAGACGCTGGTGGCAGTGCGACCACCAGCTTGGTGAGATTTATTGCGCTTCATTGCGCCACATCTGCCCAGATGCCACCTACTCCGAACGAGGGCTCTCCCCAAGGGCGCCACCCAGCCAAAGCAACGGGTACCTGGCCGATATCCCATTGCCCGGAGTCCCCGTGCCCCAGACAAGATGGGCACATACTCCTTGGCATGCATGGGGAGGAAACAGCTCTGGCATCTGTAGTGCGATCCCTGCGTGGTCAGGGGGCTACCACCAAGAGGGTACATGACGACCCCACCACAACGGACTGGCTACCATGCTGGATTTTAGGTGTTGAAAGGGTCCACAGTTGCCGTGGGCGCTAAGAAGGGGATTGCGCACAAGACGAGGAGGCAACCCAGAAGACATGGGGTGTAAATCCCTCCACACGACAATAGATAGCATGCAAGATGGAGGTGCACGATGGACCAATAGAAAAACACCACGTAAGGCGTCCTTCCCCGAATGGCACGCACTAACAACGGAAATTTTGAAAATGGCAGGTCAAACCCAAGTGGGGACCATCACATAAGGCCGAAACTTTGAAGACTCCTTTTAGTCGCCTGTTACGACAGGCAGGAATACCGCAGGCCTACTCGTACCCCCAAACCCGCAGGGGGGAAACTACAATTATATTAAAAAAAAAAAAAAACACCCTTGGCAATTACCAAAATGGTAAAGATGACATCTTTCCTGGTCATATCGTATGCAGAAAGAGGTTATGAACAAAATTAATATTCTACACAAACATGCAAATGAGATTGCAATGAAATACATAAAAAATAACAACAATAATAATAATAAAGTTCTTCCGTTCTTCTACAGATGATGTCAGTTACCTATTCCCGGCCTATGGCAATTTAATAAACTGCAATTAGAGGACCAATTACAAGAGAATACATTTTCACTTGCTTGTAATTATTTTCAACATGAGGCTGAAGTAATTCTGAACAAGTTATTAAAAGTTCCACTGTCCATCACACAACACTGATACAATCATCAGGTTCTAAGTGTAACACTTCCATTTAACAGGTTTTCAAGAGTACATTTTACTCTCATTTCAAACAATTTCTTCTTCTCCTCCTTTAAACAAAGAGCCAGAGCTAATGCGAAAAATGTTTTATCTGCATTTGTGGCCATTCTCACTATTGTCAAAATACTCATAGACACAAACAGCATCTACTTCCGAATGAGGTTAAACTGACAAACTTCACTTGTACGTGTACAAGCTTGTCTGGCTGTGGATTTGACAGACAAGTACACATTTCACATATGACAAACAAATTTGATCATCTCTACGACACACCCATGTGTCAAACTAACCCATGCTCATTCATGCCATCCTTCTCAATTACATTTGACAGTTAACCCTATTTCGTACGGGGCCCCACACACTAACAGTATACTAGCATGGGCTGCATTAGTGATCTGTAAGCAATCTTTGTAGATTGACTATGTTTTCTCAATATTCTGCCAATAAACTTAAGTCTACAATCAGCCTTACTCATGACAGCCTATTTGATTATTCCATTTCATATACTACAAAGTGATACACCCAGGTATTTGTAGTTTTTCTTTCTTTCTTCAAAACACAGGGGGTAAGTACAGAGAGGATTGAGTTCCACAGGGCCAATATGGTAGCTGTGAAGGCCCTGAAGGAACTCCGGAAAGTGGTGGCTAATTTGACTCTGGTGAAGCTGTGACAGACCGTGCTAGCCAACAGTGGATCAACAATCAGCTTTCAAAAAAGGAACTAGCCTCGGAAAGGACGTACATAAAAGATGACCCAGCAATGCAAATGGACTCTGAACACTGGAACGCTGACAGGAAAGGTAAGGGGACGCTGGACATGAGGGAAAGGAGAAAGCTATAGATTTTAGGCCCGGGAGAGAGAAAATGGAAAGGAGGAGGCAACAGGGAATTGAGGAAAGGTTATAGATAGTACTGGAGTGGAAATGAAGAAGTAAGACAAAACGGAATGGGAGTTGTGAGAGATGCTCTACAAGAAGAGGTACAGATGATATAGTTCCAACATTAGTTGTATACTACAAAGAATACTGTAGTATTTTAAGGAAAGTCATAGAAATATCCGTAAGTATTCATATCTTGGCAGAAATAAATAATGTGGATAATATGACGAAAACTATGTATAAGTAATATCCTCAAACAGGAGACAAGGCAGCCAGTCAGCGTACAAGATTCCTTAACAAACTAAATGACAATGTTGTGACTTATAACACACATGTTACAACAAATACAAAACTTCAAGTGATATATATATATATATATATATATATATATATATATATATATATATATATATATATATATATATTAGTTATAAAAATACTACAAAACAAAGCTCTTGAGGGGTTGATGGATTTTCAAACAGAATTCTGAAAAGTTGTTCCTCGGCAATATACACAATGCATAAATGGCACAAGGAATTTTTCCACACAGGTTTATATATGTAATTGAATCTACCTTTTTTTGGAAGGCCACCATTTCAATGTTCTTCCCATCTCAGTTGTCCAACGCTGTGCTAGTTTGCTATTGGTTGGCAAATAACGTCCATACTTTTAAATGGGCATTGGTCACTGACATACACCATTTTGAAATTAACAGCTGGCTGTGGAAAACAGCTGAAGAGCGAACAGCAATTTTTTGTTATTTTGTGGAGGAAGTCTGATTGCTTCTGGTTCACTTACAGTCTTATTACCTGAAAAATGAGTTGTGACAGAAGCACTGCAGGTGATACTGAAGATGTACCAGTAAGTAGAAAAAGAAAGTGGAAGAAATTTTAGTTAAAAAAGAAAGAAAATAGAAGCAACTCTATTGAAGGGTGAAGCCTGTACTGATCACACAGGGAAACCAATTGAAACTAAAAAAAGTGAATTCTCTTATGGGTAATAAAATCTTTCATTTAGCACATTTCTATTACATTCCTTCGAATTGTCACCAAAAATTAACACCAAATGAATACCCTAATATATTCTGTTTGGTTATCACGAACGTAACCTCCGACATCACGAGTAACAAAACTAAAAACAGCTATGTTTATACCCTTTTCATAATTCTGAAATTAATTTTGTTGTTGTTGATGGATTGAGATATAAGAAGAAAGCGTGGAAGAAATTGGAGACACATTATTACAAACTTTTACAATATTCCTAATAAGAATGAGCAAGACCTATTTCTTCAAGAATTAGCAGATTCTCAAGGAGTTAAGCAGAGAAGACAAGCAACAACGATAACCCTGTGGTGACGAATTCATTTAGTTTTTGGTATCATGCTGGTTGTTGCATCACTTGAAGGTTTTTGACTTTAATGAGAAAAGAGCAAGAAGAATAAGACAGCTTAAGCTCTCTGGGAAAACACCAGACGACAGGAGGGGTAGGAGAATTACACATGACCTTTAATCTTCTATTTATGAGGCTATACACTAACATATTCAGTCTTCCCCCTTATGAGAAAGTAATTCACTGGTAAAAAGGTATGTTATCTTAATGCAGACTTAAATGTGAAAATGAGTGGAAGTTGTTCTCACAGGAGTACCCGAAGAGTACAGTAACTTACAGTTTTTATTGGAACTACTACTTTGGCTACATTTTTTATTGGAACTACTACTTTGGCGACAATTTCAATTATTGATTTGGACAGTCACAGGTGGATTCCTGCTGCACTTGTGAAGAGCTGAAATTAAGACTTAGATCTCAATATCTCTATGATGTAGCAAAAATGAAAGGATGAATGTGTTGTCCTTATTTGATTACATGCAAAACATCGGTCGAACAAAAGTGCCGGTCCACAGACTATTTTATTTGTCTAAACTTACAGTGAATGCTTTTTGCAGTCTTGATATACAAAGAGGATCTACTTCACCTTAAGTTTATCATGAAGGAAATGATAAAGGGTCCTAATGAAATATGTTCCTTTCTATTTTACTATCTAAAGGCTGCATCCAAAAGTACCAGAAAGCTTAGGTTGTCCCGTGATAACTGTGCTGAACAGAACAAGAATTAATCTTGGTGCAGATTCTTACTATCATTTAAAGATTCTGGCAGTTTCCAAAAATTACAACAGTATTATTCTATGCAAGGGCACAGCTTTGGCAGTATCTTAAAATGGCTTTAAGGGTATGACAGAATTTTCACTATCCATCAAATTATAGAAGATTATTCAAAGTACTGACAAAATATGCAAGTTCTTAGTAACAGAAATCAAAACATCTCAAATTTTAAACTTCAAGAACAGGCGGAAGAAACACTACAAGAAAACCATATTCTCTCAGAAACATGGAGAAAGCCTAGAACTGAAAGAATTAGCCTTGCAGTAGCACTCTGTTCCATCTTGTTTATTCACACGACTGATGTGATTGTATCAAAGGATCAAGTAACCTAAGTGGATTAATAAACCACACATTCTTCATGGCACATAAAGGATCCTTCATTAGCATTGGTATTCCCCTCAAGAACAGTTTCAATAGCAGTGAAGGAGGTAGGGAGTAAATTCCAATTTAATTGCATGTTGCTTGTAACCTACTGCAATATTTTGCACTGTGATTACAGTTTTCTTCTCGTGTGTGATTCTGAATGACCTGTGGTGTAAAAGAATGTTGTAACGTTATCAATTACCAGTCTTTCATTATCATTTTTCATTCTTAAGCCAATCTCTTTTTAAAAGTGTGGATTTTCTAACATTACTATAGGGTATCATATACAGTAAGAAATTAAACAATAAAATATTGCGAACTAGCAATGCTTGCAGCTCAGCCTTAAAACAAACAAACAATCAAATATAATAAGTTTTCATGAAAACTTATTTCAATAAAGGAATCTTTCAAATCTATGGAACATGTAATTAACAGAAGACTGAAGATATGAATAATGAGAAACTCAACTGGGCTAGACATTGCAAGGAGGAGGACTTTGAGGAAGGACTATAAAAGCAGTTGAATGGGCAAAGGATAACAGTCATGGAAAACTTGAATGCATATCTAGTGAGTGAAAGATGAAGGGGAATGAAAATATACTGGAAGCAAAAGGATGGGAAAGTAGAAATGAATAAGGAAAGAGATTGCTAAAATCTGCAAAAGAAAAGGTTTAGTGATAGGTATCTCAGTGTTTTGGGGATAAGAAATTCAGAAAGTAATGTGGCATAGTTAGAATCTGGCAAAGAAACCTTTGGTGGATTGTATGTTCTGTGTTTGGGTGATGAATAATACTGCAACAGGTTAAAGGTACTACCATCTGAGGCATTGGATGTGGCTACCAGCTGCTGGTAGTGATCGTGAGAATCAATAAGGAATGGAAGAGGACACAACCAGGAAAAGAGAATTAGAGTATGGAAATTGAAGAAAGGGGATGTCAAAGAAGTATACTGGGAGATTTTAAGGGAAATGTTACCGAAGGATGAACCAAAAACAGGAGAAGAGGAATGGGAACAATTTAAAAATGCTATGGTAGAAGCTGCAGTAGCTGAATGCGCAAGCGCAAGTGGTGGAAATTGGTCGAAGGAGACACCATGATGAAATGAGAGTCCAGAAGGTAGTGGGAAGGAAGAATGAGGTCTTTAAGCTGTGGGTCCAAGAAAGAAATGAATTAGCTATAGGATTATAAGGAAAAGAAGAAACAAGGCTAATAAAACAGTGGCTGAGGAGAGAAGAAAGTGGATGGAAGAATGGACAGAGATGGAGGAATATAGCAGAGGAAACAAGAAAGTACTTTATGGAACGGTCAAAAGTAAGAGGAGAGATTTGAGAGAGATGCAGCAATGATAGATCGAAATGAGAAAGTTAATAGCAAAAGACATTGAAGAAAGTGTGGAAGGAATACTTTCAGCATTTGCTAAATCCAAACAAACTTGGAGATGAGGATAACCGAACAGACTGAAGGAGACAGATTTAAACTCTGGGGGATAAAATGACTTGCCATGGAAAGAAATTGAAATAACACTGGACATGATGAAAGGAGGAAAGCTACCAGGTATGGACAAAGTGAGTGTCAAAATGGTGATGGCAGCAGGGTAGGTCGGAAAAGTGGCCATGTGAAAGGAAGGGGGGCAAGGGGAGAGGAATGGGGGCAGGGAGGTTGGAGGGGGGAAGGGGGAGCTTGGAATGAGAAGACTAAGACAAAAGAAGGCACTAGCTGTCCCTACATTCGAGAAAGAAAGTAGAAAGGATTGTAGAAAACAAAGGGGAGTCACACTGATACCACACTGTGTCAAGGTATATGAAAAGATCCTGGAAAGCAGAATCCAAACAAGAGAAACCAACAGAAGAGTTAGTAAATGATATTTTCCAAAGGACTATCGAGTGTTCTCTGAAAATGGCCTCTCCTTAAATTTTGAAAAAGCCACACATTCAGTTCTGTACAACAACTAGTCTTAACAACAATTGATGCAGCACATGAGCACGAGTCAGTAAGTAGAATGCTCCAAATTTTTGGGTGTACACATTGATGAAAACTTGAACAGGAACAAGCATATTACTGAGCTCTTCAAACAATTAAGTTCAGTTACTTTTGCTCTTCATATAATTGCTAATCACAGAAACACATGTATCAACCTCCTGATGTATTTTGCATATTTCCACTCACGAACTGAGAAGAACGGCATGGTTTCAGATCTATTAACTGTTGACCACATATTTGCCATGAGGCAATTCCAGGGGACCCACTATGAATTTGGGGGGGGGGGGGGGGGGGGGGGAGACCTTGTCTTGGCCTTTCTTGATATACAAAAGACATTTAATAGTAGTGTCTGTAGAAGGAAGGTCTGGGAAGCACTAGAAAAGACAGGAATGGAAAGAAAGACTACAATTAGAGTGCAGGAGATGTACTGTGTAAGTCTGAGTTGTGTGAAATTGTGCAATGAAAGGATGGATTGGTACCAGCAAACAAGTGCTAAACTGGGCAGTGCTTGTTATTTCTCTTCTTCGTTGTGGTCGTGAGAATGATTAACGTGGCACAAAAAGCTGGAAAAGAAAAGTTGAAAATGGTGTTCATGGATGACTTTATGATCTGGTGAAACAGTGAAGAGGAGATTTAGGAACAGCTGAATGCCTGGAAAGAAGGAGATGGTACACAATGAAATATAATGTAAACAAATTTGAGATTCTGGTCACAACTAGAAAGATAGACCAACTACTGGAATAAGGATTGGAGGTGAACAAATTAAGAAGGTGGAAATTGTTAAGTAATGTGGAAGTGTGGTAGAGGAAAATGGAAGAATGATGATGGCAGACAGGCAGAAGCATTCCTCCGAAGTGTTAGGAGCCTGGTTTGGAACACAGATGTCCCACAAAACAGCAAAAAAGATGTATAGAAGTTACAACATCCCAGTATTGATGTTCTTCAGAAGTAGGATACAAGTAACAAGTAGAGATAGGATGAGGAATGACAGAGTAAGGGCAATAGTGGAAGAGGAACCCTTCCAGAGCAGGATAGAAATATCAAAGCTAAGATGGTATTGGCACTTAAAGAGAGTGGACAACAAGAGGACTTACATGAACATAAAGTACATGGAGATGTGAAGGGATGACCAAAATGAAGACCAAGAGATGGAGGGCTGGAAGATGTGGAGGAGCCTGTTTAAGAAAGAAGCGAGAACTAGACCAGTGTGGACACAGAAATATAATGAGGAAACAGGACTTTCGTTCCAAACAGACCCAGTATGGGGCTTGAAACTGTTCAAAATGAAGACTATGACAAATGTAAATTTTGATTTAATTTTTTTCTGAAGTACATAACCAAAATTTACAAAATATTTCCATAAATACTTAGTACCACAGTAAAAAATATGGAAATATACAAAAAAAGGAATCATGATGGGTTCCTTATTGCCCCATTTTGACCAAGCCTACCTTTAACAAATTGGAATTTAATAAAATATATAGAAAGGTAACTAATACCAGAACGATCAAAAGACCATCATCACAAAACAAAACCAATCAGTGTATTCTATACTTAAATTGATTGCTTACTTTTATACATTTTACACTGGTAGCCTATTAATTGGCAAAACAAATATACTGCACGTGGGACCTATAACTACAAATTTAAATACAGTATGGAAAACTGTAATTCTGGCCCAAACAGATTAATCAAACTGTACATTCAATTTCCAAAGACTTACACCAGTGTATGCAGGATGAGCAAGCTGGTTTCTGTCTATGCATACAGGCTGTGAAGAAGTTGAAACAAGCAGAGTTTGCCTCCAGCATTGCCCTTCTTTCTGTACAATCATTCAGTGACTAGAGCCTTTGCTGATAGAATGTGTTCTCTACTGTTCCCCTGTACGGTGGAAAATTACACTAATACCACATTGGAAATACTAATATAAAAAGTTTAAAGTCAATATTACCACTGCACTGGACAATTTTTTATACATTTTTGTGGATTTTTTAATAGTTCATTTACAAATAGAACTATACTGAAGGAGAGTTTTTATGTTATTTTTATATCAATGCAGAACCTAGTATAAAGTGCAGTGCTGCAAGAGTGAAGTGTTTTAATCCACTGACAGTGTCAACTCTTTTTAGAGACAGAAAGAACTGAGAAATGTCACAGCACGGATTTCTATTTCCACAAATACCTAACAGCTCCACAAGTTGTGATAAATGTAAGAAAGATTTATACAACTTGAAAAATAAAGGGCCATTTAGTGATAAAAATGCTGAAAATGAAGATTCTTCTATATCAGAGGTAAACATTCTGGACAAAGACCTAGACTCCATTATAACTTCAATCGTTGTTTGAACAACAAAATAACATCAAAGCACGATGCCGAATCAAAAATGAATAAAATCTCATCAATGTAATTTAAACCTTTTGTTGCTACTGAAAATTCTTCATTACATAATGATACCAATACTGACAAATCTCTTCTTCAAAATCTCAAAATCAACTTTTTAACTCTACAAGTAAGGAAAAAACTAATGATTCTTACACATTTACCTGGAAAGTGGAGTACCAGGAAGATACTGAGTAAATTGAATGCTCCTAATTACATTGTTTCGCAACTAAAAAAAAAGAGGTCAGAAAAAAGGTTTATGGAAAGTGCAAACCCAAAACCAGGGAAATATTTACCAACAAACTGTCAAAACTGTATGTTCACTTTTTATGAAAACTATGAAGTTAGTTGGGCAATGCAAGGTATTAGAGAGATCATGACATTGAAAGAACCAAATGGAAGTAAAATGAAAATATCAACAACACTTACTTCGTGTAACCTTAAAGAAGCTTACGAACATTTTAAAGATAAGTTTCCTAACATAAAAATAAGTTTATCTGAAGTTGAGACCAAAACACTGTCTTAATTAGGCATGGTTGTACACACTCCATTTTTGTGTGCACAACTAACCAAAACTTAAAAAAGTAATGACACAAAATGTTATTCTAAATACAGAAGAGTTGAAGGGTAAGGTAGAGGGGTGAAGGAAAAGGACTGGGGAGGTCTTTTCTTAGATTTAAGGGAAGTCACCCAGAAATGCAGGTCAGGAGAGACTTACCACACTGTTTTTTTGTTGTTCCATACTAAACACATAACAAAAGGCAACTTGAACAATTAGAAGCAATGCACTGCAGAAATGCTTTGCAACCCATCATCAACTGACTGCAAGATGTGAAAATACAAGTACTGCCCGAAGGAAACCGTAATAAGTAAAATTTTACAAGACTCTTGATGAAAATTGAATTGAACAAGTTCAGTTCTGCCAGTGGATGTCAGCTGATCATTGCAAATTGGAAATCACACGGAAAACTTCCAAGGAATGTATAGATTTATTCTACAATAAGATTATAAGGTGTATATGTGGACACAAAAAAACCTCTTAGATTTCCCGGTTAAAACACACACTTTTTCCCGGATGAAATTACACTATAACGCAGGTGAAAATGCATTTCATCTGTGTCAAGCAACAGTATACTTTTCTTCGGAGCCATAAAACCTAACAGTCCTTTGAATCAGTCTTATACTAGCGTAGGTCTTCCCAGCACTTTAGGAAACAAAATCCAGCACAAAACAATGCATTCTGGTAAGATCTTTGATGCGGAACATGGACACAGATTCCTTTCGTATTGAGAAAATATATACACAAATTTCATCCATTACAGCATGGAAGCTTCTGGAGCTCTGAAACAGAGATTGCCTTGAGCGATGCCTTTCTGTCAGTAAATCATACCTCACGTCACGTGATCTCACCAGTCAGTGACAGCTGTTATTCAGAACATAAGGCACATTATGTATCAACCAATAGCAACATTACTGTTAAGTAGTGTGACCATACTAAGAGGAAAAGTTAATGAGTTAATGTAATGTAAATACAGTACAGCTTCACGAAAAGCTAAACTTTTGCGTATAATATTGGGCATTAATAATTTTTTGCTATTTTTTCTCAGAGGGTGTGGTTAAGCAGGACCCTAGAAGTGCTTCAGAAACTAAACTGTTGTATTTGGCGTAATTTGTACTTCTACTTTTGTATTATGCAAACATGCAGTTCAAATGCCGATGTAAATCAAAAATCTTTCAAAAATGTGTTGTCTTTTGCTGGATTTCGTTACCTAAAGTGCTCAGAAGTATAAAACCTGTAACCTTTCCATAAGCACTTTTCCAGTACTATAGGAAAATACTAGCTGGCATGGGGAAGTTGAAAGCAATAACAATATGTAAGTTGGTCAATAATTAAAGAAGAAAAGTCTAGAGTAAGAGTCTTTACGAACATGTTTTTCAGACCAAGTAGCTTCTTTTTGAGATGATCTTTGATTTCCTTGTAGCTAGCACATTTCAGGTTGTTTTTGTGCTCTATCTTTGCAACCAACATTTGCAGATACGGAAGCAGTTACCAGAGCACACTGCACAATATCTACATTCTCCAGCCGTCGGATCACAGAAGACTTCAAGGGCAACCGTTCCAATTCCGTGGTCCAAATATAGAGAGCTTATTGGCACAGAAATCCTTAAATAGGTTCTACAAGGCACCTAAAAACTAAATTATCATCCAAAGTGTTTCTTTACTGCGAACTTCACTAGGTGGAAAAATACGGAGAGGGGATTGTAATAATAGCAAAGAACAACAAGCAAACATAGTGTGAATGCAAGTAACACCTGAAGAGCGTTTATTATGTTTTTAGGTGCGCGCGGATATGTAAAAAGCTACATGATCAATATACTGGATATGAAGTGTAATGCCATATTTTAAACTTAAGCGGGTAAATCATTCCTCTACAAGTAAATCAACATGTACGCTGGTACAGACTCTAGCCTTTAAATTAAAATCAGTACATGTACAATGTAAGGTCTACCAAGCCCTGAACTTCAGAAATTCCACATACAGTAGGTTGGCTCAGTTGCAAAGTAACTGGGAGGCCAAGTTGTCCGTAACCAGCAGACTTCATAACTTGGAAATTGTGGACAGGAGATGAGAGCAAGTAACGAATAACAGCAGAGAGAGAGAGAGAGAGAGAGAGAGAGAGAGAGAGAGAGAGAGAGAACGAACCTCATGGTAAGGATTGCACTAAAACGAAAAGGTGACAAAGGGATATGCCGCCCAGCCTTCACAACTTTGGTCGGTGAGTGCAGCAGCCTTAATACCTTTCGTCTTTATAACTGAGGCCCTCTACTGTACATTTAAAACTAGCTAGAAACACACATTAGATTACTGGAGTAATACTGGTTGATAAGTCTTGTCATTGATAATTTCTTAAAGCGTCAACAAATGCATCACTACTAATAATTTTTTAATTAATGCTGATTGTTGCTTGGCAGAGACAGGGTTGTCAAACTTGCCTCACTCACTTTTCAAAACATCAGTCTGTCAGTAATCAATCAGGGTGTTTGGCTCACTTGTTCTGCTCAAGTGCGGACCACAGTTTTATTAACTGACAGTGTAGGCGACTCTCAATTAAGTCATATTTTGTTATGCATAATAACAAAGAGCGATCTTATTTACATCTATCGTTCCTCTCTTTCCAATAAAGCTTCCTCACCAACAATCACTGCCACAGCGCCATGACGATTAGTTTTCAAGATAGCAGGCTTTCAGATCTGGCATTCAAGGACTGGTTGGTAAAAAGTACCCACATTAACATTTGTACTAAGGGAAGATAGGTTCTTACACGTCACATGACAATGACTAAGAAGCATGTCGCAAAAGCAGCTGCCATGAGAAAAACAGCAAGTTTCTACGGCTTCACACCACAGACAATGACGACTTCAACCCAGCAGACAGATTCTACTTCCACCACCACAGTTGCAGATTCAGCAGAACAACAACAGCAACACTGGTCACTCGAAATGTTGCGCCTCCGCAAGGACCTCACTTCAACATCAAAACCTGGAGATAAACTGAGAATAATTGATGGGATGATAATAAAGGATGAAGTAACAAAGGCTGAAATATTGTGGTGTTTGGACTGCATTGTTTCACGTAATTTGCTGCATAGTTCTGTAAACGATGTTTTACTTTTCCCTGCAATGTTCCCCGACAGCGAACTGGCCAAGAGCACGCACTTACAAAAGGACAAAATCAGTTTTATCATGCAATATGGACTAGCTCCCTTTTTTGAGTCTGAAATTAAAGCTTACCTCATAAATGCATCACAGATTGTTGTCTTTTGACGAATCCTTGAACAATGTGTGCAAAAGAATACAGATGGACATTTTAGTGTGTTACTGGGACATTAAAAAAAATCTAGTGTGCACCCATTACTACGCATCGGCTTTTCTAGGCATGTCAATGGCAGATAGGCTACTCGAGTCCTTCAAGTAAAAAAATTCCCAGGAAGCAATGAAGAAACTTTTACAAATATCAATGGACGGCCCTAACGTCAACCTTGCTTTCTTAAGAGAAATTTTTGAAAGAAAAAAAGGGGAACACATCGTTTTATTAGAATTTGGAACGTGTGGACTTCACGTTGTTCATGGAGCCTTTAAGTCTGCAATACAGGAAAAACAGTGGTTGATAATTCAATTTTTACATTCCTTGTACAAGCTCTTTAACTATGTCCCTGCCAGAAGAGCTCTGTATATTTTGACAATGGAATCTGAAGTGTTTCCCTTAAAGTTTTGCGCAATCCGATGACTGGAGAATGTGGAAGTTGCTGAGCAAGCTCTAGTAATGCTTCAATTTCTGCGAATATTTTGTTGCAAACCTGAAGACAAAAATAAACCAAAATGTGCTAGCTACAAGGTAGTGGAAGATCACCTCAAGGACAAACTACTCAGTCCAAAAATTGCCTTTTTCAAGACTCTTGCTAAATGATTTACAATCCGATTGGCTGCTAGCATCATTCCTCCACTCTGCTTTGACAGAGATAATGGAGACAACGATGACGCAATTTGTCTAACCGAAAAAGATCTCATTGTTAGTTAATTTGGACACAGAATTCGATCTGTTATTTTTGATTACTTACAAAACAAGCAGTAGTGAACATTAGAGCTGTTTGGAGGAGAGAGAATTCACTGGCAAAACAAGTAGAAAAGAAGTGAAACTGGTATTGCTCTTATTGCAACATATCTCTGTGCATGCCAGAACACTTCGACTTTTCTATAGAAAAGACGACTAACACGTGACACTGCTCAATAATTCATTATGCACTTTTTCGAAGGATAGTTATACCTTTTGCCACTGTCACTGCATAATTTTTAATCTATAAAACAAAAATAAATATGAAAACTAACCTTGAAGCTTGGTGTTTTTAAGTCACATCAAACACAAATGTGCCAGTAAAATTTTAAATAATGGCATAAATGTCTTGTCTTCTAGGCCTGGAATTTTTTAAATGGCTGATCCTCTAAGTGTTAAAGTTTGACTGAGAGTTAAACACTCCACGATTTAAGAAATTCATTGCACATTCCCAAACATAACATAAATCAACTTGCATTGAAATTTACTTTTAAAGTAATGCTTCTCAAGCCACCATTCATATTATTTTCCCACAATCTGGTAGAAGTGTAAACAACTGTGATGTCACACTCATCAAATGCATATTTCTTCAGGTTACCTTCCATTCAGAAGGCTGTTGCACTCAGCAACTGTTACACTGACTTGTAAATAATACATTTCAGCTATTGGTCATTCTTTTTAAATTTTATTGGCAGATCTAGCTCAAATCAAGATCTGCCAATAAAACTTAAAGAGGACAACTGATAGCTGAAATCTATTATTTACAAGAATGCATAATCTTTGTCGTAAGCCTTTGACACATTTTGGAGTCAGCAGACTTTTCTGTGCACTGTGTAAATGACCCAGTTTCTTTGCAACTGAAGATATTTTTGACATTATTCTCTGATTTATGTTTCATTGCTGCAGTATTATTCAGCACAGTGGGCCAAAGTAAAATTCTTTGTTAGCTTATCAGTTCTTAGGAATCAAACCTACAAAAATTTAACTGAAAACTGAAACAATGAAAAATTCCTTGAATTCTAAAAAATTCCTAGGTTGTTCTCAGATGAAAAAGATTCTCAAATCTCTTGTCCATATATACCCTGGATGATGTCTTTGGTTCAGCATGACTTCATTGCGAAGCAACAAAGGGCATTCTCCATGAAATAAAATCATAATGAATCAGAATTTGTAGTTAAATGTGATTTTTCAGATCATCATAGTATAGTTCCGCACGATGAAGCTCAGTTTTCACTGAACAAGCCAACACATTTATATACATCCTTTTGAGCACGTGAGCTGTCGTTTCTTACTGCCTGAAGCACTGTTCCTGATCTATATAAATGACCTGGGTGACAATCTGAGCAGTTCTCTTAGGTTGTTCGCAGATGATGCTGTAATTTACCGTCTAGTAAGGTCATCCGAAGACCAGTATCAGCTGCAAAGCGATTTAGAAAAGATTGCTGTATGGTGTGTCAGGTGGCAGTTGACGCTAAATAACGAAAAGTGTGAGATGATCCACATGAGTTCGAAAAGAAATCCGTTGGAATTTGATTACTCGATAAATAGTACAATTCTCAAGGCTGTCAATTCAACTAAGTACCTGGGTGTTAAAATTACGAACAACTTCAGTTGGAAGGACCACATAGATAATATTGTCGGGAAGGCGAGCCAAAGGTTGCGTTTCATTGGCAGGACACTTAGAAGATGCAACAAGTCCACTAAAGAGACAGCTTACACTACACTCGTTCGTCCTCTGTTAGAATATTGCTGCGCGGTGTGGGATCCTTACCAGGTGGGATTGACGGAGGACATCGAGAGGGTGCAAAGAAGGGCAGCTCGTTTTGTATTATCGCGTTATAGGGGAGAGAGTGTGGCAGATATGATACACGAGTTGGGATGGAAGTCATTACAGCATAGACGTTTTTCGTCGCGGCGAGAGCTTTTTACGAAATTTCAGTCACCAACTTTCTCTTCCGAATGCGAAAATATTTTGTTGAGCCCAACCTACATAGGTAGGAATGATCATCAAAATAAAATAAGAGAAATCAGAGCTCGAACAGAAAGGTTTAGGTGTTCGTTTTTCCCGCTCGCTGTTCGGGAGTGGAATAGTAGAGAGATAGTATGATTGTGGTTCGATGAACCCTCTGCCAAGCACTTAAATGTGAATTGCAGAGTAGTCATGTAGATGTAGACACCTTTCAAAAGGAGTGAATTTTAAAAGCTTTCAAAAAAGGTTTACTATCTTTCAGACAGTTCTGCCAGCTAATACAAAAATAAGAAACACTTTCTGAACCTTTGCTTTCATGAAGACTTCAACATCGATGTTTAGTGGTATTTTTCAGTCACAGCACATGGGAAAGGGTCGTGCGATGGGGTAGGAGGTTCTGTTAAGAGACTGGTAGCTTATGCTAGTTTGCAAAAGGCCATCCCACAATCAGATCCAGATACCATGAGATCTATTTGAGGGGGCAATAGCTAACATAACAAAAATAGATTTTGCTTATTCCATTAAAGATGATTATACTGTTTCAGAAATGTTCTATAAAAAAACAAAAACAAAAAAACCAGTATGAAGAAGCATTACAATCAATAGAACACAGCAATTTCATGTATTCATTCCCAACATTACATCAAAATAATTAGTGAAATGGTTTTCAGATGACGTGGAGTGTTGGGAGATGAATGTATTTACATCACCAGACAAACTAAGTTACAAGACACATCAAACTACGTCACCACTATTTATGGCAACTTCTGATGGCTTCGGTACTTTTTAGAACAAATTGAAGAACTTGATGGAGTGATAAAACTCTCCTTTGTCCCTGTGAACCAGCTACTTCATTCTCCTATCCTACACATGTCGATGTCCTGTGGGGTGTCAGTTGTGGATGCTCTCACAAAAGAAAATCCATTTAATCTGATAGAGGACATACACTCTTGTTGAAAGTGATGTAAATCAATCCTAGCTGGCTTCTTTAAAATTTACTCTAAGAGGGTCCAAGATAATTTTTTTTTTTTTTTGAAAACTGCTTTCAACTCAAAACTTAATTTTTCCTCGTGTTAATGTTAATTTATATTTACACCTATAGCATTACATTTAGCTATATATAGATATCTATTATTGCAAAACAAGCACCATGTATAATTTTCTTGGATTTAATAGCCCTGGTCCACGCACAATTACGTCAATGCTAAATTTCTTCATACCTTACTTAAATTTGTAGTTGTAGGTCCCAACTTCAAAATTTTTTGTTTTACCAATAAGCTATTAGTTTAAATCGCATAAAAGTAAGCAATCAATTTTATTGTATAATAGGGTGGCTGGTTTTGTTTTAAGAAAATGATATTTTGATATGTCTGATTTTTAGTTATCTTTCTGCATATTTTGCTTGAATTCAGGCTTGTTAAAGGTAGGTTTGCCAAAATGGGGTTGAAAAGGGCCAGGACTATCATTATTTTTAACAATGGACCCATCATTATCCCATATTTATATTTTGTCATGTGATTTACAACAGTACTAACTACTTATGGAAATAGTTTGAAAATTTTAAACAGCATACTTTTTGGAGAATAATTAAGTCAAAATTTAAATTCGTATTCTGAAAAAATTCTTAATTATAACCGACACTGTGTTGAACATCACTGAAAATAGTATAAAAAAAGGCTGCAAAATGACACCTTTCTCAGCTCCCTAACTCAAAGCTTGTACAACGATTTTAAAAACGTCTGGTCGAGCTTATTTGGCCAGTTTTTGAAAATGTTTTATAGCCATATTTCAGAAACAGTTTGACATAAACTGAAATTTGCTATTATTAGTCTCTGCACCCACAATGAATACACCAAACTTTAAAAAATTTAAAATGGTGATGGTAAATTGGTTATGGGGATGTGACACGGAATGGTGCAGATCTGAGTGAATATTTATGCAGCTTCTTTCAGATAGTACTTCATTACATATAACTGCATCACCTGCAGAAAGTCTGAGTTTACTATTAACGTAGTTCACAAGACTATAAAGAATGTAACAACCAGTCACTGAAAAAATTTATTTATCTTGGTGCAAATCGATTTCAACTGATATCAGTCATCATCGGTGCATTTTTCTAACCGAAGCCATTAGCAGAAGTACTGTCCTTGGCAGATTTCTATCATGGCTACTGGTTGCCCATTCTTTATAATTTTGTATTCCACGGTCGCTGCACAGAAAGGGACCCTTATGGAGCCCAACATTCAATAGTTCACAAGGTCATTCGTATACAAAGTGTACAGCAAAGTTCCCAACACACTTCCCTGTGGCACACCCAAAGTTACTTCAACTTCTGACGACTATCCAAGATAATATGCTCTCTCTTCCATTCCAGCCAAAATTTCTCGATATCCCATATGATCATACTTTTGACAAGAATCCTAGATGTAGAGCTGAGTCAAATGCTTTTTGAAAATCAAGAAATACTGCACCTACCTAACTGCTTTGATCCAAACCTTTCAATACAACACATGAGAAAGTGCGAGTTTCAAGTTATTGGAGTTTCCAGAATTCATGCTGGTTGGCTTGGAGTTGGTCATTCTGTTCGAGACATTTCATTATGTTTCACCTCAGAATATGTTCTGAGATTCTACAACAAATTTATGTCAAGGATACTGGACAGTAGTTTTGTGGATCAGATCTACTACCCTTCTTGTCAAAAGATGTGGCCTATGCTTTCTTCCAATTACTGGGCATGGGTTTTTGTTACAGGAACTTTTTGTCAGAAAAGCAGCTAACTCAGCCACATATTCAGTATAGAATCTAGCAGGAATTCCATCACGATCTGGAGCTTGCTTTGATTTTAACGATGGCAGCTGTTTCTCAACACCACTGACTCTTATTTCACTCACCTTTTCAGTGGTCTGATGATTAAATTTGAGTAGTACTGGGATTTCCTTCGTAAAGGAACATTTGAAAATTGGGTTAAGCACTTCAGCTTTCACTTTGGTACCCTCAATTTCATTTCCTGTCTCATTCACTAGGGACTCAACACTAATTTCAGCACCACTGAAAGTTTTACATACTACCTGAATTCTTTGGGTTTTGTAAAAGCTCAACTAACAATGTTTTGCTACATTAGTCACTGAAGACTTTATGCATTTCTATCAAAAGCCAAATGTGTTTCATTCAGTATTTCCATCTATAGTCCTATGCTTTGTTGTACACCTATTGTGCAGTAATCTCTGTTTCTTTAGAAGTTTCTTTACAATGACATCATACCATGGAGGCTCCCTACCATTATGAACTGTTTTACTGTGTACATACATAAGTGCATGGTCAACTATTCTTTTAAATATGAGCCAGATTTCCTCTACATGCTCCTGCCCTGTGCTTAATGTTTCAAGTTCCTCATTGAGATATGACATTACTGATTTTTTTTATCTAGTTCACTTGTTTCATCTGTCTTTTGTACTTCGGTAATCATTGTTGTCACAACCATGTTATTGTCACTACTTTCTATGTGGACATCCTCAGCGAGGTCAGGTCTATTTGATGCCATTAAATTCAATATATTTCCATCATGAATGGGGTTACTAAATATCTGTTCTACGTTGTATACAGAGAAGGTATTTCGTAAAGTTTCACAGAATGTCTTATGCCCACCACTAACAGAACTATAATTCTCCCAACCAATTGCTGGAGGATTAAACATCCAATAATGACTACAATATGACTGGAGAGCTTACATACAACTGAACTGAGATTTTCCTCGAAGGTTTTTGGTTACTTCATGAGATTAGACGGGTGGGTGATAGAAGGGTCCAATTACCATTTTACACCAATCCTGATACTGAGTCTCGCCCAAGCAATCTCACATGCAGCTTCAATTTCTATCTCTCTGGATTCGAGTTTCTTGTCTACTTGTGACAAATACACTGCCATTATTTCCCCCATTGGCCTCTCCCTTTGCTATACAATTAAATGCCCCCCCCCCCAAAAAAAAACACCGTTATCAATTCCAGGTTTCAGCTAGCTTTTTGTACCTAATGTCAGCTTCAATGCTTTTCAGGAGCAAATCCAGTACTTTGTTGTGAATGCTTTGGCAGTTAACCACTGGGATTTTAATGCTCTCACCTGTGAGAGGCATTTCTTTCCATCTTACACTGATACTTCTTAGTTTCCTAGAGCTACTGTTATCTAATTTGATCGGAGAGTCACCTAATTTCAAAAATTCTGAGTGCATCCCACACACAGCTACATGGGTAGCAGTATCTGGTGTGTAGTGCACACCTCATCTATTTAGGGGGATCCTACATTTCTCAATCCTATGGCGTAAGTCCAGGAAGTTGTTCCCTAGCTTGTCACAGAATCCTCTAAGTCTCTGGCTCAGTTCTTCCACTCAACTCAGAACCAGGAAACAATGATCAGTTCTGGGGCAATGCTGCATCGTGTGAGTCTGACAAATAGTGCTCTGTCAGTGCCAACTTGTTGGGTACATTAGCCAAGTGTTCCATTAATGTTCTCAGCATTGATCTTTGCTGGTACATACTGTCTGTCCAATATACATCTTGCCACACTGGCATGGAATTTCATTTACCCCAGCCTTTCGTAAACCACAATAATCTATGATGCTCACCATTAACGACTATTTTATTGGGTGGCCAAAAGACAGTTCTTCCTCTGCGATTTTTCACTGTGCACCCAATTTTTCTTACTAGTATGCCACTGTAAAAAAAAAAAAAAAGGTGTCCTCTGCCTCCATGCTCCTGTTCATCTTGACAAGGAGTAAAATAATGGAGGGACACAGAATGTGCCTAATTTCCATCCCAAGTAATTGTTTCTTTGGAAAAATTCTCAGGTGTTCCAGATCTCAAGGAAGACTCGCTGCATATGAACTGGTGCACGATCTGTGTGCTAGCCCTTCAGTTTTTAGCATGTTATTCGTGGAGAAAGAGACAACACACCCTTTAAGATCAATGCTGAGGACACCAGCGCCACACACTACTAATGTATCCCCAGTCATCTATAACACAGCACTGCCCAATATTCGTGTGACGAAATGTGAATGTACCAGAATTTCAGCACAAACTTTGAAATACTGGAAGAATGTCGTTAGAGAGACCATTGAAATATGCACTGGGCCAATCTCGTCAACTGGGACTGAGGCTATAACCTCGGAAGGTTCGGAAATCAGCACTGGGTCTACTTAAGACACTCAACAAACTATGTTCTGCTGTCCAGGGCAGGAGGAGTAACTGCATCAACACTACCGCAACCATGGTGACCAACCAGGCTTTGCTGGTCAGACAGACAGACTCAGTCCTTCCTTGGTCCCCAACATGTGCAATCTGATGCTGATCGTGTAGATAACGGCTTGTGCAGAGAGGGGATGTAAGAACAGTCTGTCAGCACACCTGACAATGGTGACACAGCTGCAGAAACATTGTGTCCTTTAGACACTATGAACCAGTAACACACCCATGGACTGTTCAATTATCTAAAACACTGGGAGAAACTGAACAAATTTCTTTTTTTACTGTTTCAATCTCTTTCACTCGTCCCTCGCAATACATGAATGAGAATGCAGTGAAATGCTTTACAGTAAACACAGTATTCTCACACCACATTCTAAACAAATTCCTCAAAGGGACTTGGGGGTGAGAAACCACAATCTTGTGGATTAAACTTTGTGAATATATAAATAGACCCAGGCTTATCAGAATCTTATGTTCAAAATGTTTTAATTTTTAGAGTTTCTACTAATACATACATCGTAACTAAAAAACACACAAGTATCTGAGACAGTACATTACCCAGGTGCTCACAGCGCTACCACTCACCTCTGTACACCAACAAGACCATTAGACCGTTTGCAATTGTGTCGGGCACATTTAGCTAGGAATCTCATTGGCTAGGGTAGAATTTTCTTTAAGTGATCAGTCTCACTTCAAACTAAGGTCCAGTTATTAGAAAAGATGTTTCTGGAGATATCCCAGACAGCAGTGGGTACCAATCTGACTGTTGCCCACCGTATGGTCCAACAAACAGGAGTGATAGTCTGGGTTGCAACTCATTTCTTAGCAGGGGCCCTTCAGTTGCCATCACAACCGTACAGCACAGAGGTGCATCATCAAAATTCTACACTGCATTTTGTTGCCTGGCATGGCAAGCCACCCGCGGCTTAAATTACAGCAAGATAAAGCCTACCCATGCACAACAAGAGTGTCTGCTGCTTCTCTTTGTGCTTGCCACAATCCTACCTTGGTCAGTCTCCACAACTCAGAAGATTTGGAGCATTATGGGCAAGGCCCTCAAACCATCTCAGGATTTTGACGGTATAAGGTGCCAAATGGACAGAATCTCTCTCAGGACAACATCCAACAACACTATCAATAATGTCAAGCTGAATAACTTTCTTGTATAAGGCCCAGATATGGACCAACATATTACCGACTTGTTCAATTTTTGAAGCTCTCTCTCTTGAATAAATCACCCAATTTTTCTGAAACTACAATCACTTGTTTGTCTGTATATGTTTTTCACATCTAAATTTCCAAAAGGCCTACATCTAGTTCACTGGATGAGAAATTATCTCACTATTTAGTGAGAGGCCGCTATCATATCCACTTAAGCATTTTGGTTTAATACATAAGTTCACACAGCTATTTACAATCGGATTTTACAAAACAAAACTTAGTCCTGTTAATGGTGAAATACTCTTGGGAAGTGTGTTCGGCCCCTTTATTATATTTTGTATTAATGTCTAGTAGTAGACAATATTAATAGTAATCTTAAGACTTTTCACAGGTGAATGTCAGCTATAATACAGTGAGTCTGAAAAAACCTGTGCAAATTAAACACAGGTAAAGCAGATGGTAGGCTTCATTTTCCTGGCTGGCTACTACGGAAATGTAATCATTCAAAAAAAGATTACATACAAAATACTTGTGCAACCTAACTTAAGCTCCTATTACACGAAGCGCCTAAACCTTACACCTATGTACTGGCGCACATGCGCAGTAGACTGTATGCACGAAACGCAAATAGAACCATCATATCTCTTGTAAAGTCGTTCGTTCTACGGCGCGAAACACAAGGAGCAACATGTGACATACTGGAACATCATTTGTTCAAATTATTTATGTCAGCTGAAGGTACCTATTTAAGAAGAAATGGTTTTTATCATTATTACGTAATCGTTATTCTATTACGTAGGTTACTACTGACCTGAATTACGGACTCAACAGTTAGTTTTATATTACAACACTTTGTTACACACTTACATATATAACTAAATTAACATTTTGCGCACGGAGGACCCACTGTTTTTGAAGCTATTGCCCTGTCAGTGACAGTAAATCTTCAGATTAGGGCAGAACGATGACGAAAACAAAAAGCCAGGTGTTGCAGAGTTCGACCCAGGCTGAAAAAGTATGAAGGCAGCGGATTATATTGCTTATGAAAGAACTGAGCCCCATAGATCTGCAAGAATTTCAGAACTTCATGAGGATGAACATAGCCTGTTTCGAGAAGCTGCAGTCTATGATGGAAGGTGGAATTAGCAAGTGTGACATAGTCATGCAGGATGCTAACTCACATTCTCGAAAGTATGTATTAATTCATATGTTTATATGTTATGTGATCATACCTGCCTAGATCACTGATAAAATACCAGTACACGCCAAGTTATGTTGCAGGCTGGTTGTAATATTACGTTTCCTGGCAACTGTGGAATGTTTTAAGAGTGTCTTTCAGCCACAGAATAGCACAGCCCACCATTTTAAAAGTACTTGTGGGTGTATGCGCTGCAATTTGCAACATTTTAAAGAACCAATACTTAAAAGTGCACTCGTCTTATTTTTCCAAATTTGGAAAATGGAATGTGATGTGCTACTCAGGGTTTTACAGTCCCCGCCTGTTGCACTGGGCAAAACTGCACAGACTTTCTCGCTATCAGTGCCAATTTTTCTTTCCTGGCATGCTAAAATAAAACAAGAGATGCAATTAAATCAAATATCAACTTTTGTAAGCTAAGGCATTACAATACAAACTGAAAGTCACCGTGTAACTTTACATGCTTATTACTCAGAAATAAACGATTGCCAACGTACTGTTGCACGATACAGAGGGTCCTACAAACACCTTTCCTCGCTGAATGCCTGAATTAAGATGCTTAACGCCTCTTTGCTCCATTTCAATTCTATAATACGAAGTAATCAAAAGAAAGAATGTTTTCACAATTAGCTAGGATAAAAGTAAGCCTACGGGGTGGGGGGTGGGGGCACGGAAAGTCCCAAATATGAAAATCTGAAATTCGCTACTGGCCACCAAACAATAAGCAAATAACGAGCACAAAGCACTGCAGTACACCCTTCTGCGCACATGCTAGTGTGCGTGCGCAGATTCACTGCAGTTTAGAACTGATCTCTATTCAGCAGTTTAGAACTGCTCTATTCTGGTGCATAGATAGTGTGTCTTCTAATTTTTGTAGTTTCAGCTGTTCTACCACTAGGTGGCTGTTGTGGTAGACCAGTACCTTTCGTGGCGGATCGTCATGTAATACATGCTTTAGAATACTGGTCGCGCACGTGTGTGTGTGTGTGTGTGTGTGTGTGTGTGTGTGTGTGTGTGTGTGTGTGTTACCAAACAGATCTAACAGCGGTATGGAATGTGTACCATGGAGAGCAATGCAAATGGTCACAGGTTTGTCTGATTCATGGGAGTGGCATGGAAATGCTGAAGAAACTGAACTAGCAGATGCTTGAATATAGACAAACTACCCCACTACTTACAGGTAATCTTGAGGACACAGACTAAATACAGTGCGTAGTCACTGAAACAGTCATATTCCCACACTCCCATACGCATACAGAACGGAAGAAGCTGTAATAACTGGTACAATGGGAAGTACTCTCTATGATGCCCTTCACAGCAATATGCCAAGTATGGAGGTAGATACAGATACCTTTTTCAATCAGCTATTGATTAACTCTAATATGGATTATAAGATTCAGTCAATTGGAAAGCAAATGCTGTTGAACAGCTCCTCATTATGTTTAACTGTTCCATGTATACGTGGTCTTAAATATCACACATAAGATTTGTTCAGAAAATAGCATCTTGCAAAAATGAAATAAGAGCACAAAAACAACATCAATTCTGGTTACTTTTTGAACAAATCACATAAGTGTTAGTGTACTAAACCATATTCCTTAACAAACCTGATCTTTGGACTTGAATGCCTGAAAAACTGCAGGAACTTTGGTATTAGAACATTGAGAGGGCGATTTAAAGCATCACTGTCCAACAGTTCTGATGAATCTTCACAAATTTTCTGCAGTGCACCAAATGCTCCCTGTAAAATAAAAACAGGTTGGTTAATATTTAAAGTACAGTATTCTGTTTAAGTGTTTCACATCCTTTGTCAGAAAGATGTAAGCTGCTCCTAGAAACAATGGCTACTATCAGAAATTCACTTTTGCTACAGAACTGGGTGGTATCTTGCTTTATGCTGGAGCCTTTTTGTAGTCTAGAAATTGCACTTCACTGAGAAATCAATTTCATTTTGTGACATCATCACAGTGTTACACCAAGTTGCTACTTAAATTACAACATTTACAAGCCGTAAGCTTAAAGGTTTTGTAATGCAAAAAATTTGTCAATTACAAACAATATTAAGATCTAATTTTTAAACCTAATTTAAGCAGCACATTGCTCTCTCACAATATATTGTTTATTTATTAAATGTCTGCTACATATACCCTATTTAGTTGTAGCTGTTTTGTTCTGACCATGACTCACTGCAGTCCACATTCATCAAAACTTTCATACAACAAATAGGAAACACTGCAATATTGGAAACCATTCTAGAGAACTTGACAATGTAAAAGTTTGAAAATGGAAGCAACACAATTGTCAATATGCATTAGGATAGATAGCTACTCACCACATAGATGAGGCATTGAACAGCAAGCAGAAACACACAACCAAAACATATGGCCATGGTTGCCTCTGGGCACTTTGACCCCACTGGGGCAAGTATCAATATTGTCTGGCGTGTGTAATTTGGGGACACACAAGTGGCATAGGTAGAGGAGAGGTGGAGAGAGCAGGGCATGAATTGGGGGGAGGGGCGAAGAAAGGGGGGAGGGGGGGAAGACGAGCATAGATCCGCCTGTAAATGTGCTCAGACGTGACGAGGACAAGATGATTGGCTAGTAGATGAAGCATTGGGAGAGCTGTACTTGGGGGAGGGGGATTATAAAAAGGGACAAGATTGTGCATGTAAGTTGTACAGATAAAGGGGGTGTGGAAACAGGAAGCTGAAGCCGAGGGGGGTGGGGGAAGAAATGGGAACGAAGTATATGTGGCAAAAAGAGTTCTCATCTGCACAATTCAAAACAGCTTGTATTAGTGAGAAGGATCCAGACGACATGGACTATGAAGTAGTCACTGAAGTAAGCACACTGTGCTGTGTTGCCACTCACTCAGCGACTGTATGCTCCAGCTGTCTCCGTTTGGTGGTGGCCATTCATGCAGCCACGCAGCTTGTTAGTGGTCACACTCATGTAGAATGTACCAGTGATTGCAGTAGGTAGCCCTACCTTTGATGGAACAGAAAAAGCCTGTCACAGGACTGGAGTAGTCAAGTGGATCTATGGGTAGAGGCACCTGTTTTTCGCAAAGCATGAAATCGCGAAATTTTACACATTTTGCTGAAAACGCGAAACTATTTAATTTAAGCCAAATCGTGAAATAATTGATGAAACTTTGCAAAATGTCATCATTTGAACTTAACTGCGGAAATTCGATTGAAGTTATGGTAATACAGTGTGGATATCTATTTTACACCATTTCGATATGTATAATATATCTAGTATTCCAAAGACATTCTACAATGTTCTGGCGGTGTATTCAGAATTGCGTGTTGGAAATCGTTGTGGATCGCCGGTGCATTGAGTGTGATATTTTGTGTTGTGTTGTCGTGCTACAGATGATTAATATGGTAGTGACAGTTTTTGACCGAGAAAAGGAATTTTTGTCCGAAGGATTTTATGTTTTCGACCAAAGGAGGAAGATACTGTTTGTCTCTGAGCACTATGGGACTTGACATCTGAGGTCATCAGTCCCCTAGAACTTAGAACTACTTAAACCTAACTAACCTAAAGACATCACACACATCCATGCCCGAGGCAAGATTTAAACCTGCGACCGTAACAGTCGCGTGGTTCCGGACTGAAGCGCCTAGAACTGCACGGCCACATCGGCTGGCTACGAAGATACTTATGTGCGAATACTGCAATGTGCGTATTGAGTGGCAGAGGAAGGACACATGCCTGAAAAACATTAATAACAGTTCTTCCCATAAAAAGAACAAGGAAAAGGCGCTAGCAACTATTGGTATAAAAAGACAAGCTACGCTCACGGAAGTCACTGCATGGACAAAATGAGTGAAAAATGATAAAGAAGAATTCATTTTATCGACTACTCGAGCTTTCATTGAGGCTAACATTCCGATGGAAAAAGTTGATCATCCGAAGCTGAGAGAATGGATGAGCAAATACATACCAGGAATGTGTAAAGCTGTAGTGGAGGCTTTGTGGATCCCAGTCAGTAATGTTGATAGTGAGAGATCATTTTCTAGATACTGCAACATAATGTCTGACAGGAGAACAGCTCTGACTCCCAGTAATATGGAAGTCTTGTCTTGTGTGTTAACAAGAGCTACACTGCTGAAGAGCAACAGCTTGCCTACGGAGAGGGCAGCAATCCGGAACTTGAGAGCACACCCGGATACAGTGGTACTTAAATCCAACAAAGGTAAAGCTACTGTTTTAATGCTATAAGAGGACTATATTAATAAGATCAATGTTTTAAGTGATTCAACATATTGCAAAATTTATAAGGATCCTACTACCTGAGTGGTGCAGAAAACAGCAGAACTACTGACTAACAGTTACTTACCAAAGGAGATAATTAAGAGACTAAAACCAAATAGTTCAAATTGACCTAGGCTATATGGATTGCCAAAGATCCACAAGGATAACGTGCTATTGCGTCCAATTGTGAATAATATTGGAGCAGCAGCCTATAAAATGTATACGGGGACAAGGAAAACAAATTCCCGGATTAATCCTGGATATTCCGATTAAAAAATATGCTTTTTCCCGGGCGAAAATATGCTTTTTCTCGTGCTCAGTGACAGTTGGTTTTCCGTAGATTTTTCCCTTGGAACTGTAGAACCTATCAGTCCTTTGAATGGTTAAGGTTTTTTACACACGAGTAAAACTTCCGAGGAGGAGGGGGGGATAGTTTTGGAAAGAATTTTAATGAAAAAAGGAAAGAAGTTTTGGAGAGACCTTTGATTTGAAGCAACATATACAATGCATATTTTCCTATTCCTAAAGTATAAATTCAAATTACACCAAACACAGAGCGTTAGTTTCTGGAGCGCTGAAACCGAGATTGCGACATCCTTTTATAATCCAATTATATGTCATGCCACATGATCTCGCCAGCCGATATTCAGAGCATAGGACATGTGTTATAGTCAAGCCAATAGCAAGATTACTGGTTACATAGCACGAACACACAAATAGGAAAAGTTAACAGTTTACATTAATATACATACTATAGCTACAAGAAAAGCTAAGCTACCACATATAATATTGGTCTCTAAGATTAACAAGCTACAATAGAAGCTAAGCTGTCACATGTAATATTGGTCTTTGTGTGTGTGTGTGTGTGTGTGTGTGTGTGTGTGTGTGTGTGTGTGTGTGTGTGTGTGTAATACTTTGAGATACACAACACAAATGTGCCAGTAAATTTAAAATTGTGACATAAAAGTCTGGTCTTCTGGGTTCGAAATTCTTGTAAGTGGCTCGTCCTCAAAGTGTTCAGTTTTGAACGTGCTGTGATTTACAATTTCATCCTACTTTCTCACACATAACATAATTCATCTTGCGTAAAAATAAATTTATCTTGAAAGTGACGCTTTTCAAACCACCATTGGCAATACTACCCGGAGACTGTTAGAAATAGGTTCTAGTTAGCAGTTGCCAGGGTGTAGGAGTAAACAGGCATTATTGCACGTGCGGAGCTGCATTGGTGTAGGAGGTCTGCATGTTCCTATGTATAAAGCATTAAGAGAGCTTACATTACACCATAAAAGAAACAAGGCACCGTAGAAGACTCCCAAGAGCATCGGAATTTCATAAACCACACTAAAATTCATAACAGCTTGAAGTGCACGTTGTTTTTTCCAGATTCACAATGAAGTAGGTCCCATCTGATATTAAGCTTTTCAGTGCGGTTTTTGGGATGTAAATTTTCTTAAGAGTACAATCTCATTTTTGGTTCTTTATTATGGCATAATGGCATACACGGCAGATGATAACATGCACTTGAAATTCAGTGAACAGTTGGAACTAGTCAATACTGTGGAATGAAATCATTTCAAATAAAATGATTGCCTTAATGAAGTCAAATTTCTTTAGCAAACTTGTAAAAATAATTTCACTGTTCTGCAAGGCGATTAATGCTTGGCTGTTAACAACTTAGAAATTCAATAAAATCAGAAAACAAGCTAATAATATATTTTTGCCCTCCATAATTATGTGAATGTATTTTAATTCACTTGATAGTTCGCGGCCACAGAAATCCGTTTTGTTTTCATTTGACGTGGGAGCTGTAAACGAAGAGGAGCAGCGAAATCACTTAAACGCAAACACAGGTCATGTGGAGACTAACCTCCTCCCCACTACAACTCGGACAACTCTGCGAATGCGCGAAACTGGCAGCTACGGCATGCGAGAACAATTTTTCTCATTTGCATCTGGCTGCTACTGCCGATACAGCTAAAGCCACACTTCATGTAGCAGGAAGCGGGAGAAGGTATCGCTCATACCCTAGTCAACGGCGCATGCGCATGAGCCTGCTAGCAACTGGTCAAAGGAATCTAATGTTAACAGTTCTGAGGTCACGCTCATACCAAGCAGTTTATTGTTACGAAGAATTACAGTGTCTTTGCCCTATGGCCTTTTGACATATTTTTGCTATTTGCAAACGCTTGCATGCACGTTGTTTTGTTGTTGTAAATAGCGCATTTCCCTTTCCACTAAAGTTTTATTTTTCCCCCCTCTCGTTTATATTTTATTGCTGCAGATCATTCTCCAGTAGCAGGATACAGTAACATTCTTTGCTAGAGAATCAATTCTTACCAGTCAAACTTACAAAAATTTAACTGAAAGCTAAAACAATGAAAAATTCTCGGAATTCCGAAAGATTCCCAGGTTTTTCCCAGTTTTTTCCCCAGATTTCCCGGGTTGTATACACCCTGGCCTACGACTTAGCAACGTATTTAGCGTCTTTGCTCAAACCAGTGATAGGAAAGTGTCCACATCACAAAGAATTCTAGTGATTTCATCAGCAGACTTACATTATTGCAGCTGCAAAGTTATGACTTTGGTCAGTTTCTATGTAGTTTCACTTTTTACAAATGTACCTCTTGTGAACTCACTACATCTCATTGGCAATAAGTTTGGAGCTGACATTACAGCACTGTTTAAGCACATCCCCTCCTCTAAATATTTCTTATTTCACGAGTTTCATGAGCAATTAGATGGTGTTGCCATTTGGATTCCTTTGTCTTCCCTGGTGACCAGTCTTATGGAAGATTTTGAGGAGCACTCGCCTCAGCCACCTTTAAACCAATAGTATTTTGGTGATGTGTTGATACTTTTATAGTTTGGCCTCATGGTTTGGACTGTCTGCAAGTTTCCACCATCTGGCACAAACAATGGGTGTTTTGATGACATTGATTTACCGAGCCCATATCATCTCTGACACTGATAGTTTGCAAATGGAACTGGAACACTTGCAGACAGTATTTCTGAAGAATGGGTATTCGTCCCAGCAAGTGGAGAGAGCAATGCAGAGCTGTAAACGATGGAACAAAGAAGAGGAATCGGCCTTTAAAAAGACTGCCTATTTACCATATGTTGGTAATATTTCAGTGCAAATTGGCAGTATACTAAAAAAATATAAACTGGGAGCAATCTTTTGCCCACCAGCAAAAATTTTATCGCTGTTTGGATCTGTCAAAGATGGCCTAGAGCTGCGCAAGGCAGGTGTTTACAGGATTCCATGTGAATACAGCAAATCTGATATAGGGCGTACTGTGCAGGATCGCACCGTAGATCATCAGTGGCATACTCACCTCCTTCAACCTTTTAAGTCTGCCTTCGCCGAACACTATTTGCACTGGTCATGTCACGAGTTACAGTGAGACAAAAATTGTGGCCCTTACGTCTAACTTTTGGAGTTTTATTATTTACGAGTCTGTGAAAATATGACTGTCTGACTGCGAGTCTCTTCTTAATCGAGATTATGCTTTTCAGTTGAATTCAGCATGGAGTCCTATCGTTGAAAAACTTTTGTGTCCCCTGTAGACAGCGTAGTTCTGTGGTGGAACCGCAGGAAGACAATCGATTTGATATTGATGCGTTGAGTTTTCACCACAAGCTGCACTGCAGAATCAAATGCGCTCAAGTAGCGCATGCACAATGCCAAATGAATCCACTACACATGTACCAGCGAGGCCTTAAATACCAGAGCTCAGTGTGTGTTTACCAGTATCACCTGAAGTATGAACTACACTCATTGTCTTTCCAAATTAAAAATATGTCCAAATCAAACACTGCTGAATCATAACTACCAATACTTCAGATGTTTAACCGATTCATTCCATGGTATCCAAGTCTGAGAAGAACCTCTGTTCAAAATAACTTCGCAAAAAAACACTAACTAATATGAATGGAGAATATATGCTATTCTGCAGTTTATCTGATTTTATGAACGTGCAGTTTCCCTATGAAAGTATTAATTCCCAAGAAACTCATACACTTTACGTGTCCATTATGGTTAGCTGACCCAGGTGGTTCCTGCACTCTTCAAAGTGTGTATAACTTTGATAGATTACAGAGTTCTGGCCTGAGCCGTATGTATGCAGCGATTTTACGGAGCAAAGTTTATGTTCATGCATTTAATATTACAATTAGCAAAAAGGATGGCTTCTAAAAGACTGTTTTTGGCATTGTCACTTCGCTCGAAGTAATAGTTTTTGATTGTCTAAAAGGAAAGATTCTAATTATGCCATGTGTATAGTAAACTACGTTAGGTTTTGTTTCTTATAGCAACAGTGAAAGACTTTGGAGGTAAAACAGTCATTACCCTATCCTGAACTGCAAGCAGAAACAACACTGACGAGCCTAAGAAACTGGTATCCTGCCTAATATTTTGTAGGGCCCCCTCACAAGCATGCAGAAGTGCCGCAACACGACATGGCACAGACTCGACTAATGTCTGAAGTAGTGCTGTAGGAAACTGACACCGTGAATCCGTACGAGTAAGAGGAATGAAGATCGCTTCTGAACAGATATGCTCAATAATTTTCATGCAAACCACTTTTAGAGCCAATACCCACTTTGGATTATAAAACAACAACCAAATATCTTCTTCTTGGTCCACAACTTCCGTGACATTTTCTTTACAGTGCACTACTATATAGGGTGGTTTTGTGATGATGTTATGAACTCTGGGATGATGGAGAAGGGTTCGGAAAAGACTGGTTCTAAAGTTACGAGTGAAAATTGTTCTGGTGTGTTGGACAGTAGTCCTCTACTGCAAACTCTTTGTCTTCTATATTTTGGAGGGAAATAGTTTGGACCAAACAAGAAAAATATGCCCAGTAAAGACGGGCTCTAAAACGCATACCTTAAGAGCTGTGAGCACCTGTTCAGTGGAAGAGAAGCGTTTCACAGTAGAAAGATGAACAAATGCTCACAGCTCTTAAGGTACGCATTTTAGAACCCATGTGTCCTGGATATTTTTCTTCTTATTTTGGTCCATATTAACTCCTCCCAGATATGGAAAGCAAAGAGCTTGCTGTAGAAGACGTACACTGACAGAGTAATCTGAATGACAGTCAACTCTGTTTCCAGACCAGTGTCTCTTACTGCAGACTTTAACCATTTATCTTTCTTCATCATTTCTGAAAGTTTGCGCAATGGAAACTCCACGTTGGAATATCAACAATATAAGGAAAAGAATAAACTGCTATCGCCATAAAGATGACATGTTGAGCTGCAGGCAGGCATAACGGGAAGACTAACATTTAGCTTTTGCTAAAAATCTTATTGTGGCCTGGTGTTAGAAGCAAATTTGAAAGCATTTCATTGTAAATAAGGATTTTAGTATGCCGCATTGACTCAATTAGTGACGAGCTCGCAGAACAGCTTAAGACTGTGAGCATAGATTGTGCATGGTTTTCTTTGGTAGAGAATGACAGTACAGATGAAGACAGTGCACAGTCACTTATCTTTATCCGCGTAATTAGTGAAAATTTCATCATCACAGTGGAAATACTTCACCTGCAAACATTGAATGACAGAACCACTGGTCAGGACTTGCTTGAGTGTGCTGTAAATTGTGGAGGAAAGTAGTTTGTCTTGGAAGAAAATGAAAAGCATTATAACAGATGAGGCCAGAGCTTTTAGTGGGGAAAATGCTGGTATTGTTGAGCTTTTGAAAAACAAGTTACATGCACAAGACACAGACATTGATAGCTTCTCTTTTCACTGCATTTTGCATCAGGAGTGCATTTGTATAGCTTCACTAGACTTGAAGCAACTGGTGGATCCTGTTCTTGATGTGATGAACACAGAGTGAGGGCACCCCAGCACTGTCGGTTCAAATTTATTACTGAGGACGTTGAGGCAGAATATAAAGGACTTAATTTATCACAACAATGTGAGGCGGTTGAGCACGGCAAAGTGTTTTTAACACCTCTTTTTAAGAGTATGGGCACTGCAGAATCAAGTCCTTTTATTTCTGTAAATAACAAAGATCCATCATGATTCTGTTACAAAAACAACATGTGAGGAGTGGAGACAAGAGATGATGTTTGCAACTGACATCTGAGAAACTGAATACAACACTGCAGGGAAAGTAGATATTTGTACATGAAACGTCGAATCATGCAAAGTAATTGAAAGCAAAATTATGTCTAACTGCAAGGGAAGCAGGTGAAAGTACTTTTTGTCATTTCCTTATTAAGAAGACAAAGTGTTTCTGCTAAGATCAGGAATCATCTGCATAGTTTGAAGGATGAAGTCATAAGAAGATTTCAAGAGTTTACAAAAATCAAACCTCAATCAAATCTCCTCTCTTATCCCATCACTGCCGAAACTGAAACAGCAGCTGAGGAGCAGCAGCTTGAACTGTCTTGACATACTGTCAGATCACAATACTGTAATTTTCGTTGATTTTTACAAATCTTTGCCCGTTGAAAAATTTCCATGTATAAATTATGTTCTCTACATTTGGGTTTACACACATTTGTGAGCAATGTTTTTCTTGCTTTAGGGCCAAGAAGGATAAATACAGATGTTCTTTAACAGACATTAACTTGCAGGTTGTCATGAGAATCACAATGAGCAAACTTACTCCTGATTTTAAAAAAGATATAGAGAAGGGTGATAAGCTACGGTCTCCTAAAACTGATTCTAAAAGTGCTTGCAGCCACAGACGATATGAAATTAGCACAAATAAACTTAATGCCACTGCCACTATTTTACTTATTTATACTATTTCTGAAATGCAAAGTTTACACATATCAGTTACGCAATGCTTAATTCAAGGGAAGATGGTTCCAAATGACAACCAAGAGACACAGTATCTCACAACTGATTAAAATTAAATTTAAGGCTGAAACAGGGTATGGCCACTGCACAAATGTACCAAACCTGTGAAGTAAATTGTTCGGGATGGATGAATAAATATACAGCACTCTCCTACATCCAACAGTACAGTAACTGCATATCTTACCTCACAGACATTATAATCTGATGAATCCAGCATCTGGCACAAAGCAGGCAACAGATCAGGCCAAGCTGTAAGCTCCCCTTTAGAGGCAATAGTAGTGATAAGGATGCCAACAGTTGCTCGAATTAGAGGGCTTGGATCGCCCACTGCTGACAGGCATTCCTGTTTTATAAACTCTGTCACTTCTGGCAAGAATTTATGATAATGGGCTTTCACATTATTTTTCAATATCAGCCCACTGAGTGATCTGGTTGGCTCATCTGCAAACATGAAACAGGAATTGTATGCAACATATGCATTAATATTATAAAATCTAAACACATCCAACTTTACAGCCATATCCAACACGAGTTCAGAGTTGTTATTAAATAAACACTGCCAGTGTAATCACGAATCACAATATCTCTCTCTCTCTCTCTCTCTCTCTCTCTCTCTCTCTTTCTCTCTCTCTCTCTCTCTCTCTCTCTCTCTCTGTCCGTCTGTCTGTCTGTGTCTGTGTGTCCCTCCCTCCTCCAAATACTACTTGTCACAGTGCCAACTCCCTTGATATTTGAGTGGTCACATTAATGTTTACTTTTATTGTTATTCTGATTTTTCCTGTCTTCTAGACTATTTCTCTTCCACTGTACAGTTCTTGCCTATTTAAATCTTCAAACAGTTTTGCTTCACGACTTCATTCAAACCTCTACTTCAATTAACTGTGGCGACAACAGTTGCCTTTACCACTTCTATCTTCCAAGTTATCAATCTCATTTGCTACTGCCATTAGTAGTTCTCTTATGTTGTACTGTGCCACACTTTCCTGTGATTTTCCTGACTTCCCTCTTTAAGGACTGAATAACATAATTTCCTCTAAGTCTTTCCTTTCTCTTCCTATAAGGCATTTATTTCTTTAACAGGACTTTCTAAGAAAATTTAAGAAAATTTCTTCCCTCTCTTTTGCCAAAAGATCAAATATATTGACAAAATTGGCAAAACTATTTTCTTCAGAAACATTTATGCTAGAGTTCTGTGGACTTCCATTTTAATATACACAAATTTATTTTTGTAAACAGAGTCCTGTTAGAAAACTTGAAAACAGGGCAAAATATGTTTCCAGTTACTCTTTACAAGTTACAGCCTCATTTGGAATGACAATTTTTTTAATTATTATCCATACATTTAACTTACAAAGGCAATGAGAAAATTTCTCAACCTGGCACACAGAAGGTGATTTTGACAAAATTTTCTTTTTTCGAGAGTGGTACGTGTTACATAATAACTTGTCCAACAGCTTCACAACAATTACAAACTTTCTCATGTACCTATTGACCATGCAACACATCAGCCACATTGAGCCTTGTTTACGTGTACAGGATGCTCGGATACAGGTTAAAAAGCTTGGAAGAGTGTTATAGAGTAGATTGTGCTGAGAAATAATTGTTAAGAAAAAAGTTTGATACATTGCATCATTTAGAAGTTAATTAGCTTTTAAGTTAGCCAAACAGGCTGTTGTGTGCACAAATTCAAGCAACCTGTCAGAGACAGTGTCACCAAACATTTTCTTCATTTGGTTCCCTAAAACCTAACAAAAGAGTGATACAAAAATTGAACACGAGATGGTAGTAAGGGTCAAATCCAAGAAAGGCTGAGCAGTCTTTTGCATTACCATCTACACTATGATAACTACTGACACTAATTCTATCTATCAGTCTACTTTAATTTGCATGCTCAACAGCTTGATTAATAATTAATTCTGAAATAGCGCAATGCATCACATTTCTTTATTTACAATCACTTCTCAGCATAACCTATTCTGCAACACCCTTACAAGCTTTACAGATCGTTGCTGACCACCCTGTAGAAATTAGCAAATTTTATCTCTAACAAGCATCTTGCAAATGTCTCACATTTTTAAAAAGCTCACTATACAGGGTCAATACATAGCCTATGTAAATACTCTGCTTTACCTTCTGATGTGAGTTTTGTGAGAACAAAAATCAAGTAGTTGTTGAAGTCGGGAAATTTGTTTAATTCCTCCAATTTCTGTATATAAATTAAGGACAAATATTTCTTTGTTTGCTAGTAATAACACACAACACTGAATGTATATTCTACAGTACACCAAGTAGCATACCTCTACACCTACATACATACTCCACAAGCCACAGTACGCTATGCGGTGGAAGGATACCCTCTACCACAACTAGTCGTTTCATTTACTGTTTAACTCAAAAATAGAGTGAGGAAAAAAGACTGTCTATATGCCTCCACATGAGCCCTAATTTCTCTTATCTTCGTGTCCTTACAAGAAATGTATGTTGGTGACAGCTGAACCGTTCTGCAGTCAGCTTCAAATGCCAGTTCTCTAAATTTTCTCAGTAGTGTCCCTCAAAAAAAAAAAAAAAAAAAAAAAAAGTCACCTCCAAAGTTAGCTTCAAATCCCAGTTCTATAAATGTTCTCAATAGTGTACTTCAAAAAGAATGTCGCTTCTCCTTCAGGGACTCCCATCCGAGTAATCGGAGCATCTCCATAATACTTGCATGTTGCTCGAACCTACCAGCAACAAGCCTCTGCAAGCTTCAATGTCTTCCTTCACTCTGACCTGGTGTGGATCCCAAGCACACTAGCATCCTACAGGGTGTTTCAAAAATGACCGGTATATTTGAAACGGCAATAAAAACTAAACGAGCAGCGATAGAAATACACTGTTTTTTGCAATATGCTTGGGACAACAGTACATTTTCAGGCAGACAAACTTTCGAAATTACAATAGTTACAATTTTCAACAACAGATGGCGCTGCAAGTGATGTGAAAGATATAGAAGACAACGCAGCTGTGGGTGCGACATTCTGTACGTCGTCTTTCTGCTGTAAGCGTGTGCTGTTCACAACGTGCAAGTGTGCTGTTGACAACATGGTTTATTCCTTAGAACAGAGGATTTTTCTGGTGTTGGAATTCCACCGCCTAGAACACAGTGTTGTTGCAACAAGACGAAGTTTTCAGCGGAGGTTTAATGTAACCAAAGGATACAATAAAGGATCTGTTTGAAAATTTCAACGGACTGGGAACGTGACGGATGAACGTGCTGGAAAGGTAGGGCGACCGCGTACGGCAACCACAGAGGGCAACACGCAGCTAATGCAGCAGGTGATCCAACAGTGGCCTCGGGTTTCCGTTCGCCGTGTTGCAGCTGCGGTCCAAATGACGCCAACGTCCACGTATCGTCTCATGCTCTAGAGTTTACACCTCTATCCATACAAAATTCAAACGCGGCAACCCCTCAGCGCCACTACCATTGCTACACGAGAGACATTCGCTAACGATATAGTGCACAGGATTGATGATGGCGATATGCATGTGGGCAGCATTTGGTTTACTGACGAAGCTTATTTTTACCTGGACGGCTTCGTCAATAAACAGAACTGGCGCATATGGGGAACCAAAAAGCCCCATTTTGCAGTCCCATCGTTCCTGCATCCTCAAAAAGTACTGGTCTGGGCCGCCATTTCTTTCAAAGGAATCATTGGCCCATTTTTCAGATCCGAAACAATTACTGTATCACGCTATCTGGACATTCTTCGTGAATTTGTGGCGGTACAAACTGCCTTAGACGACACTGCGAACACCTCGTGGTTTATGCTAGATGGTGCCCGGCCACATCATACGGCCGACGTCTTTAATTTCCTGAATGAATATTTCGATGATCGTGTGATTGCTTTGGGCTATCCGAAACATACAGGAGGCGGCGCGGATTGGCCTCCCTATTTGCCAGACATGAACCCCTGCGACTTCTTTCTGTGGGGACACTTGAAAGATCAGGTGTACCGCCAGAATCTAGAAACAATTGAACAGCTGAAGCAGTACATCTCATCTGCATGTGAAGCCATTCCGCCAGACACGTTGCCAAAGGTTTCAGGTAATTTCATTCAGAGACTACGCCATATTATTGCTACGTATGGTGGATATGTGGAAAATATTGTACTATAGAGTTTCCCAGACCGCAGCGCCATCTGTTGTTGACAATTGTAACTACTGTAATTTCGAAAGTTTGTCTGCCTGAAAATGTACTGTTGTCCCAAGCATATTGCAACAAACGGTGTATCTTTATCGCTGCTCGTTTAGTTTTTATTGCCGTTTCAAATATACCAGTCATTTTTGAAACACCCTGTATATTTGGTCTCCTTATATATGAACACCACTTTCCCCAAAGGCTCCCAATACACCAAAGTTGACCATTCGCCTTCCCTACCACAGTCCTCACAGGCTCATTTCCTGTTACGGAGACCTGGCTGAAAATGACTTACAAGTTTGTGGCACCCACCATCGGTAATGCTGAAATTCAATATGGTGTTGGCCCACCCTTAGCCTTGATGATAGCTTCCACTCTCACAGGCATACATTCAGTAAGGTGCTGGAAGGTTTCTTGAGGCATGGTAGCCCATTCTTCACAGAGTGCTATACTGAGGAGAGGTATCAATGTCAGTCGATGAGGCCTGGCAGAAGATGCCGTTCCAAAACATCCCAAAGGTGTTCTATTGGATTCAGGTCAGGACTCTGTGCAGGCTAGTCCATTGCAAGGTTGTTATTGTTGTGTAACCACTCCACTACAGACCATGCATTATGAACAGGTGCTGGATAGTGTTGAAATATACAATCGCCACCACCAAATTGCTCTTCAACAGTGAGAAGCAAGAAGGTGCTTAATACATCACTGTAGGCCTGTGCTGTGATAGTGCCATGCAGAACAACAAGGGCTGCAAGCCACCTTCATGAAAAACACGACCACACTATAACATCACTGCTCTGAATTTTACTGTTGGCACTACATGCATTGACAGATGACCTTCACCGCCCATTTGCCATACGCACACCCTGCCATCGTATTGCCTCACTGTGTACCGTGATTCGTCACTCCACTCAATGTTTTTCCACTGTTCCATAGAGGCATTGTTCAGCATTTACTGGCATGATATGTGGCTTATGAGCAGCTGCTCGACAATAAAACAAATTTTCTCACCTCCCGCCTAACTGCCATAGTACTTGCAGTGGATCCTGTTGCAGTTTGGAATTCCTGTGTGATGCTTTGGACAGATGTCTGCCTATTACACATTATGACCCTCTTCGAGGTTGGCCTTCATGCTTTTGTGTTGTACATATCCCTTCACGTTTCAACTTCATTATTGTGTCGGAAACTGTGGACCTAGGGATGTTTAGAAGTGTGGAAATCTCTCGTACAGACGTATGACATAAGTGAGACCCAATCACCTGACAACATTTTAAGTCCACGAGTTCCGCGGAGTGCCCCATTCTGTTCTCTCACAATATCTAATGATTACTGAGGTCGCTGATATGGAGTATCTGGCACCACAATGCACCTAATAAGAAAAATGTACATTTTGGGGGATATTCGGATACTTTTGATCATAGTGGATATTCAAATGGAGTGACTGTGTCAAACAGGGCACTACTAATGCTGTATCTGAATATTACAGGTTTGTTTTTCCTAATCAGCATTAACTTACATTTTTCTCCACTTAGAACTGTCTACTAATCATCACACAAACTAGAAATTTTGTCTGAGTCATCTTTCATCATCCTACAGTCACACAACTTCAACACCTCCCTGAACAACACAGTATCATCAGCAAACGACTGCTGATTGCAATCCATCCTGTCTGCCAGATCACATAAATAGGAAACAATAGTGGTCCTATCACACTTTCCTGAGGCACTCCTGCCCATAGCATCATCTCTGATGAACACTCACCGTCAAGGACAACATACTACATTCTATTACTTAAGAAGTCTTCAAGTCAACCATGTATCTGGGAACTTATTCTGTAAGCTCATACTTTTGCTAAAAGTCTGAAGTGGAGCGTTGTGTCAAATGCTTTTCGGAAGTCCAGAAATATGGAATCTGCCTGTTGCCCTCTATCCATAGATCACAGTACATCACGTAAGAAAAGGGTAAGGTGAGTTTCACACAACCAATGCTGTCCAAAACCGTGTTTATTCATGCACAGAAGCTTTTCACCCTAAGTAAATTCATTGTATTCACAATTAGAATACATTCAAGAATTCTGCAGCAAACCAATATTAAGGATATTGGTTTGTAATTTTGCAGGTGGATTCTTTTACCCTTGTTACAAACAGGAGTCATCCACACTTTTTTACAGTCACTTGGAATTTTGCATTGGGCAAGAGATTATCAATAAATGACTTCATCCTTCCCCCCTCTATCCATCTTCCCCCTCTGCTTATCCGTGCCTGCACCTGCAAGGCATGCCAATACTACCTGCACAACAAAGTCCATTATGCAAGGCAGACTATCAATCACTAGTAGAAAAAATCTTTTTTGCCCCATCTCCACCCCTATGGTAGCATGGAGGTTCTGACTGGACTGGACAGTGCTGATTCTCATTTAGTTAGCATACCACATTTAGGTGGAAATAGATTCAGTGGTTTCAGAAGAGATGCTGGACATGACGCTATTTTATGTACAGACAGGTTGTTGAATGGTTGAAAGCTTAAACTTAAAGTTATCTTGGTAGCAAAATCAATAAATCTCTTAACAGTAAAGTGAAAAGAACTATAGTAAAGTAATAAGACCAAAATAGAAACAGGTTGTATCGCATGCCATTTGCTATGTGAGCAGTCTCAGTGCCTGCTTATTTTTTATGCAAACCAGCAGCATAGTTTTGTCATTTTCACCCACAGGAACGGGAGTGGCATAGAGATGGACCAGAATGTTGTGTAGGTTGGGCCAAACTGTAGCCAAGAACAAACCAATGGTATCCTTATGCCATTTCCATTACACAACCACAGGAGCACTATCGCTGTGGAAGAACAGATGCAAGGCCTGTCCGACTCACCCAGTCCTGCCAGATGCTTATCCTATTCCATCAGAGGCACAGCCATTAGTGCAAGTAGCCATGTCATATAGCAACTCTGCTGCAATCAGAGCACAGTTTTTTTTATGATGGTATGACAAACCTGCTATCCACTAGAATGAATTGTCAGTAACTGTGGCCAAGAACAAAGCTAACCATGCAGCGGCACAATACACTGTTGAGCGCTACATATTCATATTCAAATCCAATGGATCCTTCCCTCCAGCACCAGCTTTTCTGAATTACACAGACGGAAGTTATTCTTCACTCCCACAATCCTCCTGGCCTCAATCTCCACTAGCCCACAGTCCTCACAACTTTGACCCCATAGTCTCTCCTTCCTTTTCCCTGTCATTCCCAATAGATCAATGCAATTTTCATCACGTGCCGCACCTCACCAGCTCCGGCATCCATGTAGCACATGCCTAGCCCATGCACCTACTATCCCTCCCTTCCAGATTCCTTGCCAGCACACCTATCTCCCTCTAAGCCAGTAGTTACCTACCCCAACCACTCTTCCTGCCTCTAGCTACCCCCCTCCCCCCATTCTAGTTCACCTCCCAAACTCCAATCCCATTAATAGTGTGACACCCAATGAAATGCACACATTAGAATTCACTGTAAACAAGAAATGCTGTGAGTTCTAATATTGGTGGCATAATTGTTCCACATCCGCAAGGTCATTATACGATCATCAACATTAACACTGCCGTGTCAATATTGTGTGGCCTGTTTACATGCAAGTGATGAAATATAGTACACTATCGCACCTTTGCAGCGCACTGATGCTTCCATAATAATAACAGTCAAATTCTTTGTTTGTGTAGCCGCAGTATCAGTGGCTGCTGGATAAATTTTTCATTAATTCTAGTACTATGCATGCAAATACTGAAATTAGTTTCTTCCATCACAACACACTTAGTCATACTTGGTTAAAACTTCATAACAGAGGGGATTGTTCAGATGTTTCTTGCTTGTAATAAGAATCTGATATCCGCATGCACATTTTAAACTTCGGCACTGAGGCTGCAAATAAAGAATGACCAAGAAAATTTATCATAAGTAAAATTCACTGCAAATGTACAAGCAGAGAATGCACCCACTTGTAAGAGACTCTATTGAAATCTTCCATTGACAATTTTCAATTAACAGATATATGTAAGGTGACATAAAACGTAATTTAGCACTTCCATGTACAATAACATATTCATATGTCAATCAATGCACCAATTTTTAAGTATCTAGTAATCCACTATGAACACTCAAACATGTCGAACAAGACTGACTATTAGGGCAATATTTTTTGGACATCCAACTCCACTGATTACTGTCAACCATGCAGTGGTATGGAGCAAGGGATAGGTCTGTCTCCCCCCCCCCCCCCCCTCCCCCAAGCCATTCTTTTCAACTGCTTACCCTACATAGTATATAGTACTGCCCCCATGAAACAACTACAGCAGTTGATAGCTACCCTGAACTACAACCTTAAAAGCGCTGCCCACTACTAGGGGAAGCTACATCTCACTTGATGGCATTCCAAGTGGTCACATAAGCACCTTCGTGTCTAGAGTGTTTCTCATATAATTGTGTCAAAAATGGAAGTGTGTTTTCATTCCCACACAGAAAATACTGGCTGCCTGTATACAGCTATAAGCAAACAATGATATACAGACTTTACAGTAGACTCCCTCTGCCTTTTGCAATTTAAGAAAACGATGAACATTTTAGTGGCCACATTTAATCACATGCCAACATCCTCTAAATGAAAAAACTGCACCATCTGCCTTAAGGGGACTAGTACCGCCCAAAATGACAAAATTTGGCATTTTTACTTTTATGCACATTATGAAAATATGGATGTTTATTCTTAATTTGGTGTTGGTTTTATTGAAATATTCGATTATTTACTATTTTAAATAAATATTTGAAAATAATCATGCAATGACATTTCCGAGAATTTTGTTTTTCCTCATTTCGCATATTGGCATTTCTCTCTGGAACTATATAGTCTAGAAGGCTGAGGTTTCCTTTTGTTTTGTAGAGAACTGTGTTTCATAAGTTGTCTACACTGGCGGTACTTCGCAGTAAACTCTTTGAACTGTACATTTGTTTGTGGTTGACAACAACAGTTATCCACTAGCCGCGTTTTAGTTTCTGTGTTAGTTTTTATCATGACTAAACCAAAAGGAGTGTTTAAAAAATACGAAACAAAGGAAACAGATACTACAGAACAAATATAGCAGCAGTAAAAACAGTGGTTAATGCCGAAGGGCGTGACAATTTGGTTGTAAATAGTGACAGTCCTACTCTTTCGAGTGCTTCCAAGAAAAACCTGCTGGGTAATGAAGTAAAATACACTGCAGCTTCAAGACAGTGAAACAAACTGCCATATCATTATTAATCTCCACATAATTATTTCAGCTTTGTGTGAAACAGTGTGTTGTGTATGTGAAGGGGAAACTGAAATTTCTGAAAAGCTATCTCAATACAATTGTCTGGTGTGCACTTTACAAATAATGTGTTTGAACTTTAAAAGCGAAAAGACTTTCAAGACTTCAGAAGTAAGTGTAAAGAATGGACTTTTTGACACTAAGATACTTCTATGGACTTAGATGCATAGGAAAAGGCCATTACGCTGGTAAGGTTCTTTGTGGCTTGCTGAACCTCCCTAGTCCCCAAACAAAATCTATCAAATACAACTCCATAGCAAAAAGTAGTGTCAAGGCATGTGCTATGGAGTCAATGACTACAGCAGCAGAGCAGGATGTAGCAGGAAATGGTAGTTCTAACATAGCAATATTATTCAACGGATCCTGGCAAAAAAGAGGTTTCCAGTCAAAGAATTCATGTGCATCTATTATCAGCATCGTCAATGGGAAAGTGTTGGATGTTGATGTGTTGACCATGTACTGTCAGGGTTGCAGGCAAGCAAACTAAGCATGAAATGAATTGTCAGAGAAACTATGAAGGAACTAGTGGAGGGATGGAGGTTGTTTCTGCAGTGAAAATGTTCCAGTGTTCCCAGCATGACCGTACTGTTCGCTACATGAGGTTTCTTGGGGATGGAGACCCACGATCATATAAAGCAGTGGTGGAGAGTAAACCCTATGGTGATTTGTCAATTACAAAACTAGAGTGCATTAATCATATGCAAAAGAGGATGGGCACAAGACTACATAGACTCAAACAGCAGTTGGGAAGTACCAAGTTATCTGACTGATAAACTGATCAGATTACATAATATTATGGTATGGCTATTAGAAGTAACAGAGATAATTTAGATGGTATGAAGAGATCTGTTTGGGCAATTTATTTTCACAAGCTGTCTACATATGCTGAACCAATACACAACCTGTGTTCCACTGAATGGTATAAATACTTGAAGGCAAAAAAAGGAGGGTAAAGTAGACACTGTCTCACACAAGATTACTATACCAAATACTGTTATGCTTGCCATGAAACCTGTGTTTAGGATCTTGCCCAACCAGAGCTGTTTAAGAAATTTCTCAAGGGCAAAATGCAAATGAATCATTGACAATGTTGTATGGTCAACGATACCAAAAAATGTGTTTGTTGGAAGGTCTGTCTTTGAACTTCGTGTTTTGGATGCTGTTCTTACTTTTAATGGTGGCTATTCTGGAAGACTACAGGTTTTGAAATTCATAAAGGTTACAACACCACTAAAAGTGTGATGGACTTGGACCAACTGCGAATCATAATGGCAGAGATTGAAATGAACAATGTCAAAAGAAGACAGATCCTAGAGAAGGAGGGCAGCACTGGGTGAGGAAGACAATGAATGAGATGATCACTACTACCCAGGAGGATTTTAAAGTATTTTTTATGTATCAGTTGGCTGTAGATTTTAATTTTTCCTTTAAACACAATTTTCTCAAAATGACATTTTTCAGTATAAAAACCCCCTTTTCTTGGAAACTTCTGAATCTACATCAATGAATTATTTACCACATGACAGATACTACAATGATGATGTAGCTCTACTTTAGTAGTATTTACTGCAATGTTACAATTCAAGAAATTAAAATTGTGAAAATTTACACAAAAAATTATATGTTTAGGGAAAAAATAATAACTTTTTCTAGTTGTTATTTTAAAGTGATTGTAGAGCAATACACTCACAAAACATGGGAGAACATGTGATAAAAACACCACATTTATATACTCAACAGTTTCTGAGAAAACGGGTAATTTATACAGCCAATTTAACATTGTCGAGATAGGGCAGTGCGACTCCCCTTAATCATCCCTGTCACAGGTGGCAACTGTTTCATTAAACAATTTTCCTGAAATTTAAAGACTGTTAAATTTCTCTGGACCAAAATGGAGGGTGAATATTCTGAGCTGTCATTTACTTATTTATTATTTACTGATTACTCTGTTCAGTTACAATTAAAAACTAAATATGTACAAAGACAATGATTTATTGGTTGATTCATTATCAATAACACTTAATCATGATACTTTGTTAACACAGTTTCAGCAGACAAATCTGAACTGAAATGCCACCTTTCCGTGTTGCCGTGCCATTGTATGACAACTTCTCATAACCTCACACTCTCGCCACTGTTCGATGGAAGCATGACACACTGAGAACGTCAGAAAATTATCACAGCAAAACAGCCAGCTGCATGACAACTTTAAATATGTGCACATTAGTCTACGCCACACAATCATGCAAAGCGACCCGAGAGCCAAAAATCCCAAGACAAGAATGAAGATTCCTGACGTAGGATAGCATCCCAGAGAGAGACGTGATCAACTGAAAAACATATCAACAATTCAATGGATGTCACGTTTCAATACCCAACTCACAAAAGCAGCTGTTCCTGAAGCAGTACCACAGAGCTGTTTGTACAAAATGATATATTTCTTGCTGTGAACACACACAGTTCAACTCCTCCAAGAATGTCTCAGTTTCCTGAGCCTTTCACAGCTCCCTGAGACTAAATTCAACTTTACTGAGATTTCCCTTGATTTTTCCAAACAAGTTACCACCAAGGTATTAATTATCGAGATTTATTTCCTTGTGGTTTTCTATCTACTCATACCCTGCCATTGACCCATGCCAAAAGTAAAGTGACTCACTAGTGAAGTATACCTTTTTTCCAGGATTCTTAGATTTAACAGCAGTTTGCCTGTACTAATATTAATTTTTGTTTTCTGGGATGTGCACAGAGCACAGGTACCAATAGCAGTGCTATCGTCTCTGGCCCAGAAAGGTTGTGGTTCTGAATGTAATCTCTTCTCACTATTTGCTACTGCTCAAAATTTAATTGGCAAGTTATTTGCACTGTAGTTTTCAGTCAGCTGCTGGAACCTAAAAGTGTCTTCAATGACCCATGTCAACTCACCGTCAATTTTTTTTTCTTCTACTTCCTCTAATCGCAATAGTACAATTTTGGGAATCTATATGCAAGGGCCAATGTGTGGATCCAGGCCACCACTAGACTTTAAACACTTCTGGCTTGTTTGGCTGGTCAATGGTCAATTGAATGAAGCTTGTTCTAGCATTTCACCAGCACGAGTGGCTGGCATTGTCAACAATTCATCACCCATTACTGATGGCAGACTGCAGTTGAGCTCATGGCCACATACAACACACATTTGATGTGCCACTTTGAGTACTATTTATTCTATAATGACGACACCTTTCTTCAGTTTTCTACTCTCTCTTCTTCTATTCTTAATGTAGTTTTGATACTTTCCCCCCATATTTATTATGCCTTTTTAATTTGGTATAACCATATGTGTATCCAGAAACACTGCACTATCAATCTAATTTCCAGACAAAAATTGGATTTGACCCAGTAGTGAGAGTACACACTAGCTAGTGTAGAAAGAAATAGATCTTGCTCTTTTCTCATTTGCTTCAGTGATAATTAAATGTCCCGAAAAGTAATAATAATCACCACCGGTGGAAATGTAAAATCTTATTTCTCAATTTGAAGAAAGGGATGCACAAGATGATAAAAAAATTAAAATATAAGCTGGGGGGCCATCTCTCTCTCTCTCTCTCTCTTCCAGGATTGTGGTGTACCAGTTGAGAGGAAATTTAAAAAGGGGGCAGGGTGGGGTGGGCAGAATGTGTTAGCAATATACGATTAGAGAGAGATCGTGTCGAAAGCGAAAAGAAATGCATGAGTGAAAATAGGACTTCAGTAACATCAATGTACAAACAAGTGAAAGATGTACATAGGTATATATAGGGATGATAAGTAAACAAGCAAATTTCTTATTCTAGCTGTGGTGGTGCTACAGCAGGCAAATGAAACAGACAGGGCATTGGAAAAGGCAAATATGCTTTACATGCCACAATAGTAAATAGACAGAAGAGATTATGCTTTTGTACTTGTTATCTCCAGTCCCTGAATATCTTCACTTTTCAACAGTTGACTGCCTGTGTTTTATGCATGAGCATAGGAGTTATCATCTTCCTTGATAGATGGGAAACCTGTAAATGGCAAAGTGCATGTGTGCCACAGATACCTGAACATTTACACTGAATCCCCACTGTCATGAAACAATGCTGCACAGGGAACATGTACATTACTTTTGTGATTGACACACAGACGACACAGAATATACATGTGACTTCAGATGATGCAATTGCCAATGTATAATTTCAGCACTATGTTAAATTAACAGTCCAAACATTTTGGAGCTGCAATCTATCATCCAGCATTTAGCAGTTGTTCTCCTCCTTCTCCCCTCCTCACTTTAAATTATCATAGCTGGAACTCATTCCACAGTACCATCTGAGCGGAACATCACGTGCCCATTGTCACCAGAGACAATTTGTCAAGAGGGGGGGGGGGGGGGTCAGCCTTCCATTGACTCTAGCCAGTAACATTGTTCACAGCACTTTCCAAAGACGAATGCCCAATATTTTTCTTCGATGATTAACTTACCCAAGCACAGTACACCATGTAGAGTATCATCATTTTGAGAAATAGCCTCAACCATGTAAACACACTTCATCAATCAATATTTTTAGATGTTTACACTGCCAAATTTAAAGATAAATACTCAAGAACCACTTCAGATATCACAGAAGAACTTAACAGTACATCACTAGATTCAAATTCTTTCGCTATATCACATGGCAAAGGTGGTGTTGAGGGTACTAAATTCAAAGTAAAAATAAAAAAAAAGAGCAGACTGTAGTTATATCCCACAAATACACTGCTCTTAAAACCAAAGCTTTTTTAAATGTGCTACAATCTATAGCCCATTTAAAAATGATTTCATATTTCCGAAATGAAGTGTTATTACTTTATAGAGAAATACAGATGTCTCCCTCATTACTAAAATATGAAATTAATGTTTTTAGTGGTCTTGCAGTTTCATCTTTGTGCATGCATTCACAGATCAAAAATTACAAGTAAAAAGGTATAATGTTCATTTAAAATATTTGACACACACTATCAGCTCACAAAGCAGGGTAGATTTCCTCGTGTTTTGGTAATGTTTGTACATAGTCATGCAACATATAGTAGCACCATCCTGAATTATAGCCAACACTGTTTGCTTTTTCAAGATCTTATAGTGATAGTGCATAAAGAAAATTGTCAACCTAGCAACAGGCTATTTATTGCCTGTATCATCCAAATACAAGAGCTTCGGAAGCATTATGGTCTGAATGATTTAAGTATTTTCAAGTTTAGTTTACTACAGTCAGTTGATAACAGACGTAGTGATATAAATGAAGGAATGGCTAAACTTTTGTTGTGCAAATAACATCCTGATATCTCACTAATATCTTGGTTTAAGCTACAGATTTCGACATCAGAGTTTTCAAAAAACATCTAGGCTGCCTAAGGCCTACCAATCATATTCTTTAATATTCCTGACAGCACCAGCACTAACAAAAACGGTAGGTCATAATAACAACTCCAAAGTTTCATTAAGCAATTAGTTTGTGAAAAATCTAATGTGCACCATAACATGCACCCACGTCAGAGTGACCTTCGCAACCAGTTAAACGAAATATTGGGCAAATACATTCTTACACAGTTACTTGTCACTACCGATTCTTAAAACCTGCGGAAATAAATCATTCTGATAGCAATGCTGCAATTACGTACTACTACGTAATAGATCGTTTTCGAGACAGGTATTCGTCAACATTATTGTTTATGAGTTAATTTTAAAAAAAGGAACTAGTACAATTATGCCTATGAAAACACGTCAACAGGTGAATTTCATACAGCATCACACTGGGGCACTACATATAAGCAGGGCTTACAGCTTTAGCAAGGTAAGCGAAAATGTTTACATTGAATGACTGACTAAATTCTTGAGATTCCATCATTAGTTCACACGTTAAAAACAAGTTCACACCACAAACACAGTATCTTCGGCAGCTACGTCAATAATTCTATGGTGGCCGTTAAGCGGGTTCTCCATGAAATTAAGACAATTAAATTATGAATTTATTGATATTAAGGATACTTGTTGCACGGCACGTTGTGTAGCCGTGTCTGGAGACTGCGACTCTTTCAAAAGCTGCAATATTTGTCGCAAACCATCTTCTTGCGGCTGCCACGCCATTTTCATTATTGCTTACTCCTCGACTCACACCTGAGAACAGGAAGTTGAATAATAAGGTACTGCAAGTAACAGTTCTTTTCATCTAACGTACAAATATTTTCATTTTAGCTAGTAAAATTCATTTCTCTTTAAAGTGCGAAAAGATAGTAATAACGTAAAATTACGACATACAGAAATTATGGTAGTTATTCGTGAAACATTTTGACTAGCACAAAAAAGTTCCATGTTGCCAAATCCGAAGAGTTTATACCGCTCCCGATTTTAAAACATAACTTACTATTTAAAATTTCCTCGCCAAGGTCGGGTAGTAAATCAAAAAGTTACTAACAGATATCTGCACGATTACAGAGCAATAACTTTCACACACTACTAATACTACAGAGCAACTGTCGAGTGATAGGCCGGACTGAACGACATTTACGCTGACCAACGATGTTTCCTAATTGAACTTCACTATAACTCTTTTGCGTTAACCCGAATTTAATGACGATTGATAATAAGAAAGAATGTATGGCTATTTCATGTGCAGGTATTGTGGGTGTGTTACTGCGTTTGTAGCAAATACTCTTACTGTCCGTCCTCGGTTATGAAAAAACGGGTGAACGCCCACGGTTTAATATTTCGAAATAATTTGCATACAGTGGGTTATTTATCTGTAGAATGGGAAGGCCGTTGGAGACAAAATCGTGTTGATAAAATCGTAATAGTGATTTCCGGAAGGTATCACGTCGTACTTGATTTTTAAATAGCAAGTGATACCTTCGCATTGTCATAATGCCGTGACAGTTTGCGTATTTTGTAACTATATACATCTGTTGCTGGTTTGTGTTTGTTTACGCTGGACACTTAATATGTTTCTCCAAACCTGTCAATGTGTCATGGAATATATGGGATACACAACAGTAGTCTTGACGATGCATTAAGTAAATAATTTATATTAAGTGAAATAACCCTTATAGAAAAATAATTGGAATACACACATTTTAAGTTTCACTTTACCTTTTTCTCTCCAAATACGTGTTTTAACTGTTATGACACACTGCGCAAAGTATATAATTGTAAGTAATCGCAAAGTTTGTAATTCTAAGTAATTGATGACAAAGTATAATAAACACCCAAACTTCATGCTACAGCAAATGTTAAGCACACTTTCCTTCAGAAATAATTTTTGCGAAACATAAACTTATAAAACATTTTCTAGGGATATGTAATTAAATGATCGCATATGAAATAGAATGATCATATAGAATAGAATAGAATAATTTTTTATTAGCCTTTCAGTATTTTTCATACAATTGGCTTCGACAAAGTTTACAGAGGGTTTTACTTTCATCACGATATTCAAATAGTTACAGAAAGGGGAGAAAAGGAACTAAAGACCTTTTCTTCAGCATTATGTAAAACAATGTTGTATACAGTAATTAAATACACACATAAGAAAAGAATCACAGTAAATAACTAGCTTATATAATATCAAAACACTTTCTTCACAACTTAGGTAAAACATATATTTTGATTATTAGTTTCTAAGAATTCTTCAGGTGTATAGAATTCGTTGTTTTTTGCCAGGTTTGCAATGTATTCTCATATTTATTTAGTGGTACTGTACGGGCTGAGCATGGTAACTTATTGAAAAATTTTATGCATAAATACTTATCGTTATTATGGACTACAGCAAGTCTTGTGGAAGGCAAGTCCAGCAGGTGACTGTTTCTTGTACTGTGTGCGTGCACATCACACCTCATGTTCAATTCTTTCAGATTTTCTCTGTCAGATATTAGACAGTTATATATGTACATGCTTGGCACTGTCATTACGCCAAGAGATTTAAAATAATTTCTGCAGGACTCTCTGGGTGCTAACCCCTCCATGCACCTGAATGCTTTCTTCTGCCATCTGAAAATACACTCAGCTCCTGGGGAGTTACCCCCAAAGCATTATTCCATATTGCAGTTGGGAATGAAAAAAAGCATAGTACGAGTGGAGTAGCAATTGCTTGCTCACACTGTTTCTTAATTTATACAGTAAGAAAAGTACTCGTGCTAGTTTACTACATAGATAATTGGTGTGTCCTTCCCATGAGAGCTTTTGGTCTATGATAAGCCCAAGTAATTTCACTATTTTGTTTTCATTTTTAGTCACTTTGAGATTAAATATTATTTCTTCTGTTTTTGTTTGATTTATGCACAGCTGGTTAGCCTGACACCAGTAATTAGCCATTTGCATCATTTCTCTATTTTTGTCCAGTACACTCTGTAAGTTCTCTCCTGTACTTATTAATGTCATATCATCAGCATATAGTATGTTCTTACACGGTATGTATTTCGAGAAGTCATTGACATAGACAATGAACAGAAAAGGTCCAAGAACAGAGCCTTGGGGTATTCCTCTTTCTATAGGGAGTATTTCTGACCTCTGCTAATGGCATATACAAGTTGTAATCTATTGCTTACATAAGATCTGAATAGTCGGAGTGTGTCATCTTCAATGCCATAGTATTTTAATTTTTTGATGAGTATGTCACGTGACACCGAGTCAAAAGCTTTACTTAGGTCAATAAGTGTTCCAGACATTGATACCCTTTTTTCATACCCTTCATAAACATTGCTTACCAAAGCTTCTACTGCTTTTACAGTTGATAGGTGTGACCTGAAGCCAAACTGTTGTTCATTTAAAATATTGTTGGTTTCAAAATACCTGTATATCTGCTTATGCACACAATTTTCTACTAACTTTGATATGATTGGTACTATTGAAATGGGTCTGTAGTTATTTGGGAGGTTTCTTTCACCTTTTTTATACACGGGCAATGTAACTGTGAGCTTAAGACAGTCGGGGAATATTCCTTCATCAACTACTCTGTTTGATAGTGAGAGAAGTGGCATTTCAATTTTTTTTGCTAGACATTTAATGATGAGATTACTGAGTCCATAATAATCTTCTGTTTTGGAATTACTTAATTTGTTTATTGACTTGTGAATATCATTTAATGTGATTCGGGTCCAAGTGAACTTCTCACTTCTTGTCTGTTTTGCACAAGTGACCAATGCTTCTGCATCAGAGGCAGAATTGATGGATGGGGTGGTGATGCTATTTACAAAATATTCATTGAGAATATTGCAGTCAATAGAGATACTCTTTTCTTTATTGGTATTATTTATTTCCCTTTTAATGACAGTCCAGGCAGCTGTACATTTATTTTTAGAGTTTAAAATATATTCGTCATTTGCACAGCACTTAGCATTTTTTATTTCTAATCTGTAAAGGTTTCTCATTTTAGTGTAATTTTCCTTGTCCCTATCACTGTTATGAGATTTGTCTTTCATAATCATCAGTAGTATTTTGAGTTTGTTAAGTTGTGGGGTGTACCATTTGTTGGTATTTTGTTGATTATGAGTAATATTACTCTGGTACCTTTTGGTTACCAAGGGGCATGTCATTTCTACTGTATGCTTGATCTCTGTCAGGAAAATGGAAAAACATTTATTAATCGTTTTCTTGTTATCCATTACATGAGTCCAATCCATTTCTTTTAACTGGTTTATCATTTTGTTTACATTGGATTCACCTAGAATTCTATATGTCACTTCTCTCTCTGTAGAACTGAAGGCTATCTTTTCTATTTGAAGCCATAGCCCTGCATGATCTGATATTCCTAATTCTATTACATCACATTGTATGGAGTCTCTTTGTACATTGCTAATTATGTTATCAAGGCATGCTTTCAGTCTAGTGGGTTTTTCATTGAGACAGTAATAGTTTAATGACTTCAGAGTGTTAATCATATGAATTACATTTTTTCTCTTTGCCCTTATATCTATGTTAATATCACCTACAATTTCAATTATGTGCTGTTTATATTTTGACAACAACAATATTAAAGTATTAATTTTTTCTATAAATACTATCTCATCAGAGCCTGGGATTCGATAGATTGATACAATTACAGTTTTCTGTTCATGCATTACCACACCGGCTACTTCTATTGTAGCTTCAAGGCATATTCTACTAAGGTCTATAACTGAGTAATGCAATTCAAGGTCACTCTTGACATATATTGAGACCCCACCATGTGTAATACTTTTTCTGCAGTAGCTTGTAACTAACGAATATCCAAGAGGAACACACAAGTCTATTTCAGTGTCTTTCATCCAGTGTTCATTGATGCATAGAACACTGCAGTTCATTTTATCGAGCCAGTATTGTAATTCATTGATTTTACACGTAAGAGATTGTACATTTATATGAAGGAGGAGGAAAGTGTCACTGCTACACAATGGTATTCTTCTTTCACAGAACCTTCTGTATTCATTTATTTTCGCTATATGATCTGGGATTTCACAATTATCCGAAGGAATTAGACTGCTGCAGTTTCCACTTAATGTGGTTACTAACTTTCCTTCATCTGTAATGTCGTTTTCTCTAAAAAAAAGAGGTGTACAGTCATTCTCTGTGGGACTGTCTTTTAAGACAAGTCTGCTGCATGCTCGTATTTAATTTACAACTTTGTTTATCTCCTGACACAAAAATGTTTACCCACGGTAATTTAGATGCTCACCATGTTCAGTGTGCAAATTTCTTTCAAGTCTACTAATATCCACTACATTACATTTAGCATAAATGGAACATAGTTGTTTGATTTTAATATTTGTTTTACAAATCTCTTTGTTAACACATGAATTATAGATCAAGTCATGTCTATGAGGTATCGTCACAATAATAGTGTTTTCCACATTACTTACATCTAAAAAATTTTTCAAACCTGTTATACACTTTTTGGCTTCGTTATGTGCTACATCATTTGCACCAGTCACACAAACAACAAAGTCACTGTCCCTTGTTGTATTCTTGTGTTCTGAGATGCCTTCAACAATATTTTCTGTCCTCGCGCCAGGTTTTATGATGCCAGTTGCACGAAGATCCGTATTCACATCCTGTAGAATATTTGCTAGCTTTCTTCCGTGGCTGTCCGCTAGAAAAAGCACATTGTGTTTCTTTGTTCGCTGTTTCTGGGTGTTGGCGATGTTTCTGGAGCTCCTTACAATGTTTTTATCTTCGGTGGATTGTTCACTTTCAATGTTTATGGGGTTGCTGCTGCTTTCTGATAGCACACTGAACTCGTTTGTGCACACGAGATTAGATTTATTCCACGTATTTCGTTGTGAGCAAGGCACTTTTTTAGTCGCTTTGTTTGTCATTACACGAGAAATAGTTTTTGAATTGTTTGCACACTTTAGGCCACTGTTTTCACTTTGAAGGGCATTTGAGTTAGGCCTATTTACGCAGTTTTGACCGTTATTTTCACTGGCATTTGAGTTCGGCCTCTTTACGCAATTTTGACCATTACTTTCACGGGAATGTGTGTTTAAGATGTTTATGCTCTTTTGGCATTTATTGCTCGCAACCAATGTTTTTAACTCACGGTTTTCGTTCTCAAGTTTAGTGATATCTCGTCTCAGAATATCAGCAACTAGCTGAAGACTTTTTAATCGTTCATTTAACTTTTCGATTTCTCCTTTACCCTTATTACAAACACTATTTTTTACAACGTGGCTGTAGCTTTTTGTCTCATTAATATTACTCACTTCTACACTTGACGCGCTTTCCCTTAAATATTGTACAGCTTCCCAATCCGTTGTACTTCCTACCTCTTTCGCCAGATGAACATGTAAGGCAGACTCGCATGCTTCACAACAAAACTTAATTCGCTCTTTCGAATTTCTCACGAGACATATTTCACTGTTGCTTAGACCAACATAATCACTGTGAAACTGTTTTCTACACCATAATCCACAGATCACGAATATTTCCGTGGTTTTTATTAATTTATTGCACTTAAGACACAACTTACTCTTGTCACTAGCCGCCGTCTTAGCATTAGTTAGGTTTAGTTGTGGGTAGAGCAGGTGGTAGACTGTAGTTTATTGGTAGAATACTAGGGAAGTGCAATCAGTCTACAAAAGAGTTTGCATACAAATCACTCGTGCAACCTATGCCAGAACATTGCTCTAGTGCGTACCAGATAGAACAAACAGGGGATATTGAGTGTGTACACAGAAGGGCAGCTTGAATGGTCACAGGTTTGTTTAATCAGTGCGAGAGTGGCACAGAGACACTGAAGTAATTGAAATGGCAGACTCTTGAAGACAGTTGTAAACTATAACAAGAAAGTCTATTGACAAAGTTTCAAGAACCAGCTTTAAATCATTACTCTAGGGATATACTACAAACCCCTATGTATCACTCAAACAGGATGGTGGAGATAAGATTAGAATAGTGACTGCACGCAAAGAGGCTTCAAACAATCATTCTTCCCATGCTCTATATGTGACACAGGAAAAAACCCTAATAACTGGTACAGTGGTATGTACCCCTGCTGTGCATCCCGTAGTAGTTTATAAAGTATAGATGTAGATGTAGAAAAATGTTACACCTCTCCTCATATAATTTAAAAGGAGACTTTATCAGCTACTCAAACATTTAAAGCCTTGATAATATAAATAAATGAAAGCCATCGACTGAAAACACTATTTGCGACATGTTACTGCAAGTACTTTCATGTCACAACGAAAAATCAAAATCCATTTATAATCGGACAGTATAGCCTTTTGTTCTTATGTGGCCACCTGTATCTTCTGATAAGGCAATGTGACAATACTGTAACAGATAATTCTAATAGCTTCAATTTTACAAGTGGAGTAAATATTCCTACCACCACTATTTGGAATTAAGAGTAGAATGGGTAGAAACCCTAATAAGTGTTACAATGTGCACTTCGTAGAGGTTTATAGATGTAGAATCAGTCTTACATCAAGAATATAGCTGTGCTTTCAATATCTCACTGAAGAATTTTTGGATCAGCTTCAAATAAGTGACATATTTGAAGATCTAGTGTGAAAACTGATAGCACTTATAGTTCAGGTTTAAGTGAATTTTCCATATCGTGTAATTATTTCTGTTTCTGCCTTTTGGGGAATCAGTACATGTCTTAATCCCACAGCAGCAGCACATAACTGATAGGCAGAGTACATTTTCATGAGATATTTTTCCATTATGTTTTTCAATTTCCTTGGGAGCTTCAGGACTCATATATTTCTGTGTATGTCTATAACTACATCAAAATCTATTCTCTAGAAACCACTTTGAAGAGCATGGCAAATGATACTTCCCATTGTATCATTTATTAGGCCTTCTTTCTGTTCCATTTGTTTAAAGAGCATGGGAACAGTGATTGCTTAAATGTTATGTGTGCACTATAAGCAGTCTTGACTTAGTGGTCCCTACAAGATTGATACTTAGGGAGTTGTATCATGTTACTGGATTCCTCACTCACTGTAGGTTCTTTAGTGTTTCTAAGTGGTATTTCATAGGACAGTTGACATCTGTCTTATTTGATCTCCTTCTTTGTAGATGTTTGATATACCTTTACAACAAGCCCTACTACTTGCTAAGGATCCCACACACTTGAGCAATATTCTGGGATTGGTTACTAGTGTGTTTTGTAAGCAAACTTACTTTTAGATTAATTGCAATTTCACAGTATGCTACCAATGAATCTGTCACTGAGACTAAGTAATAATTTCAGTCCACATCTGTAAACGTCATGGGACCCAGGTATCTGTATGACTTGGTTGATTCCAGTTGTGTGTCATTTGTGTTGTAATGTCCACCTCCGTAATGTAGCAGTAGCATTACCGCCTACCACGCAGGGGGCCCGGTTTCGATTCCCAGCAGGGGACTGGGTGTTGTGTGTTCTTCATCATTGACTCGCAAGTCGCTGACGTGGCGTCACCTAATACAGTGGCCAAACTCCCCCGAATAGGGCCTCCCGGCCAACAATGCTATACAATCATTTCCATTTTTTTTGTGTTGTAATCAAAGTATGCTATGTTTTTTGTGTATATAGACATCTAATGCAAGTTCCCAATCTTTGCACCATGAAATGTTATCAATATACAGGGTGAGGCATTTAAAACTGTTTGTTGGAATATTTGGTGAAATATACACTAGACTTAAGGAAAAAGTGGTAATAAATGTTGTTCACCTTGAAGAGCGACATACATTAACATAACACTCAACCACCCTGCACCACTCCTCTTGGGGTGGGAGGGTGGATGACTTTGAAATCTAAAATAGGAACCCCCATTTTTATTGCATAATTGAATTCTCTGTAAAAAAATATGTAACTTTTGTATGAAACATTCCTTTTGTTTCATGATGGCGCTGTGATCAGCTAACATGAATATGGGGTGACAATTGTTGCTAAACGGTAATATCTCAAAAAACTACACATCCAATCAGGAAAATCAAAGTTCTTGTAAATAATAGATTTCAGCTAGAAACTAGCCATTCTCAATGCACTATCATTTTTTATCAATGCATGTAATGCCTGTTGGTCGGGCTTCATCTACAGTTCATTGAATACTCAGTTCATTGAGTCGCCTGTGTTCAACAGCATTCTGAATGGAAGGTAATGTGATGAAATCAAAGTACATTATTAGATATTTGAGAATATGCTATTGTGTGACACCGTTTACCCTCCCGCAATACATTCTTAGACTAAAATTAGCGCTACCCAGGAACAACGACGTGGACACAGTGGTAATATGTTCCCTTTGGGGTCCTTGATTCTGGTGATTCCCCTTGCCTCTCACTACCTCGGGGTGCTTGATTATTCTGAGTCCCCATGCCTCTCACTATCTTAGGGTGCTTGATTACTGTGAGTCCCCCTGCCTCTCTCAAATGTTTCAGTGCAGCAAATGCATGAAATGTTGTCATTGTTTCTAATGCACATTGCAACTCTGTGTCTGAATGACAATCCGACATGTATTATTGTCTCTGCACCACTGTTTGCACATTCATTGTGAATTCACTGCTGCATATCTTCGGAGTTTGTTGGTTCATCCCTGTAAACTCTCTCTTTTACCCATCCCTAGAGGAAAAAATCAGCAGAAGTCAAATCGGGTGAATGTGGGGGCCACGTTTGAGGACCTCTTCACGCAATTCATCTACCCAGATAGTTTCAATTAAAAACTTCTCGAGCTACTTATGAATAATGTGCTGGGCATTCATCATGTTGAGACCACCTATACAGTCTCATTTGAAGTAGAACATCATCCATTAGTATGGTTAAAGCATTATCCACAATGGTGATCTATATTTGTCTAATCAGATTACCTTCTTTGAAGTATGGGTCATTTACCTGCATACCTAAAATACTGCAACAAATGTTGAAACTCCATGGGCATTGATGTTCAACTTGCCTTACCCAATGGGGATTCTTCACTGACCAATAATGCACATTATGTCGATTCACTTGACCATGATTCATAAAATTTGATTCATTGGAGAAAAGTATATGTGAAATGAAATTATCATTGACTGCCAGTTGTTCTCGTATCCAGTTGCAGAAATTCAGGCGATTGTGAAAATCATCACTGTGCAGTTCTTGATGCAGCGATAAATGAAATGGATGCCATTTGTGTGCATGCAATATGCGTAGAACACTTCTTTGTGAATATTTCTGAACCTCATGCAATTTTCCGAGAACTAATGTGAGGATTTGCAGCAACCACAGCTAAAACATTCACTGTGTTATTTTCGTTTGTCACAGGAAGCACGGTCTTTTTCTCTAGGTTTAACGCTTCTCATTTCAGTAAACAGCTGTACAATACTGCAAAACCTCATTGCTGACAGAACATTCCTATCGGGGAACAGAATAGCATACCTTTGATGAGCTTCGTCAACATTTCTATGAGCCTCAAATTATGTGGAAATGATATCAACCCCATCGTGGAACAATTGCAATGAGATGTGCACAGTTTGAATCATTGAAGTAACACGCACAGTCTGACCACAAACTGAGTGCATGATCGTGGTGTGTGTTTCATTTGATTGTGGGAGGTATCACATGATAGCATTATCAAAAATGTACTTCAGTTGTCTTAATCGGATGTGTATTTGTTTGATATGGTACTGCTTTGCAACAATTGTCACCTCATTTCCATGTTTGCCAGCTACAGCACCATCTGTCATGAAACAAAAGAAATGCTTCATACAAAAGTTAGATGTTTTTTCACAGAGAATCCAAATCTGAAATAAAAAATAGGGATTCCTATTTAAGATTACAAAGTCATCTCCCCCTCCCACCCCCAGGGGTGGTGCAGGAGGTTGAGAGATATGTTAATGGATGTCCCTCTTCGAGGTGACCAACAGTTATTCCCACTTTTTTTTTTTTTTAATTTGATTTGTGTTTCACTAAATATTCTGACAGTGTTAAATGCCTCACCCTGTATAACTGAATATTTGTGCAGTTTTTTTTCAGACAGTTTTTTGTTATAAATATCTCCCTCTACATACATACATACTCCACAAGCCACCATACAGTGTGTGGCAGAGGGTACCCTGTACCACAACTACTCCACTCACAGATAGAGGGTACTCTGTACCACAATTACTCCACTCACATATAGAGCGAGGGAAAAACGACTGTCTATGTGCCCCTGTATAAGCCCTAACTTCTCATATCTTATCTTCATGGTTCCTGCGTGAAACATATGTTGGCAATAGTAGGGTTGTGTGGTAGTCAGCTTCAAATGCCCGTTCTCTGAACATTCTCAGTAGTGTTATTCGAAATGAATGTCTTATTTCTTCCAGGGATTCTCCCTTGAGTTCCCGAAGCATATCCGTAACACTAGCAAGCTGATCAAACCTACTGGTAACAAATCTAGCTGCTTGGCTCTGAATTGCTTCAATGTATTTTTTCAATACTCAAGAATAGGTCGGACTAGTGTCCTATATGTGGTTTCCTTTACAGATGAACTATACTTTCCTAAAATTTTCCCAATTAACAGAAGATGACCATTTGCCTTCCCTACCACAGTCCTCACATGCCCATTCTGTTTCATTTCGCTTCACTATGTTACACCCAGATATTTAAATGATGTGACTGTATCAAGCAGAATGCGACTAATACTGTATTCAAACCTTAACTTATATTTTGCTATATTAAGAGCTAGCTGCCATTCACCACACTAACTAGAAATTTTGTCTAGGTCATCTTGTATCAACCTACAGTCACTTGCCTTCTACAAAAAGTCTGAGTTTACTATAAATATTGTCTCCCAGATCATTAATATAAAACAAGCAGCAGGAGTCCAGCGTACTTCCCTAGGGCACACCCGAAGTTTGACTCTACTTCCGATATAACATGCTGTTCCATCTCCACCAAGAAATCCTCATTATCTATATAAAAAACAAGAAAAATACTGAAATTCTGAAAATTGTCTAGCTTGTAGTAGTAAATGATCCATTATAGTTACCAACATATTGGGTTGCTCTGTAATGATAATAAATAAATCAATCACATCCGTACAGAGCCAGTTTGAGTACATGTTTCCACATAAATGACATATAATTTCCCCACCCACTCCCTCTCTGACATCAGTTGCCTTTCCTTGGGCTTTTATTTATTTGATACATATCATAAATATAGCAATACTCATAGCTGAGTGGTAGCGTTCATGCTTTTCATGGAATGGACCTTATTTTTCTTAATTTATTTATAAAAATCATAATAAAAATTTTGTTATATGCATCACACTTCATCCAACTGCATCACATGACAAGCTGTAGTGACATGAATCTGACATGGCGTTTAATCATATGATAGGGTCACCTGGCAAACACACATCTTACTACATGAATATATGAAGTTCAGTTTTTAGCTCTTAAATGTATTTTAAAATGAAGCAAAGAATGTCTGTGTCACAAGAGAGGGTCTCCAACAGTACATTGTGTGTGAAGTGGCACGAGAACAAAGACATCTGTTTTTATGTCTAACAAACATGACTCTTTAATGTGATGATAACAAGCAAGCTACGAAGAAATAAACATCAGACACTGAGAGAGGAGGTGATAAAATCTAAATATGCCATCGTATATCGCAAGGGAATGTATGGCATAAACCTCCAAGGTGAGATGACAGGTCTCTTTCCAATGCACAGTGAAAGTGCACAGAAAAATATTTTTCTATCTTCTAAGTGGAAAAAACCTGTTACACTGACTTTAGGACCAATGTAGTACAACAACTGCTAGAGTGTGCACAGATACCTAAGCACTCTGGTGGCCGGTGACCCTCAGCAACTACAACCCCTGTGAGACGTCAGGTGAAAACATGGGCTCATTGCTTAATGCGCATACCCCCAACAGAGAAGAAACAAATGTCACAAAAAGGCATGTTGTGTGCTACTCAAGAGGAAAATGAAAGTGCATGGTAGTGTAAAAATAGCAGTGTTGCTCTACATTTAGAAGATCATTTTGAGGTCTGCCATACCAAGCAATCATACTCGCTGGCATGTAAAACGATCATACTGGCTGATATGTGTGAAATTTGTTTCACAGCAACCAGGAGGGTATTGAAACACAATGTTGTCAGGTTAGTAGTGAAAAGTGACAGGTATGAAAGTACGATGTAACAGAAGCAAACCGTGTCCACAAATGAGCCATCTGTGAGACAAATTCACATGTGCAATTACAAGCTGCCACTGACTTTAGTTTCAAACTGTGGACAAGCTCTGTTCCATCAGTTCCCACATGGCATTCAAATTTCTCAGTGGCTGCATCGAGTGACACTGTCGAGACATGCTGTTGTGGCTGTTCGATTGAAAGCAACAGTACAAGTGATGCGGCAGAGTCTCTTGGGCTAGGGCAAAAGACACAACAACATCACACAGGTGGCCAGGCCTGTCGTTGCAGCAGTGTGAGAGTACTGACTCTGCATACCAATCAGATTTGAAGTGCTGCTGAATGTGGTGGGGATCCAACACTGCAGCTATGTCACCTGCAGTTCTGAAATAGCTCCCAGGTATTTGTGGGGGGTTTGAGGGCACTTTTCTTATCAAGATAGAGTTACTGAAGGCAACCTGTAAGTTGATTAAATGGATGCTAATATATGTCATTTGTAATTTTAATGAAACTAGTTGTAAGCTTAATTTAATGTTTTAAAAAAATTGTAAGTGACAGTTTATTTTACTGTATTTTTAATGGGCCTTAGTGCCTGACAATTATTGTGATTTTTTTTTCTCCTAAGAAATATTTTGAAGGATAAGCCAATAATGATGTTTTAGTCCAGAAATTGCATATCCAGTCTGGTACAAATCTAAGCAATGAAGCATTGTCAAAAAGGTGCTAAATGAAATGTGTATGTTTATTACATTATGTTTGAAACCTACGCCACCTGTAAAACTCTACCAGCTCACAGACATACGGGCCATCATAAATTAACTGCCAACACTGAGACAACAAATCAGGTTCATCACAAAAACCATCCATTACGTGGGAATATTTCAGCAACCCCAAGGTTGCGGACCAGAAGTAATTTCCACACGATTACTTCAGTCTTGCAAGCAGCAGCAGCAGATATAGCAACAAAATGGTTGTGGATTTCTTAACTTGAGAATGACTCTACCTGATCTCTCCCTTCGGAAACCTTCCCACCTGGGCACAAAAAGTAATTAAGATTGTGTGGCAGTCACTCAGCTGTCTTCATTCTGGGTTGGAAGATCAAAGAGTAATTTCCAAAAATGGCACTTTCCTATGGATACCACCTTTCCAAAAATGGTACATACCACCAACTGTTACTTGGGAGAAGCATGGACCATGGAACACCTACCGGATTGCCAAGTATACTCTGCATCTTGTGCAGAAAAAGATTTCTGCTTGCTACTCCAAGTGCAATTAAAATTGCAAGATTTTGATCAGTAGTAGTGTAGCTTGGTAATTCTTTCTTTCATTAAGGCCTTTAATGGTAACTGAAGTGTAATCCATTTGTTTCTGACGTGAATAAGTAAATAGCCAAATAATCAAACTGGTCCTTACACTCACCTGATGGTCTTAATGCAATTGAACATTACCTTCCCAACTTCTTTCAGACTCCAAACCCACCAACTCCTTCTTCATACACTTTACTAACTGACCCTACCCCACAACTACATCTCCTTTGAGGGGAAGGTATAAAACAAATCTGTGGCACAGCCATGGCCACCAGCATAGCACTCTCCTATGCCAACCAGTTTTTGGTCCATTTAGAGGAGATCCTCCTAGACTCCCAAAATGCCAAACCCTAGATCTCCCATGCTATTTCCCTACACACCCCTAATCCTCGCACCACCCCCAAGAACCAGCTACAAAGGAGTGCCCCCCTCCTCCCCCCTTCTTCACACAGTAACACCCCAGACTGGAATAGCTGAACCATATCCTCCGCCAGGGCTTTGATTACCACTCATTATGCCCTGAAATGAAGGATATCCCACCAAAAATCCCTCCCACCCACACCCCCACCCCCGAAAGTGATGTTACATCGGCCACCCCATCTCCACAACATCCTAGTCCATTCCTACACCAATTCCAATCCCAACCCGCTGCCACAGGGACCGTATCCCTGCAGGAGACCCAGGTTCAAGAACCTACTGAGCACATCCTGTTCCAATCCTGTCACAGGCTTATCCTATCCCATAAGATGCCAGTCAACTGGTGAAACCAGCTATGTCATGTACCAGCTCTGTTAGAATCATTGCACAGCTTTCTATATTGGTATGACTACCAATCAGCAGTCCACCATGATGAATGGTACTGGCACACTGTGACCATGAGCAAAGTAGACCACCATGTTGGACTACATGCAGCTGACCATAATGTGCTTGATTTTAATGGCTGCTTCACTACCTGAGCCATATGGATTACCCCCCCCCCCCCCCCCATGTCTAGCATTTCTAAACTATGCAGCTGTTATCCTTATAACACCTCCTCCCTATTTTTTTCTCCTCGCCTTCTTTGTTTGCTGCCCTCTGCCAACGCACCCATCCATCTTTCTCCTTCTCCACTAGTCTCCTTTTTCGTTCGGCTATTTTTCCTCCCTCCCCACAGCCTCCTGCCTCCACATCTGTTGGCAGTCGAGTCCCTGCATGCTTCATTAGACAGCAATCTTCTCTCCACCCACTCGTACCCTGCTATCCCTTCCCCTTTCCCACCCCCTTCTACTCTGTGTGACAGCTGCAGTCCAGTCCAAGTTGGCAACGATGGCTGTCATGTGTACATGAGATGTGCTGGTTTGTATGAATGTATGTGTGCTTTTTCCTGAAGAAGGCTTGGCCAAAAGCTATTGTGTAAATGTCTTTTTGTTGTACCTGTCTGCAATTGAATGTGTCATCTTTATGGTGAGTAGCAGTCTGTCTTTCCCTTATATTGTTGATATTCCTACTTGGAGTTTTCACTTCGATTTGTGATTGATGGCTTTAGAAAAACATAATGCTATATGGGAAGAAAATGTGGTGTATACTTTACAAGAGGAAATGTTGATTGATAAATATTTGGAAACAATGATAAGAAATCTGAAAGAATAGCAACATGTGGAAATAATCCATTTCTTAGGCCTAAAATAAACTGGCTTGTGAAACAAAATGACAAAAATTTCAAGCTGAAAATAACAAATGTGAGATATTATTCCATAGACAATGAAAAACTATATAGAAATATTATTTGAATCAGCAGCAATACAGACATTGTTGAACGAGGAAAAGTGGTTGATATTAGGGATAATCAGATCACCAGTAAGGTAAATGATTTTCTAAAGGAAATAAAAGGGCTTTCAGAGAAATCTACCAGTGAATTACCAGGGATTTCCCATACATAATAGTAGCAGGAGAACTAAATACAAAGAGAATGAGAGACAACTGCTATACAGGGTGATTCAATGATCTAATCAACCCTTATGATCTTAATGTAGTATTACATAGTCCCACAAGGTGTAGTAAAATTTTAGAGACATTAACAGGTTACATAATAAATAAAATACCACATTACAGGCAAAAAGTACTGCAGTTGTTAAATACAGCCTCCGCAGATCGCTGTAGGATATTATCTAGCATATCAGACAAAGAGAGCAAGGTCAGAAAACATCTTTAAAGTATTGTAACAAAAGAAGTTAGAAAACCTCGGTAGACTACAGAGATTACTGCACTCTGAAATTGGAATGTGTGACGAAGCAAGTTGGGATATTTTTACTTCCCCTCTTGTTTTGCCATCTGCCTCCTTAAATTCATTTTTCCCATTTAACTAATTACCATTAACATACTTGAGTATAATCTGCATTTTCATATAAGAGAAAGGTTGGCCCTCAGGTAAAGAATATAACACCAGATCTAATTTTGTGCTTAGTTTTATTTATGTAATTGATTTTCTAATTTATTTTGGCTATTCCTAGTTAGTATCTTCTGTTATAGGGTGAAATCAGCAATCATTTCGTAATTTAAATTCTATAGTTGACTTATAAACAAATATAAATTCTGTACTAATTATAAACATTTGGAGGAACAACTGATAGTAATCTTAAAGTATCTATTTTGCTCTTTTTGAAAACATTTTAGCAATGCTTGCCCTTAATTAATTCCAAAGCAATTACCAATTTTGTCAAAAGTATTGTTTGCGTAACTATATCCGTTAATTTCATCACTTAAACAAATAATTTGGCTTAACCCTTGTAGTAGAAGAAACTGTTAAAAAGACGGAATTTTTCAATGTATTCAGTTAATTTAATGAGTTAAGTTTTAATTGTAATTTCTGTAAATTAAACATCAAACAATGTGTAGTGTCAGTACCTATTAGTGTGATGATATATAAAGGCCCAATTTTTGGGCTTGAGACAGTCAGTCCATGGCTGAATTTCAGACGAGTAACTCGTAATGGTTAGATCAATAACAATGCATCAACTTAACTGTGAAATGTGTAACACAATTAGGCCACATGTTAAAACAATGACTGTGTCTATTCCATACATACCTTTTTATTCTTCAAGAACTGTGAACTGTGTGGTTAGGCTTTTACTGCTCGTAGATGTTCAACAGTAAATTGTTGTAGCAGTATGTGGATGTTTCCCTGTAACCTATTAATGAGGCTAATCAAAAGTTAAACAATGGTTAACTGACCATATAACTGTGTAATACTGGGGGGTTGTGAACAATGAAAGTAAAGAACTGTGAAACACAACTGTGCAGCTGTTGGCTACATCATTCACTGTAGTCAGTGTTGAACTTCTGTAGTGTTTTGAGAAATTTTGTGTAAATTTTAGAACTACTCAGCCTTCTACCATTTCGAACAAACAATATTTTAGAAGTGAGTACAGGATGATAGGATCCTACCTACTGCACGTCACATGTTTGTGTGTGCAGGTTTGAAATTCAGTTGCGAGAAGAATGTAGATGCGGCGGTCGAACGGCAACAAGAAGTACTTGTCGAGTGATCCATGGAAGTTTTAGTGAAAGTGCACAGAAGAACCCTGGAGCTTCTGTTGTTCTGTGCCAGTTGTGTCAGTGACCATTGTTATAATAATGAGAGCAGTTGAGAAGGTACTCTTGAGAAAAACTCTTGTCTTAGCCTTGTTCAAGGGAAGACATGTATTATGGTTCATGTTGAGACTGGACTTGGCATTTAAGCCAACTTTCTCTTATATGGATATTAGTTTGTTTCTAACGTTTGGAGACACGAGAGACTTACTAAACTGTTTATATTTATATGAAGAGAGAGATTTGTAATATGTCTGAAGTTCAAATATACGTCATTAGCTGAAGCAAATTAAATTGGTATGTCTATTTATTTTTATAAGAAGAGAGAGTTTTAAGAGATTCCTGTACCTAGCAGCATACTTCGGAGAAGAAAGTGAAAGAGAGGTTGCAGCAGAAGGCTAACCAGTTTGGAAAGTCAGCAGAGCATGTCAAGTAAGTCATCTCGTAAAAGAAGTGGAAGTTAGTATATTTCCTTTGCACTTCAATTGTCGTCCAAAGCTGTTAGACTTCCACCCCCCATTTTTCAGCGAGTATCACAACGCAGTACGTCGACAACAAAGAAATAAGGCCGGCGAACATCACAAGTGGCATATACTTAACAGGAAATGTAAATACAGGATGGGAATCATTTAGCAAAACATTAGCTTACTCCAAAAGTCTCGCAATGTCCAGTAATATGTAGATGTACGAATGAAAAGTACAATGAAATTTGGTCATAACAGATGCAATAAGAAAGAGCAAAAAACTATGTAGGAACATTGTCAGACGAAACCAACACAAACAACCTGTTATACCTACAGGGACAAGGAGAGACTATAGGGGGAAAAAAATCTAGTTGGTTTACTGCAAAAACAAAATTACAGCTTTTTCTAATCTCACAATGATTATATGGTCCAACTTACAGAAAGGGAATGTGTAGACATGAGAAACCGTGGGGCATAACTGGCAACAAGAGTGGCAAGAAAGTCATGTACACTAAACCTCTTTATTCTTCATGTCTACATGTTTGAGCCCTCTGGCACTATAGAGCTCTGAATTGTAGCATGTAACATGGTGGGATGCAATGTAAGTATGTCAGTGTGTGAGAAACAGCAAGCTGCAATCAAGTTTTGAATTTCAAGAGCCTGTCCACACATGGTGCACCCTCTCCTTCAGGATGACAATACCAGACCATGTCGGTGCTGCAACAATTTGACGCCTTGGGTTTACTGTCATCGATCACCCTCCACACAGTCCTGACCAATTTTCATCTGTGTCCAAAACTTAAGGGACACCTTCAAGGACTGCACTTTGATAGTGATGAAGCGGTGGAAGAAGAGGTGAGGTTGTGCCACCATCAACAAAGTCATACATTTTACAGTGATGGTATTGACAAACTGATCTAATACATAGTTTAAAAACAAAAGATTCTGATGGGCACTAGATAGCCCATCTAATAGACTAATGAAATGTTGCCTGCAGCAATTAGTAAAGCATCTGGCTTTTTTTAATAAATTTAGCTATGGAAGATGGAACATTTCCCATTGTTTATTAAGTAGTAAAGAGATTCCCATATACAAAGTAGGCTGCAAGGAAGATATAGTAAACCACAGACTAATAACTATTACAACTGTATATCTAAAATGAAATGCAATTCAAGCCAGTACAGTAAATACTGTAGGAAAATGCAATATTTTCAATGATGCACAGCATGGTTTAAGAAAGGCTAGATCTAAAATAACAGCAGTGGCCGAGTTTTTAACATTTGCTACTAAGGCACTAGATGAACAGAAGAAAGTCTGTGGAATGTTTTATGATCTTTTAAGAGACTCTGTGAATGTCATAACACATCATTAGAAAAGCTTCAGTGCTACAGTGTAAGAGGGAAAGCAGGCGATTTCATAAAATCATCCATGGAAAATAAACAATATACAAGAAGTTACAAATGTCTATTCAAATTCTGAATTTGTTAAATGCCTCAAGGATCAACGTGTGGCCAACTACTTTTCATACAGGGTGTTTAAAAAATGACCGGTATATTTGAAACGGCAATACAAACTAAACGAGCAGCGATAGAAATACACCGTTTGTTGCGATATGCTTGGGACAACAGTACATTTTCAGGCAGACAAACTTTCGAAATTACAGTAGTTATAATTGTCAACAACAGATGGCGCTGCGGTCTGGGAAACTCTATAGCACGATATTTTCTACATATCCACCATGCGTAGCAATAATATGGCGTAGTCTCTGAATGAAATTACCCGAAACCTTTGACAACGTGTCTGGCGGAATGGCTTCACATGCAGATGAGATGTACTGCTTCAGCTGTTCAATTGTTTCTGGATTCTGGCGGTACACCTGGTCTTTTAAGTGTCCCCACAGAAAGAAGTCACAGGGGTTCATGTCTGGCGAATAGGGAGGCCAATCCACACCGCCTCCTGTATGTTTCGGATAGCCCAAAGCAATCACACGATCATCGAAATATTCATTCAGGAAATTAAAGACGTCGGCCGTGCGATGTGGCCGGGCACCATCTTTCGTAAACCACGAGGTGTTCGCAGTGTCGTCTAAGGCAGTTTGTACTGCCACAAATACACGAAGAATGTCCAGATAGCATGATACAGTAATTGTTTCGGATCTGAAAAATGGGCCAATGATTCCTTTGGAAGAAATGGCAGCCCAGACCAGTACTTTTTGAGGATGCAGGGACGATGGGACTGCAACATGGGGCTTTCCGGTTACCCATATGTGCCAGTTCTGTTTATTGACGAAGCCGTCCAAGTAAAAATAAGTTTCGTCAGTAAACCAAATGCTGCCCACATGCATATCGCTGTCATCAATCCTGTGCACTATATCGTTAGCGAATGTCTCTCATGCAGCAATGGTAACAGCGCTGAGGGGTTGCCGCGTTTGAATTTTGTATGGATAGGGGTGATACTCTGGCGCATGAGACGATACGTGGACGTTGGTGTCATTTGGACCGCAGCCGCAACATGGCAAACGGAAACCCCAGGCCGCTGTTGGATTACCTGCTGCATGCACTAGCTGCGCGTTGCCCTCTGTGGTTGCCGTACGCGGTCGCCCTACCTTTACAGGACGTTCATCCGTCACGTTCCCAGTCCGTTGAAATTTTTCAAACAGATCCTTTATTGTATCGCTTTTCGGTCCTTTGGTTACATTAAACCTCCGTTGAAAACTTCGTCTTGTTGCAACAACACTGTCTTCTAGGCGGTGGAATTCCAACACCAGAAAAATCCTCTGTTCTAAGGAATAAACCATGTTGTCCACAGCACACTTGCACGTTGTGAACAGCACACGCTTACAGCAGAAAGACGACGTACAGAATGTCGCACCCACAGACTGCGTTGTCTTTTATATCTTTCACATCACTTGCAGCGCCATCTGTTGTTGAAAATTGTAACTACTGTAATTTCGAAAGTTTGTCCGCCTGAAAATGTACTGTTGTCCCAAGCATATTGCAACAAACGGTGTATTTCTATCGCTGCTCGTTTTGTTTTTATTGCCGTTTCAAATATACCAGTCATTTTTGAAGCACCCTGTATTATAGGTATACGACATGTCCAAAGTAGTAGGTGAAAATGGTGTCATGTATGCAGCTATTATAAATGTTAACAAAACTACATATACGCAAATACATGCAAAGAAAACACAACTTTAACTATATTACTGTCAAGCTAAGATATTTGGGTGTAAAAGAGACAGAAAGTTATTAATTCCTGGGTGTGATTGTGAAAAGATACTTGACACGGGGAAACATATTAAGTATCTGTTATAAAATGAGTTCTCTCATATGTCTGATGAGAAAAACATTGAGAATAACAACACACATAAAAACTACTAACGAAATACTATATGTTAGTCCACTCACAACTATCATATAGTATCCTGGCCTGCGGAATGATACAAATGTATGCATACAACAATTACTAAAGCAACAAAAGAAAGCTGTAAGAAGCATAGCAATACTATCTCCAAGAGATTCCTGCAGAAATAAATATAGAGAAACAAACATATTAACAACATAATCACTCGAAATATAAGACACAATTATTTGTGGAAAAGCTAACTGTACAGTATGTTTTAACCAGTATATTCACAGTTACAACACAACAAATAAAAGTGATTACTACGTAGAAGGGAATTGCCTCAAATTAACTGACAAAGAGCCAGGAAATTCAGGGATATGACATTACCGTTTTTCAAAAACTTATCACTTGATTACAGTTTGTCCATACAATGTTAAAGAATATCTTGTAGCTATATATTAAAGTAGCACAGTCATATGTTACTGCACAAATACGTACATTTTTTCAGACAGCACCAATTGCCTTTAATGTGGGATACGAACATCTGTATAATATAAAGTGGCAGACATAGTAGACAAATGTGTTAAATGTGCTCTACAAAGCTTGATAAATATAGAGGAAATCAGAGGGTACCACAAGAAAAGATGACATATGAAAGTCAGTGAGTAGTTTGAGAGAATGTGTCAACATAATAAAATTGGATGTGAGCATGGGAAACACTAAAAATCAAGACAACACAATCTCGGAAAGTGAGGTTACCAGCCTCCAGACAGAGGGAGAGGTTGCAGCTTTAAGGGGCAAGTGGCACCTTTTGTTGATTTGATACAAAAAAATGAGAGCAGTAGTCATCACATACTGGCACCTAGTGAGACAACCTGTAAGTATGACAACTAACTTCTTGACCACTACACAATATTACAGGCAAAAGTTATGCAAAACATAAGCCTCATGATGGAGGATTTCACCAACAGTGTAAATATTTTGATAGAGGAAGAAATTGAACGTAGAAGACAAAAGACGCAAAACCACAGCAAAGAACCAACACCACAGAAGTAAACAGAAAATGTGTTTTACATGAATGAAGATGAAACACCTACAAAATGAGATATGACACAAGATCAAGAAACAGAAACAAGTGTAAACAAAGAACACTGGACTAATGTTAACTGTAGAAGACGGAGACCAGCTGAGCAGCACGAGATACTGTCTGGTGCTGGATCCTGGGATACAAATCGATAAGCTGCAGACATGATGACCTGGTTCTATGTAGGACAGCCAAAACCTGAGACAATGCTGTATCCAATAAAACAATTTTTCAATAGGAAAAGAAATAAACAAAATGTGAAGAACAATACTACAAAATATTTTAAAGTACACGTTCCCTTTCACAACTTATATTTTAAATAAAGAGAACGGAGGCGTATCTCTTCCATAAGACATTACCCACAAAAATGCAAAGTAGTAGAAGCAGTTGGAACCTTAAAGATACTTCTATGGAATATAGAAAGTCTAAAATATGCAATGAACATGGCTCCAAGAGACTTTCTACATGGATATGACATAGCAATCCTAACAGAAATGTTTTTAACCAAAAACTGGGCTAAAACCTGGAATTGTACTGTACTTATCTCCAAGCAAAATAAGGTGACAAAGGAATAACTGTACTCATAAAACTGGAATTAACACCAATAACTACAACTATCAAACAGGGACATACACTCCTAACACAAATGAAGCACATTATAATAATAAAACAAAATAGCCACTGGCATAGTAGATGAAATAGGCCAGCTGCTCACTTAGAGTACACATGAAAAACTACTAATTATTGCCGGAGGCTTAAACTACAGTGGATATACAAAACTGCAAATGAAAAATAATAGTGGGAAAATTGCAGGAAATAGGCTTACCGCATTAAACACCCCAAAAAAATCTGTATATTACCACAACAGTAAAAGCACAGTAGATGCTGCAATCAAAAGAGGACCAACTAGGGGCATATAACTCCTCTCTGGACTGCAAACCACACCACTTTGGAAACGTATTCCTCTGGCAATAAAATACTCATGGAGAAGGCAAAGAACCCATAACAGAGGAGGATCAAGTACTTTAAAGAACAATAGACATCAGGAAAGTGGAAGTAAAATCAGACAATATAAAACAAACAGAAATAATAATAGAAAATTCATGACTAGAGGATGCAACAGAAGCAAAAGGAGAACTGACATGCCACCAATCCCAGGTGCAAAAGAAGAGCGAAAAAATGATATGACATGGAGTGTTACAGGTTACAAAGTGATGTACTAGGAAGCCTACACCAACTAAAACGGTGTGCACAGAACCACACATTCCTCAGGACTAACACCGAAAAATGATATATCTATAAGAAAACTCTAAAAGAAAGGAAGAGAACATTCTGGGAAAGAGAGGGGAGAAATTAGTGGAGGAGACCACAAGACACCCATATATTGCACTATGCCTCAGAAACTGAGTTGAAACAAATGACATTGATATGAAAGACTGGGGGGCACACTTCAAAAACATACTGAATAAGGAAGGACTGAAAGACAGACCAGGGGACACACAGGAGGCAGTGCCACAAACAGCTATGGAATGAGTCCTGTTGGGCACAGAAGGGGTTAACAGATGCCATTAACAGCACCAAGACCAAAACAGCTGCAGGTACTGAAAGATAATACAGCAAATATTTAAAAGACACTGACCAAATACTAATGTCATCATGTACAAAACTCCACAGTAAGTGTATAGAAACAGCTTCCATTCCAGAACTGTGGAGACAATCAATAATAAAAGTGCTATATAAACGGAAAGGAAACCCCAGTTACCATACCAAATACAGAATCATAGCATTAGAAAATTTATCTTTCAAATGTTCACTAAAATAATAACAGAAAGAATAAAGCAAACAATCAACGAACTTCTCCACGAAGGCCAAATGACATTCAGGAGAGGAAGATCAACTCTGACTGCAACAGAATGCCTGCTAAAGATCATATGGGAAACCCTTGAAGACAAAGAAAAGTTTTATGTAGTATTTATAGACTTCACAAAGGACTTTGACATTGGAAACAGAAAGCTAATGAAAAAAATATATATATATATAAGATACGAATCATAAGAACAGTACTGTGATAGAATAAAATGAGTATCTCAGACAACCTCTCCCTATCAGATTTGATACTCCAATCAAAAGGAGTACCTCTAAGAGAGACCCACCGAGTCCTCTGTTATTTATCCTTGTAAGAATAACCCAAAGAGAGTGCATAATCTCATGTGCATATGCAGACAATATTGTAACAGGCTCAAAGGACATTGAAAAGCTATAAGCAGCAATAAACAATATGGAAGATTGGTGTGTCAAACACAGCTTTGAAATAAATGTGGCAAAAACAGAAATAATAATGCTCAGAAGTGGAGGAGGAGCACTTGTATCAGCTGAGATCATCTTACTGGAGAGAAAACTGAAAATCGTACCAGACTTCAAGTACCAAGGAATCGCGATATACAAACAAGTGCAAAATGTTTCACAAAACATGTAACAGAGAGAGCAATAATGGCTATTCATGAAATAGAACACATTAGATTGAAACATACCAATATATATGATTGTTAGGATAAGTATAACATGAAGTGTTGACCTCAACTATTAGGCTACCGCCAAATTTACAGGCTTATATACATTTTGTAAAGACCTTATTGCAATTATCTGGTCATTTAGGTTTCAATTTATTATAGTGATTCACATTCTGTCACTACTTTCATTCTAATTTTAGCAAGCATACATTTATTCCTGCACTGGTTCAACTGTTTCTAATTGATACTTTAACATAAAACATAAACAATCCTCATTTTGTAATTGCAGGATAGTTTTTGTAAGGACTGAAACAAGCATTCCATTTGTATGTGTGTCACAGAAACGTTAGAAACATTTTCCAACTAATAATCTTCATTATATAAGCAACTTTATAAAACAACAATTTTAGTAAACATATTTTACAAATTTCAATACTAACAGCCATGTAAAACTTTATGTTGCAATGTGGGAGGAACGAATTGATGCATAACTGAATGACACAGTCTGAAAACACTAGCAAGATTTTTGAATGTAATCCATAAATTTTCTGTTTCTAATAATGGATGACACAGGCAGTAATGGTTACAAATATATATAAGCCATATGGGTGTCAGTTTTCCAACAGTTTTGTTACAGTATTAGGGAATAAACATGCGATGCATGAATTTCTTGAAATTTCTCTCAGCACTACCAAATCTATAGCTACACTCTCAAGAACTCAGCAAGTTGTGGCAAATTTTGGTGGAGCAGATAACGTGCAAATTTTTTTACAGCTACTGCAGCATCGGAGATCACTGAGAAATGAAGGTGAGTACTTACTAATTAACAGTTACACCATGGTATATTTCAAGATTCCTCAGCCTAGAGGTAACAACAGCACTATTCAGAGCCAAAATCTCCCCAATACTGATGTACAGCATAGAAATCACCAGACCAAACCACGCAATAAAAACATAACAACACTAGAAAGAGTAAAGGCATTCTATAAAAAGAAAGCAATTGGCATATACAAAACAACATGATCCTCTCTTGTATACTGCTGGTGAGGGAATTCTCCTTCACTGAAGACTTATGGACAAACCTGATGCTACCCAACACCAGGATTATGGAAAATCTACTAAAAACATTGCCGGGAAAAAACAAATGACGTACCTCCAGAGTTTTACAGAAAGGCTGTCCATGGTTTCCACCATCTTATTTGCAACAATGTGTCATATCATGAACCAAAAGCAATGTGTTAATGTAAACTGTGTCACTGAATATGCGAGCATTACCACATAGAAGTCTGTACCAAAAGAACACAGTCAATAAGTGACTATGCAAACCACTATATATAATATTTCTTATAACTGGACTTTGAATTTGTAGGCTGCAATAAACTTTAATAATAATAAGTACATCTGTATGTATTCATTGTTTCTGAGTAGTTACTTTAAGATAAATAAGTGTGCATACTATTGATTTAAATGTTTGAAACTCCTTGTAAAATGCTAACAAAAACTATGTCTATCAGTGCTTTTTATGAACCATTCATTTTATATATAAAAACTGTGTAACTTTTAAATTCATAATGTATAATTTTAACTCCATCTAAACATGACACATCTGTACTGAACTTGTTGACATTTCTGACAGATTTATATAGTTCAATTACATTTGTTAATTTCATATAAGCTTTACTTTCTTTATTTTCCTCACCTGGAAAATATTTTTATTCTGAAAGACAGAGAAAGAGCCAGCGTTTCATCTTATTCAAGTGTCACTTCAATACACAATTCTGTTTTTTTTTTCCTAGTATTTTATACTAACTGTACATCAGATGCTTACAAAAAGGGCCAGAGATATGGTGTTAGGTGAAATTGTATTAATTTGGTTCCTATCATTAGGGTTGCACAATGCATTACCAACCTTAATGTGTCTTTTGACACATTGTGTGATTTCATTTTGATTCCCATCTTCATGTACTTGTTATTCGTTCTTGCTGATAATAAACCTACAATGTCAAATGCTCTATTTAGGAGGGCAGCTTCGGGGGGGGGGGGGGGGGGGGGAGGGGGGGGGGGAATGAAAGTAAAAGCATGGTTGTATGATGTATTGTATAATGCAATCTTTATTTTCCAGTAAAATGCAATTAAACTGAGTCAGAATGTGAGTAAGTCATCAATAATGTTAAGGATAAAAATAGGGTAAAATGGAATAAACATAAAAACAGATGAGGAAAGAGAGAGAGGTATTTGATCCATAGCAAATATTTAAAATACAGAGGCAGCTTGTATTGCCATCCTTTTAAGTACATTCATACAACTGTGCACAATAACATCACCAACATAGCAATAAAAAGTTTGGAAGTATAGTATTTCAAAATGCACTGTCTCTTGGAAATACTGTTTCATTTAAATCTTGTGCTTGGTACAGCATACATGGTAATGATTCAGATACTGCTTTAATAAAATATATATTAGTTTATTAGTTACATTATATTGGTTTGGTTATGACACATTTCTCAATTATTCTCCAAAAACTCTCAATTTATGATGTTACACACAGTTATGGATTTCACATTTTTCTATCTGATACAGACTTCTTCCTCATACCACCTCTTGTTTTTACAAATCGAATGAGACCTTCTGTGCCTATCAACATGAAATATATGTAGTGCACAAATAATTCAAAGCAAATGCTGTACTCTGATGTTACAATCAATTTTATATTTAGCTTCATGTTTTTATGAACTAATTTCAAGGGTTCTCTTTTCCCACATAGCAGCACAAAATATCATAACCTCATGCTGGGCACTAGTACAAATAAAGGTAACATGCAGCTCTGCTAGCTTTATGCTGCTTGTCACACCATTATTGCCAAAGGCAGTGTCATTTGTAATTAAGACTCTCATACACAATTTACAGAATACTGTACAGAGATTGATACAATTTTACACAGTTATCAACAAAATAGCAGTGCTGATTCAGCCTCAGTAAATCACATATTACTAGAAATAAGCCATGGAAATTAAATTTTTTATGTCAAATGAATATTGCAGTACGAGAAGGTGACTGTATTATGACTATCAAAGTATGAATTGATGCAACATTCAGAATGGAGATAAACTATTTTTGTTCCATCAGCTGCTGTTTGACAGTACAACTGGTAAATGAAATGAAAGGTAAAATTGTAGGAAAGAAAGGAAGAAGGTATCCAACTCCAAAATATTCCACCAGGTTCAGCAACTTCTTCAAACATAAAGTAGACATTGTTTCAATAAACACCAGATGTAAAATTAGCAGCAATCAGTATATATGTTTGTGCTACAAAACAGCTTATGACCCGACTGAATATACACATATGAAATGCTATGCCACACCGTAATAATTACATAACAATTATGTATCAATCAACATCTCATATTAAATGATAGCAATTTTTAATGTAAATATAATTTTTCTTAAATCTTACAAAAAAATCTTAAATATTTAGATAGCATGTCTTTTAAAATATTCCTGTTAGCTTTTTATTACAAATTCAATTATTTTATGGGTGGATGCCTTGTTTATTTTGTTTTCTGTCTTTTTCCTGTATGGTATCCACCTTCTAACACATAGCATTATTTTAAAAATTAGTCATTTCCTTTGATAGAATAAAGGCTTTCACGGCCAGATGACTTTGCTGGTGGTAAACCTTTCGGGGTAGAAGATCACTCTCCTGTTCCTAACATTTTATCCAGAACTGTGTTGGACATCTTCAGAGGCATTGCTCCTCCTTTGAGTCTTGTCTACAGTTGTCAAGCCTCGATGGGGTAGCAGTGCACTTGTGGACAAAACTTTAGGGTCAGAAAGGTTTCATGGGCCACGACCTTAAATGCTGAAAGTTTTAGCAGCAGCAAAGTCATTTCCTTTATTGTTGCCAGTTTTGAAGAACTTTTTTTTCACATATCCCTGCAGACTGCACTCAGAGCTTAAGCTGCTTTAACATACTGATGGAAAAAAGAACATGGTAGCTATTTACTTTTGAACCATCCAATACATTTTATGCATTGAACAGACAGGGATGACACAATGGCTATGTTTGCAGAAGCAAGTTGGTGTGGCTTAGTGCGCAGACAAGCACTCAAAGTGGAATACTCCTTTACGTCTAAGATTGCTCGCTTTGAACTGTCTTCATTTATATTTAATAAAAACCTTGCAGGTTAAAATAAGTTTATCTTTACTTATATTGACATAAAAAATGAAAGAACCAGCAATAACTCTATGCTGTTACAGACTTGTTACACAATTGTAAGTCAGAACTGGATGCATCAGTCTCTTATTGACCACAAAATCCACAGAGGAGCTCTCCTATGTATTCTCCCCCTCCTATTTTGATACACGAGATTCTATCCCTAAAAATAATGTGTGTGTGTACGGGGAAGGGAGGATGAGATATCCTGCCTTAGGTTTTCTATTTGCTGCATCTTGATGGTGATTGCATTTTTGTTGTTGTTGATGATGATGACTAGCAAGAGATCAGAATTAAGAGTTCAACATATCTGCATATTTTTATTAATACCATAGTAACTCCTGTGTTCTTCAGCAACAAACGTATTTACTGCTGCCCTATCACAAAGGCCCAATGCAAAGACTACAACAAGACTACGGGACGCATATTTAGAAGATATCGCATTTGGCAAACTGGCTCAAATAGTATACACAAATACATACAACTAACTGTATTCATACAAATGAGGTCTCAAAACATTTATGAATTTTCTTATGTTAGTATTATTCATGTATTTGTATTTAAAGAAAACTATAACACGTCATGTGCCTAATAAGTTGTTGATAAACATTAACAGTGACAAAAATAAATAGGAATTATCTTTTTATACAAATACTCAATACTTTGAAAATACAAATACATATGACTTTTCATTCAGTCTTTTTGAGTGAGCTAATGCCCCCTTCTTTCATGTATGTTCTTGTATTGTTACACATGAAATTCAGTCACAGAGAATGATTACAACACAATGACATCTCCTCTCATAATATATATATATATGTGCTCACTGAGAATCTATCTTAATTATACTTCAGCATAGTTACAAATGTGAATCTGCCATTTAAATTAATTCCTGATGGGGCAGTTCAAAGCAAAAATCATCTACAAGAGAAGAAGAAAAAGAAACTGAAACATTATAAAGGCTTCGTGAACACTGCCAATGGTGAAGTATAGTTGTCATTACATTATAAGCCTTAGTTTTTAAATTTTATTTCCAAAATTTTCTTCTGGTATGCAATGGTATATGTTTTAAAATATTATTTTCTGATAACCATTTCTCACACCAGTGAAAAGTCATTTATAGCATGCAATGCTATAGCTGTAAGTATCAATATTCGTAACTGCTCAGCAATGTATCAAGTTATCCATTATAATCAAAAGATTCTGATTGTAAGTAATTTTATGCAGATCAGTACCATTATATTAAAGAAAAAGAAAGCAAGAAAAAGGAAAAAAAAGCTGAGATGAAATGTATGATACTGTATAAATTTAAATTATGAAATCATATAATGTCTGAAGCAAATGCAAATGTGCAATTAATATAGATTGCATTGCCCTGGCAATTAATTGCTTCTACGATTGCTGTCATATTTAAGCTTCTACTCCCACTGCAGTTCAAATTATGATGCCAAACTGTCTTTCGTAGACTTCACATGATTGTACCAAAAGGAAAATTCACTGGAAGAAACTATAAAATCACAAGGAGGTAGAAGATCTGGCCGTTATTTAACTTCAGGAGGTGAAACAACTAGAACTAACGATAAAAATACTTAACAGGAAGTTTCTTTCTGTTTTATTAACAGTAATCTCAGTTTTTCTAACTACTCCGTGGAGTAATGAGATATTTGTGGTATGGGAAAGTAGGAAAGGGCAGGGATGTCACTCAGATCCCAGGATGAGAGGCCAAGAAGGGACACAATGGAAGGTCAGATAAATGTAAGCACTGAGATTTCTGCAATTTGAAATGACAGAGGGACAGTGTGCACAGTAAAGATGGATTCAAAGATGCTGAGAAAATTAAGTGGTGGTATATTCTGTCAGCAAACTGTAGAGCCAGCAGATAGGTCTCCACTCTCTTTATCCAGTTACATAAAATAAAGCACCTACAGGATGTTTCATAAAGTTATACTGATCTTCCACAGTCTGCTTTTGAACTGGTGGTGATGCAGTGTGCACACACGCCCTGCGAGCGTATATTTTCCACTAAAGGCATTAACACTATACTGAATTTAGTAAGTAATACAAGAAAATAATATACATAAATCACAGCATGTTGTACTGCATTGTGACATAAGAAATTGATTCTTAGTTATCCTGTATGGCAGTTGTTACAATCTTCCAGGATGGCCACTTCCCCCACAACAAGCACTGTTTGCTGTTCAGTTTACAGACAGACTATAAAGAATGATGTAATTATTCGATAGAAGAAAGGGGAAAGAAAAGGGGGACAGTAGGAGGAGGGAGTGGGATGAGCAAAAAATGAAAATAAACTTCTCAGCCACTCAATAGGAAGAGGGGGAAAAGAATCTTGTTACAAGTGGCTGAGTCTAAGACGGTGGAGGAATCATATGTTGCTGTGGTACAAAAGGCATTCAGGGTTGTTGAATCATCCTGTAGGGCAAGCTGATCAGCTAAATACTGGGTGACTCAAGACAGATAGTTTTCTTATGCCCAATAATGCATTTGGCGAGTTTGGTGGTGGTCATCCCCATTTAAAAAGTTGTACAGTGAATGTGTCTTTGGAAATCAAGCTTCATCTTTGCTTCCTCATCCTCACAACAGATGAGTCCCTCTCTCCCTAGAGTTTGAGTTACCTGTCCCCCCCCCCCCCCCCCTCCACACACACACACCAGCCTCACCCTCTCTTTTCCCCCTTTCCCCTTTCTTTGCAACCTCCTTCAATCTTTCATCTTTCCTTTTCTCTCTCAGAAGAACAAAGAAACATACAAGTTACAAAAATGTGGATTATGCTTCACCCTTGTCCAATCAATCCCTCTTTCATCCATGAAGAAAGCACTTGGAAGTTCTGAAAACAAGCATAATTATTTGCTACTTTAAGTGCTTTTAATGGTGCTAATAATAGATCTTTCAACCCCTGAAAGTAATTTTCAATTAACTATTAATTTCAAGTTTTCTTAATTGCCTTTTCCCTTCAACACAAACCAACATTTGGTCTTCCAACCACAGATCAATCAATTATTTGCACCTGCAAGTCATCAGTAAAGTGGAAATACATTCCAACAATGTTTCCCCTCTTACAAACAATGTATTACTTTTATAAAACATTTCCCTCATTTCAGGCACAAAATAAAACAAAATAAACACTCACTATAGATTATTGCATATTTCATAAAATATTGTGCCTTGGCCTTTAGACAAGTACAGCTGTTAAATACAAAATGAAGGAAGGGAGAAATGTCTCCAAATTACCAAACACACGGCATATAACAGTTACTTCCTGTCAATAAAAAATGCAATGCACGTTAAAACTTAGGGATAGCCCAATCAAGTTATGTGTGCATCTGGCAATGAGGGCAGCATTGCTGTGGTTGTGAAGAAAGCATTTCAGTTTATCTGTGCACTCTTGGCAAATAAAAACCAGAAGACTAGTTATAACTGTTAAGTATAGCCAAGTGTCTGGCAGCTACATGTTTACAGTAGAGTTACTAAGGTGACACATAATAAGGAAATGAGCCAGGTCACATTTTCTGTTCTGCTAACAATTTTAATATCACTGCTACCTCTGGTGGCTGTTAGAGCAGTCATTTAGAATCAGTAATGTTAACTGTTCTAATTCACATTCATTGTATGGTTGTTTATCTTTACAGGATGACAGTGGGCAGGAAAGTGATAACATAGTTATAATCCTGCAACCTGATATCAGTATCTAATGTTAACTAGGAATGTGGGGCTATACTCAGTATAGAGTTACACAACTGTTGCTGTGCTACAGTCACATTGTGCACTTTGGTAACAGAGAATCAGTAGCATGGCAACTATCCATGGTGATGTGTGGTAGACTGTCAGCCACTTTTCATTTTCATCCACGTTTATAATTTTTTTCAAAGTGAATTACTTTCCTCTATACAGAAGGAACACAAAATATAAAACAAAAACACATTGGGTGTACTGCACTCTGAGTAATTTCAAAATGCACATCTGCTCTAAGAGGCACACATTTTGTTCAATTGAACTTTAAAAATGTAACTTTATGAAAGAGGAACAAATTATGGTCCCCAATGATTAAAACAACTAATGCTTTCAACTGAGAGATCACCATTCCATAAATAAATATAAAAACAGATATGTATACTAATAGGAAAGAATTTTTATAGAAAATTTCTCTCTCTCTCTCTCTCTCTCTCTCTCTCTCTCTCTCTCTCTCTCTCTCTCTCACACACACACACACACACACACACAGAGACAACATAAAGTAATATTTTTTAAATAGTTCTGTTAATTGTTTTACAATCATCTGATTGTTAGTACTATAAACATTCTTCAGTTTTCCCTGTTTAGGAAGCACTCTTTCTTTTATAAAAGACACATTTCACATCGACACTAAATTATAAACAACGAATTACACTTCTCTGAATAAATAATTTTAAAAAAAGTATTATTTTAAGGCTATCCTGAAAATTACTGTGAAAGCATAAACATGTTAACAATTCTACAGTTACGTACGAGGTAAATAAGGCAAACCAAAGGCGAATACTAGCAAGTGGATCTACAGCAACGTTGGCCATAAACAGACAAAGCACATTTATTAGTCCTCAACAAGAGAAGCACCGGGTCACGAAATGTGAGAGCCTTGAAGGTGTATCATCACCAGATCCACCCAAGTGTAGGAATGCCTCCCGCCAGAGCTGCCCCCTATGTCAGCGTTTCCGTGGAGTATATATCTCCACCTTGCAGTTGGTGCTTCCCGTAACTAAAACGCCATTTAAATAGTCAAACTGAAACAAAGATTCATTGTATTACGCATAGAAGAATGGAAAAGACATCAATGTACAGCTGAAAGTGAAGTGTACATAAAATTATTTTATGCAATCACTTGCTTTTTCAAGAGGCCAGTTTTAAATTGACATACAATAAACACTAGTTTAATGTACAAATACTTTAAAATTATACATATTCATAATGTAAATTTTGTGATGTGAAATGACAAAAGAATATTTAACTACTTTGCTTCTGAACATAATGTAAGCAATGTGATTCATTCAGGCTTCCTGGGAGAAGTTGATGATTTTACAAGTTTTTGGGTTTGTGGCATAGTTCTCATTTTCTCTTTACATATTTTGACAGCTTCTCTAGTTGTCTACGTCAGGTGCGGAGTGCAAATTTTGTTGCGTGCTCTTCGGACTCTAACCAAACTGTGAAAGATGCATGAATGCACGCCACCCTACCAATTGTTTTCGGTGGTGTTAACCAATAAAACAATCAACTATAATTCAAATACAATGGAGAGGCTGTGCCAGAAAGCAAAAAAATGTTAAATGCAGAAAATGCTGTAGGACGTTCTTCACTAAAAGCACTTTTAATAGGCATTTATCTTTGGGCAAAGGTAGAGCACTGAGATGTCTCCACGATTTAAGTAAACGGAATGCCAGATCCAATCCTTTAATTAAGCTACAGCCCCTGCCATTGTTAATTAATTACCCACCACTTTAATCTCAATTGCCTTCTTAAATACACTGTCCCAGATATTAGCCACCTGCACCACAATGGTGGCATCTTTCTATTTCATTTTATGCACATACTTGAGGCTGTTTTTGGAGACAGCAGATTGAGCTGCAAACAATGTCAATTTGTATTGTAGGGCATGCTCACTGTGTTGTCCTGAATACCCATTCCTTTTCAACACTTCTCTCTGGTGACCAAGTTTTTCGGCAAGGCTTGCTTCATTTGATAGTGTACGTGCTCTGTGGATCAGTATTCTAAGCAAGAAACGTCTCTGTGATGGATTAATTATGGCTTGTGACTAACAAAATGTTGATTTGGGTGGAATTACTGCAGACAGGGACCAACATGTTCTTCTCTTAACCAAAACCTCAAGGAAAGGTTGCTGTCCCTCTAGATATTTCATCACAAAATCTCCACAGCAGTTCACAGCATGTACCACTCACAGATAGGTTGGAGTTAAAAAAGCGAGCAACAAAATTTGCACTTCACACATGACAAAGATAACTAGGGAAGTTGTTGCAAGTACAGAGAAAATGACAACTCAGCTGCAAACCCAAAAACTTGTAAACCATGATCTAATCAGTGTAATCTTCCTAAATGTTTGAATGGAAGACTAAACTCTAACTTTTAATATAGAAACTGTAGCAAGGAATTTTGTTTCCATCTTTATGCTAATTGATGGCCAACTTTTAGTAGGACCTTATGCAGTGCACAAGAGTCCACAAATGTAATCCAAAACTCACAATCGTAATACTTAAGTAATGACCTTAACAGGTTCCTTGTCAATATGATGCAAGGTACTCAAGTAAACTAACCAATTCAAACAATGGAAAGTCTAGGATAGAATAACAACAATATTATGAATATTATATTAACCAATTCAAGTTATTAGGTCAATAGATTGCATAGATTCTGAAGTGGCTGTTGATAGTAAACTTAAAAAATACAACTTTATTTGTAGATCTCTAAGAAGAATATTAAGAAAAAGAACTAGGAAAAATCTCTTAACTTTCAGTCCAAAGGCTGGTTTGATGCAGCTTTCGATGCTAATTTACCCTGTGCAAGCTTCCTTATCTCTGCATCATCTGCTCCAACCGACATACATTTGAACATTCTAACTGCAGTCAAGCCAAACCTTTATCAACAAGTCTGACCCTTCAGATTTCCCTCCATTACCAAACTGATTATTCCTTGATGGCACAGGTTGTGTCCAACCAATTAATCCTTTCTATTAGTCAAGATGTGTCGTAAATTTGGTTTTCCTCCAATTTTATTCAGTTCTTCCTCATTAGTTATTCAGTCAATCTGTCTAATTTCAACGTTCTTCTGTAGAACCACATTTCCAAAGCATCTAATCTATTCTTGACTGAATTGTTTATTATCCACATTTTGCTACCACATAAGTCTACAATACAGACAACTGCTGCAAGAAGACTTCCTAGCAATTAAATTTACATTTGACTTCAAGAAATTTCTCTTTTTCGGAAATGTGTTACTTGGTGTTGACAGTGTACATATTTATCCTCTCCACCTCCTTGCCTGTCATCAGTAATTTAGCTACCCAAATAACAAAACTTATCTCCTACTTTAAGTATTTCACTTCCTAATCAAACTCCTTCAGCATCTTCCAATTTAATTAAATTAAATTCCACTACCTTTGGTTTGCTATTGTTCATGTTCCTCTTCCTAGTCCTATACCTTCTCTGACAGACTAAAGTCATCATCAGATGTCAAAGCTTTTAATCATTTTCCTGAACTTTAATTCCCTTTCCAAATTTTTCCTTGGTTTCCTTTCCATCTTGCTTAATATACAGATTGGATAACACTTGGGACAGACTACAACCCTGTCTCATTCTATTCTCAACTGCTATCTTTTTTCATGTCCAATTCATATAACTACAGTATGTTTATTATATAAGTTGTGGATAATCATAAGCTTCCCATATTTTACCCCTGGTAACTTCAGAATTCCATATAGAGTGCTGTAGTTAGGACAAATATTGTCCTGCAAGCTCCTACATTTCTCTGGAACCCAAACTGATATTCCCTGAGGTCAGCTTCTACCAGTCTTTCCATTCTTCTCTAAATAATTCATGTCAGTATTTTGCAACCATGATTTATCAAACTGATCATCCATTAACATTCACACCTGACAGTGCCTGTCTTCTTTATAATTAGAATTATTAAATTCTTCTTTAAGTCTGATGGTATTTTTCCAGTCTCATATATATTGACAACCAGGTGGTATAATTTTCTTATGGTTGGCTCTCCGAAAGATCTCTTATTCGAAAGTCTTTTTTGACTTGGGTCTTCAGTTCTATCATGTTTTGATCTCAGTATTATATCTACCAACTCATCTTTATAAACTTTGTCTCTTTTTCAATAATACTGTCTGCAAGTTCATTTTCCCTGTTTAGTTCTTCTGCATATCCCTTCCACCTTTCAGTTTTCTCTTTTTTTCTTAGCACTGGCTTGCTATCTGACCTCTTGATATTCATATAGTTGCTCCTCTTCCTCCAATTTTTCTATATGTGATATCAATCTTCCCCCTAGACATGCACACTCCTACAACCTTGCATTTATCTTCTAAGAGCATTCCTTTTTACACATTTTCACCTTCTATCATATTTTTTACACATTGATATCCATATCCATTATGCCTGCATCATTTGCTGCAAAATTACATTTTATCCTTCTGTCAATTACATTCAACATCTGCTGTGCTATCCAAGGATTTATGCTAAGCCTTATTTTGTTTTATTTTTCTTTATTTTCTAGTAAGAGGAAAGAATAGATGTATCAGTGTAATTTAGGTAATAATATTGAAATATGATACTTAATGAAGTTGAATGTACATTCTTATATGTTCAAAAAATCTGCTTTACAAAGAAATTTTTAAGGCCATGAAAAATTTTGCAATACGACTTTTCTAATTGAACTCAATGTGTAACGATTATTTGGGAAGATTAAATTGAGACTCAGGGTTTCATTATTGCATTTTACATGCAGGATATATGATCTTCTTTTCTTAAATTGTAGTTCGAAGCATTATTCTTAGTAGAAGTAGCCTATATGATACCACACTGCCTGGATGTTAACTGCAAAACAGGTTGTGGCAAATCCTGATGGTGGAAATGGTATTCAGGGAATTCTGTTTTCAGTGAGAATGTCACAGAGAGTTTGTTTTAATGACGTGGTATAATTTTGGTCATATCCATGAGAAGTGCAAAGAATACTATTTTTGTAAGCCTGTGGTTTCAACTTATTTTTGTAAGCCTGTGGTTTCAACTGACCATGGACTGGTGCAAAATGAAGCTCACTGTTTTGACTCAAAGTGAGTTAGTAGAAGCAGGTAGATGCCACCTTCACGTTTTTAGAATATCTGGCCTGAGTGGGCCTTAGAAAAAGGTACAATGATCTCTAAAGATTTTCGAGTAGAATGTGAGGGATTGGTATGGAGCAGTGGTCAAATGCACTGGCTACCAACTGACTCGGGTTTAATTCCCTCTGCTACCATTTCCCCCACCACAACAATGTTACACTATTAATTATAAAATTTAAATACATTTAGACAGTTCAATTCATATTTTCAAAATTAATTAAAATATTTAAGCAGTAAATTTACAAAATTGGGTGAAGTTTTGAATGAGTTTACAAAAATTCTAGCAATTAATTGATTGTTTTTTCTTTATCAGTTGAATACATTTTTTAGAGTGATAATTATCAAAGAAACAATTAAAACATATATATTGCTCACACCATATGCATCTTTCACAATCATTTTTTGGGCAAGAACATTTTTCCAAAATATGCTTCAGTGGAAAGCTCATTTATTTCAAATTTTTAAATTGAAGGTCTTTTGTCCATCAGTTACGTTGCATACCAAGCACACTGAATCCCATGGACGAAAACAGGAATGCTAAATTGATGCGACACGATTGAAGAAATGTTAATTGCAGTTTCTCTTGATAATGATGATTGCCGTTGTGGTAGCACTTTAAAAGCACTTTTAAGTGGAATGATCCTCGTAGTACATGTTACTTCACCATCCTCAGATAAGATTAGATTAGTTTTTCGTTCCATAGATCCGTGTTGAGGAGATCCTTGTGGATGTGGAACATGTCACTTTTTTTTTTTAGCTGAACTAACAATACTAATAGTATAAATATATACAACACATCATTTGCTTCTATTAAAAAATTCGTCAATGCAGTAGAAGGAGTTGCCCACTAGTAAGTCTTTCAGGCTCCTTTTAAACTGATCTCTATTTGTAACTAAATTTTTTATGTTTGCTGGTAAATTATTGAAGATGAGTGTTCCTGAGTAGTGGACCCCTTTTTGAACTAAAGTACGTGCTTTTAAGTCCTTGTGCAGATCATTTTTGTTCCTTGTATTGTATGTACGAACTGAGCTGTTTGTTGGAAAAAGAGATATATTATTTAGGACAAATTTCATTAAGGAGTAAATATACTGAGAGGCAGTAGTTAGTATACCCAGTTCTTTGAAGAGGTTTCTACAAGACGTCCGTGAGTTTACTCCACAAATAATACGTATTACACACTTTTGGACTCTGAAAACTTTTGTTTGAATTGAAGAGTTACCCCAAAATATTATACCATATGACATTATGGAATGAAAGTAGGCAAAGTATGCAAGATTTTTCACTTTTATGTCACCTATGTCTGCTAACACTCGAATTGTAAATACAGATTTGTTAAGGCATTTCTGCAGTTCTGTGGTGTGCTCCTCCCAACTGAATTTATTATCAAGTTGTAATCCCAGGAATTTAAGACTGTCAACCTCTTCTATCTGCTCTTCTTCGTACTTTATGCATATGCTGGGTGGAAACCTCTTACAGGTTCTGAATTGCTTATAGGGAGTCTTTTCGAAGTTTAATGTCAGTGAGTTGGCTTTAAATCATTTATTAATATCCATGAAAATATCATTAGCAGATCTTTGTAGAACTACACTCAACATACTATTTATTGCAATACTTGTGTCATCTGCAAACAAAACGAACTCTGTTTCTGGCAGTGTAACTGATGAGAGATCATTAATGTACACAATAAAAAGCAATGGCCCTAAGATGGATCCTTGTGGAACACCACATGTAATTTCTTCCCATTCTGATGATGACTGATGACTTAATTCACTAGTCCCTTGCACTGATACCCTTTGTTTCCTGTTAGCGTGGTATGACTTGAACCATTTTGCAGCACTGCCCGTGACACCATAGAATTCTAATTTATTTAAAAGGATGTTGTGGTTCACACAACCATATGCCTTTGACAAATCACAGAAAATACATGCTGCTTGTAACTTGTTATTTAATGAATTAAGTACATTTTCACTGTAGGTGTAAACAGCCTTTTCGATATCAGAACCCTTCTGAAATCCAAACTGTGTTCTTGATAATATGTTATTTGTGGTCAGATGGTTGAGAAGCTGCCTGTAGATTACTTTTTTCTAAAATTTTTGAGAATGCTGGAAAAAGTGAAATCGGTCTGTAGTTTGATGGCATCTCTTTATCCCCTTTCTTGAATAGAGGCTTAACATCTGCATATTTCAGCCAGTCAGGAAATGTCCCAGTTATAATTGACTGGTTACACAAGTAACTTAGAATTGTACTAAACTCACAAGAACATGCCTTAATTAACTTTGTTGATATTTCATCGTAACCACTAGAATGCTTTGTTTTTAAAGATTTTATTATGGAAGTTATTTCTTTTGGTGAAGTGAGTGACATATTCATGTACCTGAAGCTATTTGTAAAGGCTAGTTTCAAATATTCAAGGGCATTATTTACTGATCCTGACAATCCCATTCTATCAGTAATGGATATAAAGTACTTGTTAAATAGATTTGCCACACTATGGCCATCTGTTACTAACGTGTCGTCTACCCTTAGTGTTATTTGCTCCTGTTCCTCTCTGGTTCTACCAGTCTCCTCTTTCACTATATCCGGTATTGTTTTTATTTTGTTCCCTGACATTGCTATCTTCTTCTCATAGTGTATTTGCTTAGATGTCTGAATTACTTTTTTTTAATATTTTACAGTATTCCTTGTATTTAGCTAAATCATCAGCATTGGAGCTATTCTTGGTTGACAGATACATTTTCCTTTTTGTCTTACAGGAAATCTATATTCCTTGTGTGATCCATGGTTTGATTATAGACTTCTGTTTAATTTGAGTAACATTTGGAGGAAAACAGTTTTCAAACATGATACTGACATTGTTCATGAATGTGTTATATTTTTCATTCATGTCATGATCACTATAAACATCTTTCCAGTTCATATCTTTGAGCAGTTTTCTAAAACACTCAATTTTTGGTTGATTGAATACTCGCCTGAACTCACATTTAGCAGTCTTGATAATCTGCTTAGAATTTACATCTAAAACAAGGAGCTGCATGTCATGATCTGATAGTCCATTTATTACAGGTTTTATTATATGATTTTGTTCCTTTAATTTGTCTATAAAAATGTTATCAATGGCTGTCCTTGAGGATTTAGTGATCCTAGTTGGAAAGTTTACAGTGTGAGTTAGATTGAAAGACAACATTACTAACTGCAGCAAATGTTTACTGGAAGATTGAATTAGAAAATCTGTATAAAGTCACCAGCAATCAAAATTTCTTTGTTGCTCACTGTTAAATAACGAGCTTCTAGATGATTTATGAATAGATTATAATTTCCTGCAGGTGCTCGGTAAATAGTTACTATTATATAGGATCTGTTATGGAACTCTACTTCTGTTGCACATGCTTCTAGATGCTGCTCTAAACAGAATGTATTAATGTCAATGTTCTTGAATTTATGGCCGTTTTTAATAAATGTGGCAACTCCTCCTCCATCCATATCTACTCTGCAGAAGTAGGAAGCTAGCTTAAATCCTGAAATGTCTAACATATCTATACCAGTGGTCACTTGATGTTCAGAGAGGCAGATTATGTCAATTTCGTTAGATGAATTCATTTCATCGATACAAATGAGTAGTTCATCAACTTTATTTCTGAGTCCCGGAATGTTCTGGTGTAATAAAGATAACTGATACTGCATACTAATGGGATTATAAATGCTTTGGTGAAGATGAACTGGCAGTTTCTGATTACTTTCTGTTAAACATTTTTTAAATGGAGGCCGTATGCTAAAATACACTCCTGGAAATGGAAAAAAGAACACATTGACACCAGTGTGTCAGACCCACCATACTTGCTCCGGACACTGCGAGAGGGCTGTACAAGCAATGATCACACGCACGGCACGGCGGACACACCAGGAACTGCGGTGTTGGCCATCGAATGGCGCTAGCTGTGCAGCATTTGTGCACCGCTGCCGTCAGTATCAGCTAGTTTGCCGTGGCATACGGAGCTCCATCGCAGTTTTTAACACTGGTAGCATGCCGCAACAGTGTGGACGTGAACGGTATGTGCACTTGACGGACTTTGAGTGAGGGCGTATAGTGGGCATGCGGGAGGCCGGGTGGACGTACCGCCGAATTGCTCAACACGTGGGGTGTGAGGTCTCCACAGTACATCGATGTTGTGCCAGTGGTCGGCGGAAGGTGCACGTGCCCGTCGACCTGGGACCGGACCGCAGCGACGCACGGATGCACGCCAAGACCGTAGGATCCTACGCAGTGCCGTAGGGGACCGCACTGCCACTTCCCAGCAAATTAGGGACACTGTTGCTCCTGGGGTATCGGCGACGACCATTCACAACCGTCTCCATGAAGCTGGGCTACGGTCCCGCACACCGTTAGGCCATCTTCCGCTCACGCCCCAACATCGTGCAGCCCGCCTCCAGTGGTGTCGCGACCGGCATGAATGGAGGGACGAATGGAGACGTGTCGTCTTCAGCGATGAGAGTCGCTTCTGCCTTGGTGCCAATGATGGTCGTATGCGTGTTTGGCGCCGTGCAGGTGAGCGCCACAATCAGGACGGCATACGACCCAGGCACACAGGGCCAACACCCGGCATCATGATGTGGGGAGCGATCTCCTACACTGGCCGTACACCTCTAGTGATCGTCGAGGGGACACTGAATAGTGCACGGTACATCCAAACCATCATCGAACCCACCGTTCTACCATTCCTAGACCGGCAAGGGAACTTGCTGTTCCAACAGGACAATGCACGTCCGCATGTATCCCGTGCCACCCAACGTGCTCTAGAAGGTGTAAGTCAACTACCCTGGCCAGCAAGATCTCCGGATCTGTCCCCCATTGAGCATGTTTGGGACTGGATGAAGCGTCGTCTCACGCGCTCTGCACGTCCAGCACGAACGCTGGTCCAACTGAGGCGCCAGGTGAAAATGGCATGACAAGCCGTTCCACAGGACTTCATCCAGCATCTCTACGATCATCTCCATGGGAGAATAGCAGCCTGCATTGCTGCGAAAGGTGGATATACACTGTACTAGTGCCGACATTGTACATGCTCTGTTGCCTGTGTCTATGTGCCTGTGGTTCTGGCAGTGTCATCATGTGATGTATCTGACCGCAGGAATGTGTCAATAAAGTTTCCCCTTCCTGGGACAATGAATTCACGGTGTTCTTATTTCAATTTCCAGGAGTGTATGACTCCTGCTCATCTATTTTCTCAAACTGAGTGTGTCTGCCAATCTCTCTTAAAACTCGTTTTCTATCCTAAAAAAGGCATCCCTCTGACACCTGTGACCACATTGATGTCTCATCATACAATGTAAAATCTTCTTGGCCACCCCATGAATCCATCAATGGAAGAAATTTACTATTAGCAATGTATGACTTTGAAGTTGTTTTCAAGAATTTTGCTAAAGTTCTTTTGTTAGTTTTCCAGAATTGGACATAGGGAGGGAGAGAGGGGGGGTAGGGGGAGAGGGGCAGAGAGGGGAGAGAGAGAGAGAGAGAGAGAGAGAGAGAGAGAGAGAGAAAATCTATGTACCTCTTTGTGAAGATTTTGTCCGTCAGGTTTGGTGTATAATATCAAATCATCATCATTCACTACAAATTTATCATTCATAATTTGAATAATCTACTCTGCAATTGCTTGACCCATAGCTATTGCTACATGGTCTACAGAAACAGGAGGATTGTCAGTGATCATATCTTTTTTCTCTTCAAATTGAAAAAGCTTAACGAAGAGCACTGATGATCTTTCTAAATTCTTCATGAAAGGTTGTTTTGATTTTTTAAAATTTCTATTTACAAGTCACTTCATTGGTAGAAAATTCTTGTTTAGTTTTCAGTTTCCAATAAAATAAAATGTGTTGATGGAAAAATACCACAGACCTGCGGTGAGATGCTGTCCACAACTGTAGAAACAGTTACAAATTGTCACAAAAAAAGGTACAGTAATGACTTACTATAGGGGATTTGAAACAGCTGCCATATAAGATACGTGTTCTGAATGAATGTAAGAGAACAAAGAAAAAGAATACGATGCTGATATGCCGGGAACAGAATGTTGTTACTGAAGGACAGCTGAAATCACAAACCACACTCTACAGTAAATACAATGCTGAAATATCATTTAAAACCATTAATAGTCATTAACAGTTCGTGGGGGGAGGGGGAGGTATGACCAGTATCAGCAGGAACTGAGCCTTTTTTTCATAGCACAAAATTTACTTATTTAAGTAAAATCCCCCCCCCCCCATGAACCACATACGTTGCCGTTGGTGGGGAGGCTTGCGCGCCTCATTGATACAGATGGCGGTACTGTAGGTGCTACCACAACGGAGGGGTATCTGTTGAGAGGCCAGACAATCGTGTGGTTCCTGAAGAGGGGCAGCAGCCTATTCAGTAGTTGCAGGGGCAACAGTCTGGATGATTGACTGATCTGGCCTTGCAACACTAACCAAAACAGCCTTGCTGTGCTGGTACTGCGAACGGCTGAAAGCAAGGGGAAACTACAGCCGTAATTTTTTCCCGAGGGCACGCAGCTTTACTGTATGATTAAATGATGATGGCGTCCTCTTGGGTAAAATATACCGGGGGTAAAATAGTCCCCCATTCGGATCTCCGGGCGGGGACTACTCAAGAGGATGTTGTTATCAGCAGAAAAAGTTCGGTGGCAGGAGGAACAAGACTTTTAGTCATGTGAATAAAGGGTTATAAATACAAAATCAAATGAAGGAGTGGGTTTAATAATGAATAAAAAAATAGGAGTGCGGGTAAGCTACTACAAACAGCATAGTGAACGCATTATTGTGGTCAAGATAGACACGAAGCCCATGCCACTACAGTAGTCCAAGTTTATATGCCAAATAGCTCTGCAGATGATGAAGAAATTGATGAAATGTATGATGAGATAAAAGAAATTATTCAGATAGTGAAGGAAGATGAAAATTTAATAGTCATGGAATTCGGGAGTAGGAAAAGGGAGGGAAGGAAACATAGTGGGTGAATATGGATTGGGGGAGAGAAATGAAAGAGGAAGTCACCTGGTAGAATTTTGCACAGAGCATAACTTAATCATAGCTAACACCTGGTTCAAGAATCATAAAAGAAGGTTGTATACATGGAAGAATCCTAGAGATACTAGAAGGTATCAGATAGATTATATAATGGTAAGACAGAGATTTAGGAACCAGGTTTTAAATTGTAAGACATTTCCAGGGGCAGATGTGGATTCTGATCACAATCTATTGGTTATAACCTGTAGATTAAAACTAAAGAAACTGCAAAAAGGTGGGAATTTAAGGAGATGATACCTGGATAAACTGACTAAACCAGAGGTTGTAGAGTGTTTCAGGGAGAGCATAAGGGAACAAATGACAGGAATGAGGGAAAGAAGTTCAGTAGAAGAAAAATGGGTAGCTCTGAGGGATGAAGTAGTGAAGGCAGCAGAGGATCAAGTAGGTAAAAAGATGAGGGATAGTGGAACACCTTGGGTAGCAGAAGAAATATTGAATTTAATTGATGAAAGGAGAAAATACAAAAATGCAGTAAATGAAGCAGACAAAAAGAAATACAAAAGTCTCAAAAATGAGATCGACAGGAAGTGCAAAACGGCTAAGCAGTGACGGCTAGAGGGCAAATGTAAGGATGTAGACTCTTATCTCATTAGGGGTAAGATAGATACTACCTACAGGAAAATTAAAGAGACCTTTGGAGAAAAGAGAGCCACTTGTATGAATATCAAGAGCTCAGATGGAAACTCAGTTCTAATAAAAGACGGGAAAGCAGAAAGGTGGAAGGAGTATATAGAGGGTCTATACAAGGGCGATGTACTTCAGGGCAATATTAAGGAAATGGAAGAGGATGTAGATGAAGATGAAATGGGAGATACGATACTGCGTGAAGAGTTTGACAGAGCACTGAAAGACCTGAGTCAAAACAAGGCCACGGAGTTGACAACATTCCACTGGAACTACTGACGGCCTCGGGAGAGCCAGTCCTGACAAAACTCTACCATCTGGTGAGCAAGATGTATGATACAGGTGAAATACCCTCAGACTTCAAGAACAATATAATAATTCCAATCCCAAAGAAAGCAGGTGTTGACAGATGAGAAAATTACCGAACTATCAGTTTAATAAGTCACAGCTGCAAAATACTAACGCGAATTCTTTACAGACGAATGCAGAAACTGGTAGAAGCCGACCCCGGGGAAGATCAGTTTGGATTCCGCAGAAATGTTGGAACACGTTAGGCAATACTGACCCTACGACTTATCTTAGAAAATAGATTAAAGTAAGGCAAACCTACATTTCTAGCATTTGTAGACTTAGAGAAAGCATTTGACAATGTTGACTGGAATACTCTCTTTCAAATTCTAAAGGTGGCAGGGGTAAAATACAGGGAGCGAAAGGCTATTTGCAATTTGTACAGAAAGCAGATGGCAGTTATAAGAGTCGAGTGGCAAGAAAGGGAAGTAGCGGTTGGGAAGGGAGTGAGACAGGGTTGTAGTCTATCCCCGATGTTATTCAATCTGTATATTGAGCAAGCAGTACAGGAAACAAAAGAAAAATTCAGAATACGTATTAAAGTCCATGGAGAAGAAATAAAAACGTTGAGGTTCGCCGATCCATTCTAATTCTGTCAGAGACAGCAAAAGACTTGGAAGAGCTGTTGAATGGAATGGATAGTGTCTTGAAAGGAGGATATAAGATGAATATCAACAAAAGCAAAATGAGGATAATAGAATGTAGTCAAATTAAGTCGGGTGATGCTGAGAGAATTAGATTAGGAAATGAGACACTTAAAGTAGTAAAGGAGTTTTGCTATTTGGGGAGCAAAATAACTGATGATGGTCAAAGTAGAGAGGATATAAAATGTAGACTGGCAATGGCAAGGAAAGCGTTTCTGAAGAAGAGAAATTTGTTAACATCGAGTCTAGATTTAAGTGTCAGGAAGTTGTTTCTGAAAGTATTTGTATGGAGTGTAGCCATGTATGGAAGTGAAACATGGGCAATAAATAGTTTTGACAAGAAGAGAAGTTTTCGAAATATGGTGCTAGAGAAGGATGCTGAAGATTAGATGGGTAGATCACATAACTAATGAGGAGGTATTGAATAGAATTGGGGAGAAGAGGAGTTTGTGGCACAACTTGACAAGAAGAAGGGACCAGTTGGTGGGACATGTTCTCAGACATCAAGGGATCACAAATTTAGCATTGGAGGGCAGTGTGGAGGGTAAAAATCGTAGAGGGAGACCAAGAGATGAATACACTAAGCAGATTCAGAAGGATGTAGGTTGCAGTAAGTACTGGGAGATGAAGAAGCTTGCACAGGATAGAGTAGCATGGAGAGCCGCATCAAAGCAGTCTCAGGACTGAAGACGACAACATCAACAACAAGTAAAATACAACAATAACTTAGTAGAATTGGATTTAATTACTATTTTTCCCTGTAGAATTTCCTTACATATTGTTTTTATTGTTATTCTGTTTTGTTATGAGTTGAATTTATTTTGTTTTGTCCTTTGGTTGCTTTTTTTCTGTGTGTCCTTGAAGGAAGTCATCGAGAACAGATATGATTAGCTCTATTTCATAATCTGAATCAACAAGCTGCCAGCCAGTGCACCTGACTAATTTACCAGACAACTGACTTAAAAACTATTGAAAAAAAAGATGATTTCTTGAGCTTTGCTTGAAAATCTTTAGTCACATTTTATCTTTTCCTATGGACTAATCAGGTGAGATATTCTACGAACTTGAAATGGGCATCTACCTGCTCTACTCATGTAGTTTGAGCCAAATTGATGAGATCAGTCCTGTGCCCTCCCTCTGTGAGACACAGTATTACGATTTAATTTTTTTCTTTTTAGTGGAATTATTTGGTTAACTGGATATTAAGATAGGAATAAAAGAATCTGACATTATTATTTTATGGAAGCAATGAGGTAAAGCAATTTTACTACAAACTTAAACTAAGCTCACTATAACAATTTTAGACACATTACACATACTGGTCCAAAATACATTTATTTTCAACTGAGGTTGCAGTCAACTTAAACTTTACAGATAAGCAGAACTGCAAAAGTGAATACAGTGCTCAAGTAAAGTAACTTAACCTAAATTTACTTTGGCAGAAGGGAACATACTGTAATCAACAATAGTATGCTCTTTAGGTATTTTCTAGAGCAGTGCAGTGGATGCATGCCATTCTGTACATCACAAAAATGGTGTGATTAAGCTGTGGGCTGTGTCACTTGGCACAACAGTGACAGCATCTGGTAAAGTAAAAGTGGTTATTGCTGAGTTCATTAAAACTACCAGTGCAATGATTTATTCTACTATCAAGAGTGAGATTTCAAGGTTCACTTAAAAAAACCAAAATTTTATGTTTCGTTGACTCCACAGATGTGATCAGATTAGGTTTGGCAGTGTATTTTGATTGATTTTGTGTGTGTGTGTGTGTGTGTGTGTGTGTGTGTGTGTGTGTGTGTGTGTGTGTGTGTGTGTGTGGGAGGGGGCAGCAATCACATACCGATTTATAACGAACATTATCTGGGGACCAAAATTTGCTTTTTACTTAATAGCTTCTAATTTAAATCACACTGAGAATGAAGTCAGATTTCCGATGTTCAGTTAGGTTTGTGTGTTGTGTGCATATGTATTTTGTATTTTGGGATGTTGTTATGGCCCTTAGTGTGCATGCACCCTTAATGTACATCCTTCACAGTTTTCCCCTTTCTCCCAGTTCAAAATTTGTTACTGACTTCTTGTTAGCATATGACCCAGTTACCACACTGAAATGCTCCGCTTATGTGACAGTTGGCTTAGCTTTTGACAATTTCATTAGCTCAAAAGTGCCTTAATGCTTGACTACTTCTTCATCACTGAAAATTGAAGTGTGGGGGAATGCTTGAACAATTATAAATTCACCAGGTGTAACACTGACCTTCACAATCATCTAGCAGTTATTGATATGGCTAGTCCTACATACTATTTTCTCATTTACCTCTTGGTATGACAGCAACTCTTTTTCTTTAAATCTTCCTAACACTGCTATGAATTACTCTGAACACATCAATGCATAATTCTCCATTTCCTCCCCACCTTGTCTCACATGGCTCTATAACATATATTTGGTTGTTTCTAATCTCACATTTAATTTCCTCCAGCTTCTTTAAGTACGGTATCCCATGTAATTATATCAGCTTGTGAAGGACTTTGCCAGATAAGGACGTAGGAGACCCTCTTTCCCGCCCTTTCAAATTTTAGGTTCTGAAATCCACAGTCAGTACTGTGTTGTTTTCTTTTTTTAAAAAATCTCCTTTCATGATTCCACATCACTAAACATATTCATCTGGAACTTTAATCAGCAATGAGAAACTTTTTGACAATTTCCAACAACATTTTAAGAAGTTTAAGAAGCCTTATTTACCCCCATATCTATCTGTGGTAAAGGACTGAACATTAAAATACTTGCAATATTTTAAACAAAGAGGCATTGTACTAACTGCCCTACTGTGATATTTTCCAGTATTGTGGAGTGTTCTACTGTCAACAATCTTTTTCGACATAAATCAAGAGTGCAATGAGATTCATGGGTTCAAGCAAAGTACTTACCCCTGTCACTTGCCCTGAAGTCCGTATTAATGAAAGCTGTTCCAAAGGGCAAGATGGTGCAAAAGCTCTGAGAGTAGTATCTGTTGATGCAGTCAGAACAACACCTTCATGCTGCTGAACTGCTGTTACTTGGCCTCCATGTTCCACATCTAAGCTCTGAAATATATAGCTATGATGAGTCTTAGTAAAACCAGTCACTGTTAATTTATCAGTAGCTTGCATCTACTGATATTTTCTATGGCTATACTACAGCCCAACTGGAAAAGAAGCTATAGTGCAATTCTGGACAGAACTATTGGATAAACTAAACAAGAAATAGCTAAAGATTATCTACTTACCAACTAATGAAACAAGAACAACCGCATCAGGACAAAACCACATTACTGGGGAAAGGGGAAGGGGAAGGAGGGAGAAGAATATTAAGTATAGAGCACTTGCAAATTTTTAAGAGCGAAATTCCCTCAGGAGGACTACAGAATAAACAACAGGCAAAGGAAAGGAAGTCATTCCAAGTAAACAATAACATGGATGCAAGGTGCAGGACCTAGCAGCTGAGAGTTCAGTTGTATAGTACTAAAAAAGCTGGAGGAAATAAATAGATGAGGACTATAGCTTGAAAGAAGTCACAATATGAAGATGGGTTCTTGGTATTCAGCAGTACAGAAGGATGGTGAAGGAAACTCAAACCAAGAGGTGCAAGGCAGATGTATAAAACATATTCTTAAAAGTTACTCTATGAGGTTTACATCAGACAAGCATGAACAGAAATAAATATTTCAAGAGAATGAAAGACAGACATGCATTAGGACAGAGACGAAGGAAAGGCCAAAATCTTCACAAAAATAAACAAGGTTGACAGTGAGAGTGCCAGAAAGCCAAGTCCTAACTGCCAACATGTGTGCTCTTCTGATCTATGGATTGGAGTGATTATTCCTCTATTACTTTTCTTCAGCATTTTTTCATTTGTGATCTACCTTCTACTATTTTATAGCTCATACTACCTCTCAACAAAAAACATCTAAAGAGTTTGGAAAAACACAAATTGGTCATCCACATTTTTGTTCATGTCTTTAGATTCTACTCGTGTCATTTCTATTTCAATCCAAACTAACTGAGTGATCTTTTTCTATCACACACGATATTAACCTCAATTTTTGGATTCTCTTCTATGTATGTTTTGACTAATTAATGATTATAACTATTATCTCCTTCCATTTTTTTACTAATACTTTAAGATCACAATGACTTTGTTGCTAGCTATAATTAGCTATGAGTTACTATCCTTATTGGCGGCATTTTCCAAAATCGATGATACGGATGTCATTAGTTCAAATTAAATGTCTTATTTTCTAAGGCCTGTTATTCTTTGTCTAAATTTTGGTAGAACCTAGGTAGAAATACCACACTTCTCCTACCTAGCATTTCTTCATACTGTGTACTGTTTGTCGTAAGGCACCTTACTAGAGGTTTTGAGATTTACACAATCTTTTACAAACTGTATTGCTGCCGGAGGACTGAATACTAATTTAGTATTGTAGCTTCCCAGCATATCTGTTGGCCCAAAACTGGGACAAACACTTGGTTTAAAGGAAAGGACAAATCATATTTTCTCTGTTTATTCAAAATGCTACACAACCACTGTTTCAAATGTACTAATCTGGAAAGAGGAAAAGTTGAAGGAAATGGTACAGCGTTTATCACGAAAAGACTAAAAACTGCAGAAAGGTTTCAGCTTCATGATCCAACAATGAGCAGAATGCTACATCTTATGGCAACACATGACACAATATCAAACATTTCACCACTTTTGGGAAGAGAAAGGGAAACAATGTTGATTTGTGATGTGGGAATGCAGACAGTTTCTTTATGTGGCTATAGAAGCATATAAGGTAGCTGTTATTGCAGCTTGTTTATCATATCATGTAATGACATGATGTGCCAGAGATTGCCATTTGCATTTCTGTCATCAACCTGCCTGGGAGTGTATTTGGCTTTGAATGGTACTGAAATAAATGTGGAAGCAGCATATAACCATCGGCAGATTATTAGAGAACAAGGATGTATGTTTGGTTTTGCATATTTAGTTCCCACATTTTATGAAGAAAGCAATTTAGTAATAGTTGCTATTATTAAGGAAAATCATGCAGATTATACAGAACTAGAAAACAGGCAGAAAAAAGAAATACTAGCTCTGAAGACATTCTCTTGTGCTGACTCATCAGATTTGCTCCAATGAGTGAAATACAGAGTTGTGAAAACAGTATGTACAATCTTTAACTCCACCAACAACTAGGTTCCTGTCTAGGAAAAGCCTTTCACAGCCAACATTTGCACTAAAATCATCAACTAAGAAAGCCACAGAAAAACTGTGGGCAGCCAAAATAAGTCAACTCAAAACATGGGTAATACCAGCAGAATGCTTACCAGCCACACAAAACTAAGACTGGATACATGGAGGTAAATATATTATGAATGGGTGTTGGTAAGGAAAAACCTAATGAATGTCAGTGTTAATGTTACCGTGATTTTTACAACAGGGAGAAGTTGCTGAAGGTGCAAGAAAAAGCTCTAGTAGTTGTTTCTTGTTACACAAAGACTGTTTGATCTCATTTTTGTATGTGTGTATATGTATAAATTCCTTCTATTTTCTTAAATGAAATTCTAACTTTATAGACTTATATGTGTATGTTTCTGGCACTAGTAAACAAACAGAATAGGGGAAGTCAAACTGAGACAAAATTTCAAATAATTTTAGTATCTGACAGTGTTTGGATTCCCCACTCAGCTCAAGTGCCGATATGGAGAAGAGGTCAGATATACTCAGGCTACATATTCCAGCCACAGCATGCTACTGTGGGAGGTGCCATATTAAGGAGTATGTCATGTGGAGCTGTCCACAGACATGAGACTGCCTGTAAATACCTTGCCTGACACTTATCAGTTAGTCACTCAAGTTAATTGAATCATTAAGTACGGATCATTGATCAGTAGAGTCTTGACCTTGCCTGTATTGTGTTTTCTGGGCTGTTGGTATATGCTTTAAGATGACTTTGCTACAGTCTGGACTTGTTTTAGGTAAACTGTTCACTTTGTGAACATTTGTGGCAGCAGCAACTGCAGCTACAATAGCAACAACAAATGCAGCTACAGCAGCACCACCCGGAGCAACAGGGGTAATACCAATAACAACAGCAGAAATTGCTGTTACAACTGCTGTAAAAACAACAACAGTCTGCTGTTGCCACTTCATTGCCTCCCATGCCATCGTTTGCTTGCTTCTATGAGATAAACGAGACACGGGAAGTCTATTTACATTGTTTTGTTCTTCACTGCAAGGTGAGCCAAACAACTGACTCAGGATGTCAGAGTGCACTCTTACTGTACTGTACAAAGTAGTGTAACCATGCCCATTCTCAGATGCCAGTAGTTGGATTTTTTATGATGTTTGTGGTTGGCTGACTGACTATTATGATCACTAAACCTACACAGTTTCTATAAGGCTCCAATTTAACATGTGAGTTCAGCAACACAAGCAGACATATGCTCAACAAAGTCAGCACGGGCCAGGCCATTTCTGGCACTACATGCTGATTTAATGGGGGAGGGGTATCGTACCTGACAATGATTTAGATTCCCCACCCAGTCCGAGTATTGATCAGGAGAACAGGTGAGAGGTATTCGGGCTACATACTCCTACCGCAGCTTGCTCCTGCACAATGTGGCACTTCAGAAAGCATGTCAGGTGTGGCCATCCACTGATATGAAGCTGCCTGTAAATACCATGGCCCAACAACTGCCAGTTAGTCTCACAAGTTCACCAAAGCATTAAGTACATGCCATTATCAGTAGAGTTTTGACCTTGCATGTATTGAATCTTTTGATTCAGATTGCTCCTTGGAATCTTCTTATGTACTTAGGATGACTTTGCTACACTCTGGACTTGTTTCTAGCAAGCTGTTCACTTCATGAACTCTGCCATCGCCTCAGGAACTGCTTGTTTATTCCACTGGTCTCTGTGTTACTGCTAATACAAATGGTCATAAACTGTGTTCTATCTACACAGAGGAGAACAGAAAAATAATCAAAATAGATTGGAAATGCACCATTGTGGAGCTATGGCTGTAAAACAGATGATCAGCAACAAGTGTGCAGAAGTGTTTGCATTTAAACTACCTTACTGCTGCTAACATCAGATTTGCTAAGTAGCACAGTTATTCATTAAATCAAATGAATATAATGGTTTCAGATGGGCAGTCAAAGCTAAGCTAATTTTAAAGTCCTCTCTATGGTTGGTAAGTCTGACCTGATCGGTGATGTTTCACTATTAAATCAACCATGTTAATAGTACTGTAATGCCACTAATTTGGTAAGATAATAAGCTGACAAGCAGAAAAAGAAATACAGTAAGATAATCAATATACGACACTGAAAGGTGCAATGTTGGTAACAATCAAATCTGAAATCAACATGTTTTAATTTTTGATAATGTAGATACAGAAATATTGTACTTTTATTCTAACAAGAATGGTAGAGCAGCAAGTGTGATATAATACAATGGTGAAGAATAAAACAGAAAATAAAATTCAAACATGCTTTCTTCACAAATCACATTTTTCTAGAGCAAATGATAAACACTACTGCTTCCAACATTGTCACAAAGATGATATTGTTAAAGAAATTATTGATGTAGCCTCTTAGAAATTCTTGGCATGTTGCAAAAGAGTGTGGCAGCCTCAATAATTCTTGCAACCAGCTTGTCACAGGTCTTGAATGTTGTATGGTAGATGTGATCTTTCATAAAACTCTACACAACAAACACTAGTGATGCTAAATCAGGTGATCTGGGAGGCCACACTTGAGAACGACCACACCCAATTCACCTATATGCCAGAGTGCACTGTGGCATAGCATCATCTTGTCAGGACAACATTCTTCACTGTGCACCAAGAGTATCATCTTCCAAAAGGATGGGCAATTTCACTCGCCAAATTTGTAAATAATTGTCTCCATTTAATCAGGGAGGTTGTATGTTAAATACTAGTTCCCTAGTAAATATAACCCATTCGTAAACATATTCCTTCAACAAATTCTAGAGTTGTCACTGTTCTTTGCCATCCTGTATCAGCCATTTATGGCACAAACATGTCCGTATCTGTCAAGCAATGTTCCACAGATGTTAAAATGCCAATTCTGGTAGCCTTCTGCTTGTGAAATGTTCAGCATACCACATTCTTGCATCACAAGCAGTGCATCTCACTGCTCTGCAAGCAGTATGAATGTTAGATAGCTCCTCGTTTGTGTGCATGTTCATGACGGCTTCCAGCGGGGTACAATAAATGGCAACTAGTGAAGTGGAGAACAACAACCAGAGCATAACACAGTAGCAGCTTAACAATAATGGAAATTCTGGGTGGAAAAATACTTAAAATAAGAGAAAGGCAATCACTCACCTACAGTGGATCGATGCAGGGAGCACAGGAATGTGCAACATGAAACAGCATTCACACTAACTTTTGAGCAACAGCTCTCTTTCTAGTACAAGTACACCGATACACACACACACACACTCTACCAAATAGACACCCAAACACACACTCCTGTGGTCATGGATGGAAAAGAGTAGAGTAAAGAAAGGTGTATGAAGAGGAAGAACGAGGAGTGGGGGGGATGGAGAAAAGGAAAGAGTGGAGGAAAGGAAATGTGATGACAAAAAGGCAGCAGAACGACAAGGGAGAAGGGTTAAAAAAGGGGGGAGAGGAGTTGAAAAGAGGTAGAGCGAGAGAGCGAGAGAGCGAGAGAGAGAGAGAGAGAGAGAGAGAGAGAGAGAGAGAGAGAGAGAGAGAGAGTGCGAGAGAGCAAGCGGGAGTGTGCAAGAGTGCATGGGAGAGCGGGAGCGAGGGGGGAGAGGGGAGAGGGGAGGGGGAGAGGGAGAGGGAGAGGGAGAGGGAGAGGGAGAGGGAGAGGGAGAGATGGAGAGATGGAGAGATGGAGAGAGGGAGAGGCGGAGGGAGAGGGAGAGGGAGAGGGAGAGGGAGAGGGAGAGGGAGAGGGAGAGGGAGAGGGAGAGGGAGAGGGAGAGGGAGAGGGAGAGGGAGAGGGAGAGGGAGAGGGAGAGGGAGAGGGAGAGGGAGAGGGAGAGGGAGAGGGAGAGGGAGAGGGAGAGGGAGAGGGAGAGGGAGAGGGAGAGGGAGAGGGAGAGGGAGAGGGAGAGGGAGAGGGAGAGGGAGAGGGAGAGGGAGAGGGAGAGGGAGAGGGAGAGGGAGAGGGAGAGGGAGAGGGAGAGGGAGAGGGAGAGGGAGAGAGGGGGGAGGGAGGGAGGGAGAGAGGGGGAGGGAGGGAGGGAGGGAGAGAGGGGGAGAGCGAGAGAGAGAGTGAGAGAATATATGCATGGGGGTAGGGGTGAGGGAGGAAGATTGGTGGTAGAAGGGAGTGCACAATCCAGATGGAGAAAAATAGGTTAGCAGAAATTTAGGCCATGGGCTGTTAACAGTGCAGGATACGCTGCAGAATCACTTCGTTTGTGTTGTGTGCTGCATGTTCAGCAACTGGTGGTCAAGTTTGTGCTTTGCAACAGTTTTGTGGAGCCCTTTTGAGTGGGTAGACAGTCTGTTACTTGTCATGCCTATATACACACATCAAAAAAAGTTTTGCATCACTTTGGTTCTAAGAGTTCAGGAACCTGTACAAAAAAGTTGGAATAGAGATCAACATAAACATAATTTCTGCCCTTTTTATTGTTCATGAAAACCACACATTGCATGTTGTATCACCATACAGCAAGACCTTCAGATGTGGTTGTCCAGATTGCTGTGCACACCGGTATCTCTGATACCCATTAACATGTCCCCTTGAATTGATGCATGCCTGTATTTGTCGTGTCATTCTATCCACAAGTTCATCAAGGCACTGTTGGTCCATATCATCCCACTCCTCAATGGCGATTCAGCATAGATCCCTCAGAGTGGTTGGTGGGTCATGTCGTCCATGAACAGCCTTTCTCTATCTATCCCAGGCATGTTAGATAAGATTCATGACTGGAGAACATGGTGGCCATTCTAGTCGAGTGATGTCATTATCCTGAAGGAAGTCAATTCACAAGATTTGCACAATGGGGGCGGGAATTGTCGTCCATGAAGACGAATGCCTCACCAATATGCTGCCAATATGGTTGCACTAACAGTCGGAGGATAGCATTCACGTATTGTGCAGCTGTTATGTCGCCTTCCATGACCAACAGCACTGTAAATCACACCAAAACGGCAGGGAACCTCCACCTTGCTGCACTCGCTGGGCAGTGTGCCTAAGGCATTCAGCCTGACCGGGCTGCCTCCAAACATGTCTCCAATGATTGTCTGGTTGAAGGCATATGCGGCACTCATCGGTGAAGAGAACGTGATGCCAATCCTGAGCGGTCCATTCGGCATATTGTTGGGCCCATCTGTACTGTCCTGCATGGTGTCATGGTTGCAAAGATGGACCTCACCCAGGACATTGGGAGTGAAATTGCGCATCATGCAGCCTATTGCACACACTTGGATTCATAACACAACACCCTGTGTCTGCGCGAAAAGCATTATTCAACAAGGTGGCATTGCTGTCAGGGTTCCTCTGAGTCATAATCCGTAGGTAGCAGTCATCCATTGCAGTAGTAGCCCTTAGGCGGCCTGAGCGAGGCATGTCATCGACACTTCCTATCTCTCTCTGTATCTCCTACAAGTCCGAACAACATTGCTTTGATTCACTCCGAGACGCCTGGACACTTCTCTTGACGAGAGTCCTTCCTGGCACAAAATAACAATGCGGATGCAATCGAACCGCGGTGTTGACTGTCTAGGCACGGTTAAACTATAGACAACATTAGCCATGTACCTCCTCCCTGGTGGAATGACTAGAACTGATAGGCTGTCAGACCCCCTCTGTCTAATAGGTGCTGCTCATGCATGGTTGTTTACATATTTGGTTGGATTTAGTGACATCTAAGAACAGTCAAAGGCACTTTTTCTGTGAGACAATATCCACAGTCAAAGTCTATTGTCAGGAGCTCTGGGAACCAGAGTAATGTGAAACTTCTTTTGATTAGTGTAGGATGATGTACAGCGATTGCAGCATAGCTGATATATAACATGGCTGCATTCACATGTGCCCTAGTTTTTATTCGGTAGGAAATGCCTGTGACTGGACTGTGATAGAGGGTGGTGGGTGGGTGTATGGGACAAGTCTTGCTGCTGGTCCAATTTCAAGGGAATGATCCAAGGGGTGCAGGTTGGGAAAAGGATTAGAACAGGGATAGACAAGGATATTCTGGACGTTGTGTGGGTGGCAGAACACTATTTTGGGGGAATGGGTAGGATTTTAAATCCATACAGCCTTGCCACCCATGGTCGTCGCATCTGCATTGTCGATCAGCTCCCCGTCGAAATATACCGAGGCACTCACTGAGGCCTTCACAGTCCATAATTATCGTGAAACTTCCTGGCAGATTAAAACTGTCTGCCGGACCGAGACTTGAACTCGGGACCTTTGCCTTTCGCGGGCAAGTGCTCTACCAACTGAGCTACCCAAGCACGACTCACGGCCCGTCTTCACAGCTTTATTTCTGCCAGTACCTTGTCTCCTACCTTCCAAACTTTACAGAAGATCTCCTGCGAACCCTGCAGAACTAGAACTCCTGAAAGAAAGGATATTGTGGAGACATGGCTTAGCCACAGCCTGGGGGATGTTTCCAGAATGAGCCCCCGATTCGAGATGTACCCTCGTCAGGTTAATGGCTGACGCTACAATTCACTTTATTAATAATTATAGTACAGAGTTACATCACCAGTTAGAGTTACATTCTCAGCAAGTACACCAAGTCCTTTCATCCGTACATGTATTTTTTCATCATTACTAACTAAAGCTGTGAAGACGGGCCGTGAGTCGTGCTTGGGTAGCTCAGTTGGTAGAGCACTTGCCCGCGAAAGGCAAAGGTCCCGGTTTCGAGTCTCGGTCCGGCACACAGTTTCAATCTGCCAGGTAGTTTCATATCAGCGCATACTCCGTTGCAGAGTGAAAATCTCATTCTGGAAACATCCCTCAGGCTGTGGCTAAGCCATGTCTCCGCAATATCCTTTCTTTCAGGAGTGCTAGTTCTCCAGGGTTCGCAGGAGAGCTTTTGTAAAGTTTGGAAGGTAGGAGACAAGGTACTGGCATAAGTAAAGCTGTAAAGACGGGCCGTGAGTCGTGCTTGGGTAGCTCAGTTGGTAGAGCACTTGCCCGCGAAAGGCAAAGGCACCGAGTTCGAGTCTCGGTTCGGCACACAGTTTTAATTTGCCATGAAGTTTCGTATCAGCGCACACTCCACTGCAGAGTGAAAATCTCAGTCTGGAATCATAATTATCCTTCTAACTTCATCCAAAAACAGTGCCCCGTGCCTTATCATTCCAGTCTCCCACCCCTTCCTAAAGTCTCACCACCTGGCCACAGATGAGCATTACCCTCATAACTCAGTACCACCCAGGACTGGAGCAAATGAATTACATTCTCCCCCAGTGTTCTGACTACGTCTCGTCATGCACTGAAATGAGAAATGTCCTACCCACTGTCCTTCCCACTCTTCCCACAGTGGTATTCCACCATCAACCAAACCTAAGCAATATACTCGTCGATCGCTACACATCCCCAGCTCCCATCCCCTTACTTCATGGCTCATATCCCTGTAATAGACCTAGATGCAAGACCTATCCCATACATCCTCCTGCCACCACCTACTCCAGTATGGTCACACTTATCCCATCAAATACTGAGCTACCTGTGAAACTAGCCTTGTGATTACAAGCTTAGCTGCAATCACTGTGCTGCATTCTTTGTGGGCAGTGACAACCAACAAGGTGTATGTCCGCATGAATGGCCACCGACAAACTGCAGCCAAAAAATAACTGGACCACCCTGTAGCTGAGCACACTGCCCAACACAACATTCTTCATTTCAATGACTGCTTCACAGCCTGTCCATATGGATCCTTCCCACCAACATCAGCTTTTCTGAATTGTGCTTGTGGGAACTCTCCCTGCAATACGTCATACGTTCCCTTAACCCTCCTGGCCTCAACCTTCATTAACCATTGCCCTCACCCATCCAGCCCCTTCCCTGTTCCCATTCCAGCACTACACAGCTCTATATCCCATCAACACAACCAGATGTTTTACTACTCCTCTTTTCTGCTACACCCCACCTCTCTCTTGTCCTCCGCCTAACCTCCCGACTGCACCTAGCTGCCCAATCCTCTCTTCACCTTGTCCCTGCATGCTTCCAAGCAGCACTTCACCATCCCCAACCCCTACCCTGCTATCCTTCCCCCTCCCTGCCCCAGCCTCCTCCTTACCCCTGCCCAGTTGCCTCTCCAATCACGCACTACTGCTGCTGCTTGCAATGTGGCTTCAGCTGCCAGAGACTGTAGTGATGTGTGTGAGAGTAGCATTTGCATGTGTGTGTGTGTGAGATCTGCTTTTGACAAGGGCCTTATTGGCCGAAAGCTTATACTGTGATAGTCTTTTTGTTGTGGCTATCTGTGACTCAGCATCTCCACTATATGGTGAGTGGCAACTACCTTTTCATAATATTGTTACATTCCTTCCTGGATTGTATGTTGTTTAAATTTTTAACATAATTTCATTTACAAATGAATATAAAACTAATCACAAATATGAAAATGTATACATATTAAACTACATAAGTTAATTCCTTATTTACTGTAGCCAAGTAGTTTATTACTATGCATAACTCGTATCATATATACTAATTACATAATACAAAAGTTATATGATACTGCAAACAACATTAACAACAAATTGTTCTGCTAAGCGGTCCACCAAAGGAGTAAAGGAGTTGATGAGTGGTAAATTCTTTAGGTATGTCTTGAACTATACTTTATTACAGTTAAAAAGTTTTTTCATTGCTGGCAAGTTATTGGAAATGTGTTGTTACTCACTAGGAGAGAGGCACAGGATGGCCACTCACACCATCAGTGCCAGGCCAAGCTGAGACTCCCATGTGGGAGGTCACAGCTGAATCACCGCATGCATCTGTCAAAAGTAGTTGCTTAGCTCTGTGTTTGAATGCGTGACATGTGGCCAGTTCCAAGTGTTTCTTATGTCTATTTTGTATTGCATTTTCCAAAGACGGTGCAAAGAAACTAAACATACCGTCAGAAAGAGCAAAATGATTGGAACATGATGAGACTTGTAACTACAATTGTGAACATAGTTCAGGAAAATGCTTCATGTAACTTTCATTTAGAATAAAATTAATTATGGCTCATAGGTTTAAACATAGCTTGTCGACGCAAATCTACCCATATATGTAAATTGGACAGCAAAGTAATATTTTTATATTTTTATACAAACTTAATTAAAATGAATTGATTAGGAATACAAAGCTGTCATTGTCCCAGGAAACACTCTCTGGCCTGGATGTGTGCCCTGGCAGCAGTTTCCCCGAGGATTTTCCTGTTGCCTCGCAAGCCAGATGATGGGGTACAGTTGGGGTACACTTTCCTCCACAGCTATGGCTCCCGGCTCATCACTACGTCCAGTGTCCAGCCTCCCTCCCTGCTGTCATTTGCAGCCTCACTTCACGACAACGGTGCAGTATTTTGGGGCGGGGGGAGAATATGGTGGCGTATGCTGTCGCCAGCACACCAGGTGGCAAAGAGGCTGTGAGAAGATCGACAGTAGGTGCAAGCAATGCGCCTATAAGGAGAGAGGCCAAAAACAGACTCTCAGTCAATGAGCAGTCAGCACCCTCTCGACTGCTAGTATTTAAATCAGCGCCACAGACCGGAGGGTCAGTTCCCCAGTGAATCGACGAGTTGAGTCATCAGTAGTAGCCCAGTGGGAGTCGCATACAGAGCCAATCAGAGGCTCTGTCTCAGGCAGCATATAGCAACCAGAGTAGTGTGCATAGCAGGACGTGTACTTCACCAGCAGTGAGGCTAATGTGCACTATTAAGGAAGAGACTGTACCACAACATCTGGGCTATCTTAAGTAAGTTCTTATTCTTATGAATACGGAACCCTGTAAATACATGTGTGCTGTTGTGTTATAGAAAGAGGGTACTGGCCACTAACCAACATCCTCACCTTGCTTCCCATGGTACAATCCTACAGTGACTGCGCGATGACAAAAATGATTCTCTAAAGCAGAAGGCATGAACAGACACCTGCTGGAGACAGTCAAGAAGATAGCCTTTCCTTACAGACAAGTGTAATGGATGTAGCAGCCCTAAGCAATGCCCTAAGCATTAGGACGGCATCTCTGACAAAAGAAGACTGCCCTTCAGAAAAATAAGGGAAAAATACATCCACATGCGAAGAAGAGAATCCCACACCTCTAACAGAACATTATGCAGTCCAGCAGCCGAATACTGCGTAAAATGAAAGCACAACAAAAATGCTTCATGTGCCTACATCTACTGGACAAAAAAGTGATCAAACATGCTGGAAAAAAAGAAGTAATTGCTAAGTACATAGTTCAATTACTTGTAATAAGACTTAATGATCAAAACTTTTTGTGTGGAATCAATAAAATTGAAAGTTTGGTGATTAGTCTCACAAAAACTGTAACGTAATTTATCATACAAAAATAAAAATCACAATAGGAACTCAAGGTGGGAATATCAACAATGTAGGAAAAGACAGATTTCTACTTACGGTAAAGAAAACACATAAAGCTGCAGACAGGCACAATTAAAAGGCATTAACAAAAAGCTTTCAGGCACTGCCTTCATCAGTAAAAGAGAGACACATACCATTTGCACACAAAAGCAAACACACCTCATGGACACACAACTGCCAACTCCAGCATCTCAGGCCGCATGACATTCCGGCCCAAGATGTGTGGCGGCCATGTGTTTGTGAGGTGTGCTTGTTTGTGTGTGTGAAAGGGTGTATTTCTCTTATACCAATGAAGACTGTGACCAAAAGCTTTATGTCTTCATTGTTAAAAATCACAATATCTTAACACATATTTTCTTATTCATTTTCTGTCACCAAACACAATATAATTTCACAAGTCTGTTTAATACTATTGTGCTGTATTTGTTTAAAAGTTCAGATCATAAAGACCCCTTTCAGGCATTTTTCCAAGCTCCGGCAGACATGCATCCAGGGGTTAAATTGTTACTAAATTCAAAACAATATTCTTTTTAATCAACTTTGATGATATTTTATCATTATTTTATTATTAAGGGATTTTATGGTAGACATTACTACTTCTGGTGTAGAGAGGGTCATAGTCATGACACTGCAGTTACTTGTAGAGATAAGTCTCAAGTGTTCCATGCCAGCAATTACTGAGCATGGCAACCCCATGCTATCAGTAACAGTAACAATGCCTGTTAATGAGCTTTGCCACACTATATAATCTGTCACCAGAGTATTAATCTTAAAATTATCTGCTTCTCCTTGTCTCTGGTTCTATCAGTTTTCTCAGTCACTGTATTCCATATTGTCTGTATTTTGTTGTCTGATATGGCTTCCTTCTTTTTATAATTATTTTTATTTGATGCTTGGATCACTTTCTTGAATATTCTGCAGTACACCCTGTAGTGGACAACAGTACCAACATCAGAACTGTTCCTAACTAAAAGACTAAGTTTCCTTTTTGACCCACATGACACCATTAATTTTTGTATATTTCAGTCTAAATTGAGATACTTATATGGGAAAATGGTTTTCTTTTAAGGAAACTACTACATTAACAGATTTATGTCACAAGATTTGGAAACAACTCTCCAGTTGACTTCTTAGTGCAGTTTAATAAAACGCCCAATTTTTGTTTCACTAACTACACTCTTGAACTAAGTTTTTCTATATTCTGTAGCCTGATCAGTATCAATACTTAATCTGAGGAACTCAACATCATGGTCTGAGAGATCATCAGCTACTGTTTTCATTATACAATTATAAATTATCCATGACTGTATTATCAATGTCTGTTTTTGAATAATTAGTTACCCTGGTTCAAAACTTTAAAACAGGAACTAAAGTGTAGAATGATCTTAATGATTGCAATGAAATCATAATGCAAAGTTTTTACAGAAATCTTTATTATATCACCAGAAAACACTTAACAAAACTGAAATTGGCCATTAGAGACAATTTTAATGTTGTTGATATGTCAATCAGCAGTTGCTATGAATATTATATTAATAATTTTTAGGTTAGAACCATCTGTATGCATAGGTCACTAGAACTTTGAAGGTACTTATAAGTATATTAATTCCTTCTCATAATATTGTTACATTCAATCCTGGACTTTCCATTGTTTGATTTAAAATTCTATTTCTGTCGCACATCAAGCATCAAGCAAAATTTATTAATCCTGTGGTCCATGGTTTTAACTGCAGTGGAAAGTTTTTAATGGTCGCTTCTCAGCAATTTTAAATCAGTCATGCAGCATGCAAATGCATGGTGTGCACAACACCAGTAGGGTGTGTCCACTGCAGTGGACTGTGTGCATTTGCAAACTCAGGAGTGTTTGGAAACACCAAAGAGATGACCAATTAACAGCTGTCCACTGTAGAGGATGCTATGTGCCATTTGGTTATTGATAGTTTTCTTAAATTGACGGAAATTTTGGATCAGTCAGGCAACTCCTCTTTTGTCCATACTTGCTCAAGTAAGATGTTAATCTAAACTCCCTAGTAACACTAACTCAACATTTCAATAGTAAATTCATAGAACATGACTTCATATGCATCTGGTGAGTGTAACAGATTGTGGCATGAATGAGGCCTGAAGCAATGTACCTGCCTCGTTCAGAGACAGAAAGTCATGTTAATACTGCTTTAAAATCAGTTTTCCTTTGTGTACGTTACAGATGGTAAATTTAAACAGAATACAAATACTGATAGTCACCTGAACTAGTTTCAGTCGTCCACCAGTAGCATCAAACAGCCACACATAGCCTTTTGAATCTCCAGCATACAAGGAATTTCCTCGTACTGAAAGGCATGTTGGGTACGACTGAAAAACAGTAAAGTAAAGGACATCACAAAACTTACAATATTGAATGACAAATATAATACATTTTCAAATTTAACAAAAATTTAATAAAAATAAATTACAAAAAATAGAAGAACAGTTCTGTACACTGCTCCAGCAGTTCGTATAGATTGAAATTCCTGTGTAACTATTACTGAAAAATAAAATTAAATGAATATTTCCTACATCACGAGCAAAAATAATGAAAAAAAGGAGCTAGATACAAGGTAAGTGTGTAGTTGTGATAATAATAAAATATTTTTTGGGCTCGTGATGTTGAGGTCTTTGGTATAAATAGTAAAATGTGATGAGACAAGTGGAGTTAAAATTATCAAAAGGTAATAAAAGCTGTACTGAACATCCACACAGACAACATAAATGTAACAAAAATTTGTTCGAGTCAGTTCTTAAAAGTTCTACTAAAAATAGACAGAGCTCAAAAAAGAAGGGGTTATTATACTAACATATATGTGGGTCACTGAACAATGATAAAATTTTGAAGGTTTTACTACACTTCACGAGTTGCAACATACAGCAAAAATTCACAATGATCCAAGAATTTTTTAAAAACTTTATTCCAGTTATGGACCACAATATTTTACACTTGGTAAATAATTATGCTCGATGACAACTTTATTATCCTACAGTGATTTGGATTCCCTGCCCAGCCCGACTACATATTCCGACCGAAGCTTGCTCCTGCATGAGGTGCTGCTGCAGCCACAAGCATGTCACATGGTGCTGTTCATTATGCAAGAGTACCTGTAAATACTGCAGTCACACACTGGCCAGTCAGTCTCACCAATTCTCTGAAGTCTTACATATGTGCCACTGATTAGTGGAACGTTTTGACCTCCCATGTACTATGTTTTGATTTGGATTGCTCCCTAGACTATTTGAGTACACTTAAGGGGAATTGCTATGCTCTGGGCTTTCCTTTGGCTAGCCTTAAACTTTGTGCATCCCACCATCAAACACCACAGGAAAAGCCTGTCTGTTCCGCTGGTCTCTGTGTTAACGTCAGTGGGTTGATCGTAAAATGTATACTACCTACACATAGTGGAACACAATAGTGGTAATTGCATCTGAAACAGCAACAACAACTACAGCAAAAGCACAGAAAACATTGGGAATTAGATCACCACCAGCGACATGAATAGCAGAGGGAATTCCAACTGCACCAGCAGAAACTGCTGTTACAACTACAACAACAGTTCGCTGCTGTTGCCTCCCCCTCCATCTTTTGCCTGCTTCTGCATTCAAACGAGAGTTTGGAGGTCTATTTACATCGTCTTCAGTGTCAGGCAAGCCAAAAGACTGGCACAGAATATCAAAGTGCACTCACTCTTACTGTGTTCTAGTAGTGAACTGTACAAAGCAGTGCTAAAACTACACCCACTCTCGGTCCTCACTAGCTTGAGCTTTTCAAATGTTTGTAGTTTTCTGTCTGACTGTTACAGTCACCAAACTCATGTAGTTGCAACTAGGCTCCAATTTAATTGTTGTGTTAAGTAATGTATGCAATCCTATGAAGTGTGCGGTGCTTACTTGCAAGGCTTAGCAAGCAAGTATGATTTTTCCTGTGACCAGTATGTTGCACCATATGCAGAGTCATTAATCTGTGATGTTACTATATTCCTCGATCCTAATAGAAAACATAGTGCAATGGCTTTAGAGCCATTTGATTCAACCATGAGTGATATGCTAAAAATTGCCAAAGCTAATGAAGAAATGACATCAGCACAAGCTACCTTTCAAGATACTTCCAATGTTGACTTTCTTAGTAGTAGTAGTAGTAGTAGTAGTTGCAGTCGTGTTCTATGATTAATTGATTGCATTCCATGAAAATCATCATCCAAATTACCAAACACCCATTCATCCAATAGTCTGGCGATGTGGGGGTTCAGAAGTTAGTGGATCAGTTAGTGATCCCTTCCTTCACTGTCGGTAGACTCGCAAAAACATAAGTGCTTTGTTCACTTTCAGTGTGTCCCAAAGCAGGTGGAGACTGATACAGCACTTTCCTCTCCATCGTTGTCAAAGAATCTCAGAAAAGTGTGTGCCATCACATCATGTTCAGATTGCGGCTCATGGCATCAACACCCTTTCTGCAGCATCACCTGCTTTACGTGCCACAAACTGGGGCATCTAGAAAATGTCTGCCTTGGCATCACCAGCCACCAGTGTGCTGCATGCTATCTTGCTGGTATCCATAGCAGCAGCAGATGGGAAGCAGAAGCTCACGTGGCAACTACATATTAATTTCCAGATGGACACAGGCTCGGCCATGTCACTGATTAACAAGGACGTGTATTGGTGCTTCAGCATCCCACATCTGTGGTACTCTCAGTGCTGAGTGGTGGTGTACAATGGCCAGTCAATGCTGTTCATGGTCAGATCATATTCCAAGCTAAGTAAAGAATGTATCTTGGCAACTAACACTTTTAGTAGTCAACTTTTGGATGACTACTAACATTTTTGGCTTAGACACTTTTGCACATTTTGGTTCCAAAATCACACCCAAGGAAATTTAGTTTCAACTGCGACACCATCCACAGAACCTGATACCTTATGTGTGTAATATAAACAACTGTTTGAATCTACATTAGATAGTGCAACGGGTTTTCAAGCCATCATATCCTTAAAGCAATCAGTAATGGCAAGTTTCGTAAAGCTCATCCAGTGCCTTTTGTAGAGCTTATCCAGTGCCTTTTGCCATGTATAATCAAGTTAAAGCTGAACTATATAGGTGTGAAGTATGGGAATTATAGCACCACTATTGTCTAGCTTGTGGGCTACACGCATAGTCATAGTTAAGAAACCAGGAGAATCACTCCGAATTTGTGGTGATCTTAAGTCCGCCATTAATGCTCAAGCAAATGCCAATCTGTACACAATTCTTAGCCCGTTGGAATTGTTGGCAAAACTGGCTGTGGACCATAAATTTTCAAAGACAGAGCTCACTGATACGTAACTTCAATCACCTGAAGATGACCAGATGAAACAGTTTTTAGTGATTAATACACAAGTTGGCATGTCTCATTATAACAGGTTGCCATTTGAGGTCACAAGTGCTCCCACAATATTTCACAGATATCTTAAGCATCTCATCCAAGGTATCCCAAACTATGTTATTATTTACATGAGTTGCTCATTACCGGAGCCACGTGAGAGCAGCTCTAAGCCTATGGTCTGCATTGTCTTCTTGACAAATGTAGTATCATCGAGCCAAATGTAAGGTAATTTTTATTTTTATTTTAGTTGTTTATCTGTTTGTTTGCTGTCCATATGGGAATCAGTTTTCAGACATTTTCATAGATTTTAGTTCATATGTACAAAGCTTTAGTTAACATACATAACTGCACACAGTGATATCAATACTGAAGGTCAGAAATTACGATTTTTTGTTGTTGTAAAAACAAATTTATGCCATACACACTATTATACAGAGAGACTTTATAACTTGAAACATAAATGTGTACATTGACATGGTGTGTAAAGATCAGAAATCATCATTTTAGTGTTGTAAAAACAAACTTTATTTTAGTGTTGCAAAAACAAACTTATGCTATAGACGCTGTTTTACAAAAGGATAGTACAACTTGAAATCGTCTACTGAATAACAGCTTTTTTCTATTAATAAATGCATAAGTTTATTCTTTAAAGTCTTTCAATTAGCTGTCTTGACATCAGGTGGAAATCTGTTATAAAAGATGGTTCCTATTGTATGTAGACTATGGTCTGCAGCCTCTTTTTCATTTGCAATTCTGTGAAAGTTCACCCTTCCCTGTGTATTGTACTTATGTACATTATTGTTTGTTGCATTATATTCTGGATTTTGTTTCACCAACACTATTCCTGCAAGATGTACATGGAGTCGATGGTTAGTATTTTATATTTTCTGAAGATTTCCCTACAAGGCTTTCTCTTTTTTACCCTAGCTACCACTCTTACAGCCTTTTTTGTGGTCTGAAGCCCTGTCTGAACAGACAGCTGGTGCCCCACCATACATCTTGTTATAACCTTTAATCACAATAATTGCGTGGATTTTCACACTCTCTTTTAGAAACAATAGCTGATCACATGATTACAACTCAGTCTCTCATATTCGACTGCTGCGCCGTGACATGCGGCCGGTGCTGTTCGTAGCTAGGTGGCGCTCCCGCGCTCATCCGATTTGTGGAGCGCCTCTATCGCCGTTTGTGCATACTGTCGTGGCGGCACTGTTAAATGTCGTGGCACTATCACAACACTTTTCCCCCCTTGAAAAAATAAACACTCACTTCCTTGGAGACATGGACAGCGCAGAGACATCCATGGCCTCTTGTGAGGCCCCGAGGAGATCCCGCGCAGAGACACGGGAGTATGGTCGAAAATGTCCAGGACGGAAGCTCGTGCATGGAACGTGCCTCCTGGATGAGATGATGGGTGAAAACTCCGGAGCAGCATCCATAGGTGTCATTGACCTGGGAGTGTGCTCCAGCGAGATGGGTCCCGGAGAAGGCGGCGTCGCGACTGGGGCCGGTTCCGGAGTACTTGGAAGCGGCAGCGACGGCGGCTGCATCAACACGGACGGTAGATCGGCAGCAGCGACAGGACTGGCGTCTCGGGCTGGTGGAGGCGAAGGATGGGGCGGTGGCACAGGCGTGGCCACCACTCGTGGGCGCATCTGGTCGTAATGGCGAACAACCGTGCCGTCGCCCGTACGGATTTCACAAAGCCGGCGGCCACGAAGAGCCTTGACCACCCCTGGAATCCATTTAGGGCGAGATCCATACCCTCGTGCCCACACGTCGGCGCCCACCGAGTATTTTCCCGCAGTAGGGGACACAGTACAAGGCCTGACAGGGTGAAGCAGGTGCAGTAGAGTGCGCGGTTGGCGGCCATGCAAGAGTTCAGCAGGGCTGCGATCACACAGAGGCGTGAAGCGATAAGAACTCAGAAATTGCAGCAGGGCGTCATCTGTGGAAAAATCACTCAGGAATTTTTTCATCTGGCATTTGAAAGTGCGGACAAGGCGCTCGACCTCCCCATTCGATTGCGGATGGAAGGGAGGTGCGGTAACATGATGAATCCCTTGTCCAGTACAAAAATCACGGAAGGCCTGCGAAGAGAACTGAGGGCCATTGTCCGTGACGATCGTGGATGGAAGACCTTCTAGCGCAAAGATTTTGGACAAAGCCAGCGTCGTCGCCGCAGTGGTGGGCGACGGACATCTAACAACAAATGGAAACTTCGAGAAGGCGTCAATCAACAGTAGCCAATAAGTACCGAGGAAGGGGCCAGCAAAGTCGGCGTGCACCCGTTCCCATGGCTGAGCTGGATCAGGCCACGGAGAGGGCATTGTACGAGGAGCCGCCAGTTGTTGAGCACACTGGCCACATGCAGCAACCATATGGGCGATGTCCGAATCAATGCCGGGCCAATAAACGTGCCTGCGGGCCAGGGACTTAGTCCGAGAAATACCCCAATGGCCTCCGTGCAACAGTTTGAGAACATCTTTGCGAAGAGAGGCTGGCACCACGACCCGTGGAGATGCGCCATCCGTGGCCAGAAGAACAACACCATCACGAACAGACAGACGAAGGCGCAAGGCATGGTAGTTGCGAAGGGGATCCGATGCCCGGCCCCCGGTCCTGTCCGGCCAACCTCGTTGAACAAAACCGATCACCCGACGCAGGACCGAGTCCCGCGCAGTAGCTGACGCGACCTGCGAACCTGTGAGTGGAAAGCCCTCGACTGCACGACGTTCTTCCTCATCAATGTGGAAACAGAGGAGTTCATCACGATCGAAAACAGGGTCGGGGCCCATCGGCAATCGCGACAATGCATCAGCGTTGGCGTACTGGGCCGTGGGGCGATAGTGAATCTCATAATGAAAACGAGACAAGTATAAGGCCCAACGTTGCAGGCGGTGAGCTGCCTTATCTGGAAGTGACGCCAAGGGGCTGAACAGAGAGACCAGCGGTTTGTGGTCGGTGATGAGGTGAAACTTAGAACCATACAAAAAAACGCTGAACTTTTTTAGAGCATAAATGATAGCGAGCGCCTCCTTTTCGATTTGAGAGTAACGCCGTTGCGCCTCGTTGAGGGTCTTGGAAGCATAGGCAATGGGTCGTTCCGACCCATCCTCATACCGATGGGCGAGAACAGCCCCTAGGCCATACTGTGACGCGTCAGTCACCAGAACCAAGTGCTGACCCGGACGGAATGTGGCAAGACAAGGCGCCGACTGCAAATGAGCCTTCAGGCGGACAAAAGCCTGCTCACACCCGTCGGACCAACAGAAGGGGACGTTTTTGCGTAACAGCTGATGCAGAGGATAAGCTACCGCTGCTGCGGATGGAATGAATTTGTGATAATAAGCAATCTTGCCTAGAAACGCCTGAAGTTCTTTGACCGTAGACGGCCGGGGTAGAGCGTTAATGGCCGCAACGTGCTCACGGAGAGGGCGTATGCCCTCACGGGACAAGTGGATACCAAGATACTCAATGGAGGGTTGGAAGAACTGTGACTTGTCCAGATTGCACCTCAACCCAGCCGAATGCAAAACCCGAAACAGTGAACGTAAATTACGAAGGTGCTCCGCAGCAGAGGCTCCCGTGACAACAATGTCATCCAGATGGTTTATGCAGCCGGGAACGGAAGCCGTGAGCTGTTCCAAAAACCGCTGAAAAATGGCCGGTGCGCTAGCGACGCCAAATGGTAATCGCTGGTACTGATACAACCCACAAGGAGTGTTGATAACGAGAAATTCCTTGGAAGGAGCGTCCAACGGCAACTGATGGTACGCCTCCGATAAGTCAAGTTTGGAAAAGAAATGGCCCCCAGCGAGCTTGGTAAACAACTCCTCAGGACGAGGAAGAGGATAAGTGTCAATGAGGCTCTGAGCGTTGACAGTGGCTTTAAAGTCACCACACAATCGCAGACTCCCGTTTGGTTTAGGAACCACCACGATCGGCGATGCCCATTCGCTGGAGGTAACCGGAAGGAGAATCCCTGAAGCTGTTAACCTGTCTAGTTCAGCCTTGACAGGTGCACGCAACGCCACCGGAATAGGGCGTGCCCGGAAAAACTTAGGGCGAGCCGTAGGTTTAAGAGTAATGTGGGCTGCAAAATCCTTGGCACAACCGAGACCAGCAGAGAACACGGACGAAAATTCACAACACAATCCATCTAGCTGTTGATACGGAATGTCCTCAGATATGAGGTGCACATCATCATCAATGGAGAACCCGAACAACTGGAAAGCATCATAACCGAACAGGTTTTCAGTGCCCGCATGATCCACCACATAAAACGTGAGGGGCCGAACAACAGACTTGTAGGCAGTGGAAGCATCAAACTGGCCCATGATAGGAATTTTCTGCTGATTATAAGTCCTCAGATTGCGCGTAACTGGAGACAAAGGAGGGGAGCCCAACGCCAAATACGTGCGAGAATTAATGAGAGTTACTGCAGAGCCAGTGTCCACTTGCATGCGGATGTCTTTATTCAGAACACGAACAGTAACAAACAACTTATTTGTTTGAGAAAGCACACAGTGAACATCTATGTCCGACGCCTCGTCCTCGTCGACAGGAACTTTATGGGACTGACACACAGAAGCAATGTGGCCTTTTTTCCTACACGAATTACACGTGGCCCAACGTTTTGGACACGCTGCCCTGTCCTGCTGTACGAAACAACGGGGGCAAGAAGGAAGTGCGGAACGAACCGGCTTCTGTGGTTGCTGGTTTCGCTGCGAGCGTTGCGGCCCAACGCGACGTTGTTTACGCGAATGAACCGCCGCCACATCGTCGTTCTCCTGTGCAACAGGCAAATTGTCCTTGTCGAGAGTTGACTGTACAGCGCCTACATCACACCACGCGTCTATTTGCGCGCCAGCAGTGTGAGACACTTCAAAGGATTGAGCGATGCTTAGAACTTCCGACAACGACGGGTTTGGCAATTGTAGGGCACGTTGCCGAACTTCTTTATCAGGAGCAAGCCGTAGAATAGCATCCCTAACCATTGAATCAGCATAAAACTCGTGATGAGTGTCCATGACAAACTGACATTTCCTACTCAGGCCGTGTATTTCCGCCGCCCAAGCCCGGTAAGATTGATGGGGCTGTTCACGACACTGGTAGAACGCCACGCGGGCGGCAACGACGTGGGTGCTTGTTCGATAATAGGCAGACAATAAGTCACACATTTCTTGGAAGGACAGGGAGGCTGGTTCCCGCAGAGGGGCTAACTGAGATAGCAGCTGATAGACCCGAGGGGAAATCCAAGATAGAAATAACGACTTACACATAGGAGCGTCGACAACGCCGAAAGCCAAGAAGTGTTGCCGCAAACGCTTCTCATAATTCTCCCAGTCTTCAGCGGCCTCGTCGTAAGGAGGGAATGGAGGCGGAGAAGAGGAAGACAGATGATGAGTAAGCGACGTCGACAATGCCTGAATCGCTGCCGTCAGCTGTGTTTGTTGTTCAATGAGCGCTTGCATAAGCTGTTCCATGTCTGCCTCGTCACGAACACGCAAATCCACAACGCGGTGAAAATATCTCGACCTCGTCGCCAAAAAGTGTTATAAAATTTAATCACAATAATTGCGTGGATTTTCACACTCTCTTTTAGAAACAATAGCTGATCACATGATTACAACTCAGTCTCTCGTATTCGACTGCTGTGCCGTGACATGCGGCCGGTGCCGTTCGTAGCTAGGTGGCGCTCCCGCGCTCATCCGATTTGCGGAGCGCCTCTATCGCCGTTTGTGCGTACTGTCGTGGCGGCACTGTTAAATGTCGTGGCACTATCACAACACATCTCAGTATCATACTTAAGATGTGTATGTAGACCTCCAAAGTGTGGCTTCAGTTGCCTGAGACAGAAGTCACGTGTGTGTGAGTTGCATTTTTTGTGAGTGTCTGTGTGTGTTTTTTGTTTTATTCTGACGAAGGCTTTACTACCCAAAAGCTATATTTGTGACAGTCTTTTTGTTATGCTTATCTGCGACTCAGCATCTCCGCTAGTAGCAACTTTCCTTTTCACAATATTGTTGCATTCCATCCTGGATTTTCCATTGTTTGATTCTCACTCCAAAGTATATTTGTCTCAAGCTATCATGGCCCAGGAAGGCTTAGACTCTTTTCAGTAGATACACATTTGTACTGATTTTCTTACAAATATGGTCTATATGTTCTTTCCATGACAAGTGCTCGTCAAAAATTATACCCAAAAAATTGTGTTTGTTTTCTGTAGCTAAGGCCCAATGGATAAGTAAATAGAACTCCATTTCTGTTGTGATTATAGCTAAGCATAAATTGAATTGTCACTGTCTTTTCTTTATTTGTGAGTAGCTTATTTGCAGTAAGAAAACATTACAGAAAATTATAATTGATTTCACTACTGTTTGTAGTAGTTTGCATAACATGGCCCCAACTTACAAAATATGTGTCATCAGCATAGCTTACAGTGTTGCAGTTTTGAGGTTCAATTAAATTGTTAATGTACACAAGAAACAGAAAAGGCAATAATATACTTCCTTAGGGCAGACCACATTGATGTATCTCATGTGTTGATTTGGTTGTTGCCCACTGTTCATTCCTTTTCTAGGTTAATTTGACATACTGTTTCCCTTCTTTCAAATAGGAGGTAAATAGTTGTAAGGCTACCCCTCTCATACTGTACCTTCTAATTTATGCAATAGAATTGTATGATTCACAGTATCAAAAGCTTTACTCATATCCAGGAAGGTGCCTGTTATCTTCTCTCCTACATCTAGCTAGTTTAATATTTGACATATAAAAATTGCACTGCTGGTACTGTAGTTCTTCCCTTTCTAAAACCACACTGTAGATTATTAAATAGATTATGTTTAATGAAACATGCCTCAAATTGATTTAATAATACTTTCTCAAATAATTACTCAAACACTGAAGTTAATGATATTGGCCTATAGTTTTTCATGTCAGTTTTTATTCCCTTCTTATACACTATAGGATTTCAGTGATTTTTAAAAGATCACGGAATTCTCCATACCAGAGGGAGATATTTATTAGATGTGTCAGAGGTTTCACTAATTCTGTTTTAACTTCAAGTTGAACAAATATATTTCAAGGACGATACAATACATGTAAGACACAGATCAAGTAAACAAAGTAAGCCGTATGTACACTTCAACAGTCAAATCAGAACTGAGTCCGAGTCTAGCGGCCGCTGGCTGGCTAACTGGCTGCTTAGGTTGCGCTGCAGCTGCATGGCTGGCAGACAGTGCCGCATGTAGAGGACCCGCGTAACTGCGCAGTGGCACTTTGAAAGATTGGTGAGTCACAAAAAATTATCCTCTACATTCCTTTAGCAGCTATGGTGAAATGTTATCCCAGCCACAAGACATTTTAGCTTGAATTTCTGAAATGACTGCTTGAAGGTCGCTCTCAGTAATGCCATGGATGTAAAGGATGGCTAGTTTTTGTAACATTTAAATTAGGTACCCAGTCTTGTGTTTCATATGTGCCAATTACATTAAACATCTGTACAACTTTCTCACACATTTCTTTTAGGTAATTTGTTATATTGTCATTGTCTTTTAATATTATGTTGGTGTGTTCATGAAATTGGTGTTTCCCACATTCTTTACACATTATTTTATAGGCTGTTTGACTGACATAGGTTGAGTTGCTTATTTGATAGGCATATTTCTGAGCTTTAAGGCTGGTCAAGGAATCTCTGTATTTTTCTCTAAGCAGTTTGTATTTTGTTAAATAGCACTGTAATTTGTGTCCCTAAAACAGTCCTTCACGTTATCTCTCAGTTCAATGATTTATGGAGGAAAATTCTCAGCTTTTTGATTAATAGCTTTGTTTACTTGTTTTACTAAAGGACATGTTTCATTTAAAGTTTTATTGACTAGTTTATAGAAATTTTCCCATTTATCATTCACATTCGTTGCATTGTAAAGTGGTTCCCATTCTTCATTGCCTAATGCCCTCTTAAGCTTATTGTAATTAAATTTTCTTTTAAACATAAATTTATCACTTTTAGTGATGTCTACATTCCCTACATGTGGCATGCTTCAAGTGAAGAAGAGGTCACGCTCATACAGTACATGTGGACGATGCAGTCACTATCTTTCCAGCCCCTGTTGTTGTTGTGGTCTTCAGTCCAGAGACTGGTTTGATGCAGCTCTCAATGCTACTCTATCCTGTGCAAGCTTATTCATCTCAAAGTACCTACTGCAACCTACATCCTTCTGGATCTGCTTAGTGTATTCATCTCTTGGTCTCCCTCTACGACTTTTACCTGCACGCCGCCATCCAACACTTAATTGGTGATCCCTTTACATAATCTATCCATCTAACCTTAGCATTCTTCTGTAGCACCACATTTCAAAAGATTCAATTATCTTCTTATCTAAACTATTTATCGTCCGTGTTTCACTTCCATACGTGGTTACACTCCATACAAAACACTTTCAGAAAAGATTTCCTGACACTTAAATGGCCAGTTTACATTTTATATCCTCTCTACTTCGACCATCATCAGTTATTTTGCTCCCAAAATAGCAAAACTCATTTACTACTTTGTGTGTCTCATTTCCTAATCTAATTCTCTCAGCATCACCTGATTTAATTTGACTACATTCGACTATCATCGTTTTGCTTTTGTTGATGTTCATCTTATATCCTCCTTTCAAGACACTGTCCATTCCGTTCAACTGCTCTTCTAGGTCCTTTGCTGTCTCTGATATAATTCCAATGTCATTGGCAAACCTCAAAGTTTTTATTTCTTCTCCATGGATTTTAATTCCTACTCCAAATTTTTCTTTTGTTTTCTTTACTGTTTGTTCAATATACAAATTGAATAATGTTGGAATCAGCCCTTAAGAACCTCAAATTTTACTATTTCTTTTGAGTAATGACTTTACAGTACCTTTGTAATGCCTCATTTTCTCCTCAAACTCTTACATTTCCTGCGCCATGAATCAGAATTTTTGTGTCCTTTAATTGCTTTCCATGCAGTTTACCACATTCTGGAATATCGAGTCATTATCAACATCAACTCAGTTGACAATCTCTTTTATTATTTGAAAATGTTCTACAAGAGATCCCCGTTTCCTAGAGTTTGCGGATCCCTGCAGCATTTGTCTTCAAGTTGGGTTCTTCTTGCGAACCTTTCTTCAGTGCTTTTGTTACCTCTGAACCTTTTTACAGTTTAGCAAAATTTCAAAGCTGATACAGAAGTGCCATGCTTGTCAGTTCTGTATTCAGATTTTCATTTGTTACATTCATATATGTTACAATATACTAGTAAAGACTTAATGCTTTGTGTTCTGTATAAATGAACATGTGTATTAATATATTGGCTGTTACACTAACCAAAAGATGTAGTATTTGGTGACAAGAGTTCAAGAAATAGTAAGGATGATCCAAAATAGCAATAGCAGAACTCACTGAGGTTATCAAAATGCTGATACGCCAAAAATGGCAGTTTACTAAACAACAGAAAGTTGTTATGAAATGGGGTCAAAAGTAAATATACCAAAATTTACCATATTTTACAAAAATAAAGGAATGGTGGGACATGTTCATGTGCCGCCTAAATCGACTTTTCAGACAAATGGGTACCAGTACGAAACAATGTCCTGAGCTACTTAAGCAACTATTGGCGAACTTCAAAGCAAAAACACATGTTCTGGCCACCACTTACAAATTCCTCAATAGAAATAAGATGCCTGGGCATACATACTGAGAATGGGTTGCTGATTTATGTGATGCTGCAAGGCATCACAATTTCATAAGCTAACACAATGGCCAAGAGATTGCTTACACTGAGAGACTGATCAGAGACGTCTTTAAAATGCATACCCCTCATGATACCGTGCAGAACTCAGCCCTGCACCACAGCAGTCCTTCACTGGACTTGTTTACCCCTCTGAGTACCAATAATATTAAAAAAAACTAATTTTAAAAATTTTCACAAAATGACATTTATTGTCATAGTAAGCAACAAATACCACATGAAACTGACAAAAAGTAAACAATCAATTGATTTAAGAAGGTGGTTTCATTTTGGAACCACTGGGACACACAGTTTTCAACCACTCATCATTTCATTAGATATATCTGAAACTCCCCCCCATGAACAATGGACCTTGCCGTTGGTGGGGAGGCTTACATGCCTCAGCGATACAGATAGCCATACCGTAGGTGCAATCACAACGGTCGAGGTATACGTGGAGAGGAGAACCAAGCGTGTGGTTCTTGAAGAGGGGCAGCCCCTTTTCAGTGGTTGTAGGAGCAACAGTCTGTATGATTCACTGATCTGGTCTTGCAACATTGACCAAAACGGCCTTGCTGTGCTGGTACTGTTAACGGCTGAAAGCAAGTAAAAACTACAGCCGAAATTTTTCCCGAGGGCATGCAACTTTACTTTATGGTTAAATGATGATGGTCTCCTCTTCGGTAAAAATTCCGGAGGTAAAATAGTCCCCATTCAGATCTCTGGGCAAGGACTACTCAAGAGGACGTCGTTATCAGGAGAAAGAAAATAGCATGGAATGTCAGATCCCTTAATAGGGCTGATAGGTTAGAAAATTTAAAAAGGAAAATGGATAGATTAAAGTTAGATATAGTGGGAATTAGTGAAGTTTAGAGGCAAGAGGAACAAGACTTTTGGTTAGGTGAATACAGGGTTATAAATACAAAATCGAATAAGGGTAATGCAGGAGTAGATTTAATAATGAATAAAAAAATAGCAGCGCAGGTAAGCTACTATGAACAGCATAGTGAACACATTATTGTAGCCAAGATAGACATGAAGCCCACACCTACCACAGTAGTACAAGTTTATATGCAAATTAGCTCCGCAGATGAAGAGATTGAAGAAATGTATGGCAAGATAAAAGAAATCATTCAGATAGTGAGTGGAGACGAAAATTTAATAGTCATGGGGGCTGGAATCCAATAGTAGGAAAAGGAAGAGAAGGAAAAGTAGTAGATGAATATGGAATGGCGGTAAGGAATGAAAGAGCAAGCCACCTGGTGGAATTTTGCACAGAGCATAACTTAATCATAGCTAACACTTGGTTTAAGAATCATGAAAGAAGGTTGTATACGTGGAAGAGGCCTGGAGACACTGGAAGGTTTCAGATAGTTTATATAATGGTACGAACCAGGTTTTAAATGTTACGATGTTTCCAGCAGCAGATGTGGACTCTGACCACAATTTATTGGTTATGAACTGTAGACTAAAGCTGAAGAAACTGCAAAAAGGTAGGAATTTAAGGAGATGGGACCTGGATAAACTGAGAGAACCAGAGGTTTCAGAGAGAGCATTAGGGAACAATGGGCAAGAACAGGGGAAAGAAATACAGTAGAAGAAGAATGGGTAGCTTTATGAGATGAAATAGTGAAGGCAACCGAGGACCAAGCAGGTAAAAAGACGAGGGCTAGTAGAAATTCTTGGGTAACAGGAGAGATATTGAATTTAATTGATGAAGGACAACATATAAAAATGCAGATGACTGAAGAGACTCAACATGACAGATGTGCAACCATTCCACAAATTGCTGCAGATTTCAGTGCTGGATCATCAACAAGTGTCAGCATGCGAATCATTCCATGAATCATCATCAACATGGGCTTTTGGAGCCAAAGGCCAACAGTGTACCCTTGATGACTACACGACACAAAGCTTTACGTATCGCCTGGGCCCATCATCACCAATAATAGACTGTTGATGACTGGAAACCTGTTGCCTCATCGAATGTGTCTCATTTCAAATTGTATCGAGCAGATGAATGTGTGCAGGTATGGAGATGATCTCCTGACTCCATGGACCCTGCATGAAAGCAGGATACTGTTCAAGCTGGTGGAGGCTCTGTAATTGTGAGGGGTGTGTGCAGATGGAGTGATATGGGACCCCTGATACATCTAAATACAGTTCTGGCAGGTGACATATACGTAAGCATCCTGTCTGATCAACTACATCCACTGATGTCCATTGTGCATTCTGATGGACTTGGGTAATTCCAGGAGGACAATGTGTGACCCCACATGTCCAGAATTGCTACAGAGTGGCTCCAGGAACACTCTTCTGAGTTTAAACACCTCCACTGGCCACCAAACGTCCCAGACATGAACATAACTGAGCATATCTGCAATGCCTTGCGATGTGCTGTTCAAAAGAAATTTCCACTCCCTCGTATTATGGACAGCGCTACAGGATGCATGGTGTCAATTCCCTCCAGCAATACTTCAGACATTAGTCAAGTCTCTAACACATCGTGATGTGGCACTTCTGTTTGCTCACGGAGGTCTGATATTAGGCAAGTGTACCAGTTTCTTTGGCTCTTCAGCGTAACATGTAGCTGCATATGAAACATAGTTAACATATCAAATTTTTCTTTAGACTTGGGTGGTGGTCTCTGTCTGTTACTAGTCTCAACAAAACTGATATGATGGAGTACATTCATTTGCGATCACACCACAACCAGAGCGTAATATCACAACATCCCTCATATTTCATAAACCGTTTGAGATATCGAAATAAGATTTTGGCAGGCGATAGTACGCAAAGAGGAGAGTATTTTGCCATTTGGTTATTACGCAGAACTTCGTTATCTACTGTGTTGTTTCACTAACTACAGATTTTTTCGATGACAGAATGTAACATTTACGGGCCATCGATAGCTGACAAAACGAGACGTGCCATGGATTTTGGCACAATGTGAATGAAGACACTACACATTTATTTTGTACCAAGGTTGTGCTTTTTTGTAAGCTACTCACCTTACTTTTCCTCAGTTCCTCACTTAATTAACTTAATAAATCACTGTTTCAGGATTCTCTCGCAACTGTGTCTACACAATATGTTAGTGAGGTGACACTATGTAGACTCCGCTGTATTTTGGCAGAAGAAGCAAATTTTAATACGGCAACAAAAAAATGTGTAAATTTTACTCAAAATTCACCAATTTCTTTTTAGATACTAACGAAAGCAGATCATTTTGAATAGTCACCAATTGAGTGTGGTTGTGAGCGTAGGCTTCAGTTTGGAATGACACTTCCCCTCAAGTGCTTGGCATTTCCCCTACACTGTCTGCCCACAGCCCCCACCCCTACTGCTCTCCCCACAGTTGCCCTACCAACTGCGCTTCTACCAGCTACGGTATTCTGTGCGGACTCTACCAGTTATAACTTTATCTTTAAAGAATCCATTGCCCTTGTACAAAACAGATTCAGATGTCTGATTATTTTACAAATTAGTTTCTGTGTTTAATATCTGACATTAAATTTGGATTTTGTCATTAAGTATATAAATGAGAAAAAAAATTAGATTAAGTTTGAAATTATGCTTAAAGTTCGTAGGATGTCACTAAATGCTCTCATTATGAAACACAGCACAAATATAGTCTAGGTAATCAACACTGCATTTTTAGCAAAAACAAATTTTTTGTGAACCTCAATGTTTATGATGTCATATGTTTTGAACTATGTCTCATAGAATGATATAATTTTGCAGTTACATACAGTGATATATGGAGGTACTATCTGCAAAGTGTGTTGCAAACAGAGTTAGCAGTAAAGAAGTAATAAATTAAAATGTCATGCCTGATGAAGTTTTACTGTGAGCCATTACAAGTAGTAGTTAGTTTTTCACGCATCTAAATGTCTTACATTGTATCTCATGAACTACATATTATACAATGATACAACTTTGCAGGGACATTCTGTGGTACATGTAGATGCTGTCTGCAAACTTTGTGGTGAATAAAGTTGGTAGTAACGTAATAATAAATTTAAATGCCATGTCTGATGCTGAAGTTTTACTGCACAGTCATCAAAAATGTAGTAAGTGATAAACTTTTTTCTTTATTTTTTTATTTGTTTTTAATTTGGTCAATAATCACACGAAATATTCAAAATCAAATTTCTGTTACTCCTGGATGCAGTCAGATGGGTAACCTGCAACTGGTTCTGGGATAGTCCCTTGTTATACAGGTCTGATTCTGAGGCCTGAGGAGGTCTTTGAAAAAATCCAAAGTGGCAAATGTTTTACAAAAACAGATTTATCAGATGAATATCTTTTATTGGAACTGGATGATGAGTCCACTTGGACTATTTGAATACCAGATTAGCATTTGGCATAAGAAGTGTTCCTGCAATAAATCAGCAATTTGTGGAACAAATGACATATCTTGATGTACCAAATACTTGCATAATGTAACTGTCATAGGTAAAAATGAATGAGCACATGAAGATTTTGGATATGCTTTTCACACAACTAGAAAAAAATGGTTTCTGTTCTAATAGGAAAAATGTGAATTCTTCTAGAACCAAGTGGAATGGCTGAGCTACATCACTGGTGCAGGTAGACTCCAACCATTCAAAATGTGTGTGGAAGCAATAAAAACTCTGCCTTTTCCAAAGAATATTTCATGGGGAAAGTAAATTCATCAAAGGATATATTGAAAGCACAAGACCACTGCATCAATTTTGAAAGAGAAATGGACCAAGCAAGAAAAAGCCCTACAAGGAAACGAATCTTGTGCACTTTGACTCAAGTCAAATTGTGGTATTAGCTATTGATGTGTCATTATATGTAATCAGAGCAGAATTGTCTCATAATATTCAGATGAATCAGAAAAATCCACTATTGTTGGTACCAATGCTTCAAATGAACATTAGGGCAGATAAGGTCAGAGTGAAAAAGAAGCACTATCCATAAGAAATTTCACCAATATCTGTATGGAAGATCGTTTGAACTGATCACAAGTCACAAGAGTCTGGTTTCAATACTCCATCCAAGCAAACAGCTGCCAGTAATAACAGTTCAGAGACTATAAACATGGGCAATCACACTCATGTGATACAACTGTGAAATCTGAAACAGAGCCACAGAAAAACATGACACTACTGATGGCTTTATCAAGACCGCCTGCTGGTCCAGATGAAAAATTCAAGTTGTCTCAATAATTATGCTTGCAGAAATAGATCAATTCATTTGCAATTGATCACAGACAATTTTGTGAAGTCATGAGCACTAAACATGATTCTACGTTATGTGAAAAATGGATGGACAATCTACACTCCTGGAAATGGAAAAAAGAACACATTGACACCGGTGAGTCAGACCCACCATACTTGCTCCAGACACTGCGAGAGGGCTGTACAAGCAATGATCACATGCACGGCACAGCGGACACACCAGGAACTGCGGTGTTGGCCGTCGAATGGCGCTAGCTGCGCAGCATTTGTGCACCGCCGCCGTCAGTGTCATCCAGTTTGCCGTGGCATACGGAGCTCCATCGCAGTCTTTAACATTGGTAGCATGCCGCGACAGCGTGGACGTGAACCCTATGTGCAGTTGACGGACTTTGAGCGAGGGCATATAGTGGGCATGCGGGAGGCCGGGTGGACGTACTGCCGAATTGCTCAACACGTGGGGCGTGAGGTCTCGCCAGTGGACGGCGGAAGGTGCACGTGCCCGTCGACCTGGGACCGGACCGCAGCGACACACGGATGCACGCCAAGACCCTAGGATCCTACGCAGTGCCGTAGGGGACCGCACCACCACTTCCCAGCAAATTAGGGACACTGTTGCTCCTGGGGTATCGGCGAGGACCATTCGCAACCGTCTCCATGAAGCTGGGCTACGGTCCCGCACACCGTTAGGCCGTCTTCCGCTCACGCCCCAACATCGTGCAGCCCGCCTCCAGTGGTGTCGCGACAGGCGTAAATGGAGGGACGAATGGAGACGTGTCGTCTTCAGTGATGAGAGTCGCTTCTGCCTTGGTGCCAATGATGGTCGTATGCGTGTTTGGCGCCATGCAGGTGAGCGCCACAATCAGGACTGCATACGACCCAGGCACACAGGGCCAACACCCGGCATCATGGTGTGGGGAGTGATCTCCTACACTGGCCGTACACCTCTGGTTATCGTCGAGGGGACACTGAATAGTGCACAGTACATCCAAACCGTCATCGAACCCATCGTTCTACCATTCCTAGACCGGCAAGGGAACTTGCTGTTCCAACAGGACAATGCACGTCCGCATGTATCCTGTGCCACCCAACGTGCTCTAGAAGGTGTAAGTCAACTACCCTGGCCAGCAAGATTTCCGGATCTGTCCCCCATTGAGCATGTTTGGGACTGGATGAAGCGTCGTCTCACACGCTCTGCACGTCCAGCACGAACGCTGGTCCAACTGAGGCGCCAGGTGGAAATGGCATGACAAGCCGTTCCACAGGACTTCATCCAGCATCTCTACGATCATCTCCATGGGAGAATAGCAGCCTGCATTACTGCGAAAGGTGGATATACACTGTACTAGTGCCGACATTGTGCATGCTCTGTTGCCTGTGTCTATGTGCCTGTGGTTCCGTCAGTGTGATCATGTGATGTATCTGACCCCAGGAATGTGTCAATAAAGTTTCCCCTTCCTGGGACAATGAATTCACGGTGTTCTTATTTCAATTTCCAGGAGTGTATTAACCAAATGAAAAAAAGCTTTGCAGCTTCATTTAAAAAAAAAAAAAACTATTGCCATTTGCACCATACATGGCTTGTTAATTCTTCTGACAAATTTTACAATGGTTATTATACCCAAGGCAGAAAAGTTTTAAGACACTTCATTATGGACACTGGGGCATTGCAGAAATGAAACAAATGGCTAGAAGATATTGCTGGAGGCCAAAGATGAACAAAGAAATTGGTTGAAGTGTGAACTTTGCCAAATGACAAAACTACATCCCAAAATGGATTTTAAAAATTGCCCCCAAGCAACAGAACCATGGGAAAGGGTGTACACTGATTACACTTGGCCATTCTGGAAAGCACCATGGTTTGTAACTGTGGACTCATACTCACAGTTCCCATATATGTTTGATATTATGTCAACGCCTACAGATAACCCAATAAAGGCCATCCAAAAAGTCTTTCCATAGAAGGACAGTTTTTAACAATGGGACACAATTTGTATAAATGGAATTCAGAGATTTCTGTGGCAATAATGATGCATGAGCTCCATTTAAGCACACTTCAAAAGACGAAGCAGAAAGCTTAGTCACAAATTTCAAAAATCCACGGAGAAGGCTTACTGAAGAGGAGGGAACAAGGAAAATGCTCTGTAGAAAATGCTGACGTTTTATCGCACAACTCCAAATCCAGTAACCAGAAAATCACTTGCTGAACCACTTCACAACCATCAGCCAAGGATCACATTGTAACTTATCCTTCCATCAAAAGATGAGGCTAAAGAAGAGTTCGGTGTTCCACATTGGTTATCCACGAAACTGCCTCACAGAACTGTCAAAAGGCACCAAAATTAACTCTGACAACACAGAATATTGAAGAAAGTGGGCAACACAGAACGGAAAATGAATGGAACTTAATTCAATTGCTTCCTGATCCAGTAGCAGAACATGATGAAACTGTATCCCTGGGTAATACTTCATGCATTGAACCGGAAATTACAGAGACTGAGGCGAGACCAACAAAACTTAAGAGATCAAAAATCATTTGTCAAAATGTGGTATTCTACAGCCCATTCTGCCATTAACTGGGGATGAAATGTTGCACCTGAACTTTTCAACATTTTAACAGAATTTATAAGCATTCATGTAAGTGCAATGATTGTCTGTTTTGTATTCAGTTTTTTATTTGTTGTGTGCACATATGTTACAATATTATTATACAGATTTGCTGCTTTGTTTTCCACATTAATAAACATGTTTATTAATATACCAGCAGATTCAAGAATTACAACTAACATAGCTCCTAGCCAAAAGTCATATTTAGAATCCCATACTGTAAGACCATTCTTACCCTGAATATAAGAGCTAAACAAACTCTTAAGCAATGTTTGTTTTGTAAAAACCAGCATTTGCCATTGATTCCACCCAATTAAAAGTCCACGATCCACTTGCTGTCTAGGTATCTGTCACTGCTACTAAATTACTTAGGTGCGCCCTCTACGTCACAACACAAAAGAGAAAATTTACAGTGATCATGTGGAAATGGTGAGAAGGTATCTTTTCACCTTTTTATCTAGTAAACTCAGTTTTTTGTTGTCATCCTTGCGGAATTCATCTTTTGCGTCACCACTGTCTCCACATTGTACATCACATCAGTTTTCAATGCTATTTTTTCTGTGTTGGATGAATAACAACAAATTTCAGTAGCCATTTCATTTTTTGTCCCATTATCTATACACAATATATTGCATGTTGTTCCCAACTACACTTCTGAAAATTACTTTTCAATAAATTATTTCTTAGCTTCTTGTTCACCAGCATTTGATTGAAAAGTGGAACTAGGGTATTCTGTAAGGCATTTCCAATTTTGTCTATCAGTTGAAACTGTTTCAAAAATTAACTCGTGTAAAAATTTAATGGCTATAACCAGTGCAGAGATTGTATTTTAATCTACTTTCTTTATTTTACTTACAATTGCCATTTCTAGATATTTTATCAACTTCCTTAAACTGACAATACAGCTAACTTTTCACAGTGTTCCAAAATCGGTGTCAGAGCTTCTCAAAATTAATGGGTAAAGAAACCTGTCCTTGACAGATCCAATTTGGCATTCCACACTAAAAACTTATTTTGTCTGATAGTTTTTTCTTTTTTCATTTATTTCTCCTGACATCATACCGCTAGCACAAATCTTTATTAACACATGAATCCGCACCATATATTTAAAATCCACACAGTCACATACTACTACATCGCAGCAGGCAAACTGGCTCTCAAAAAGCTCATAGTAACCCTCACAGATATACAGGCAAAAACAGCACCATGTCATTCAGTTGATAAAAGTTGTAGCAAAAATGGTTCAAATTTCACACAAACTTCTTATTATTACCACAGATACAAACTCTAATGATTAACAGAACAAAAGAACAGACTAAGCTACTCACATGTTCTGCATGAATGTATTTTATCCTGAAAAAATAAAAACTGTTCTGCTTCTCTGTTGTGTCACTTGTCTTGTCAGCAAGGAAACATGTAAATCCTTCATTCGAATCCCACACAAGTAACATATAATGGGTGATTCAAAAAGAAAAAACAGATTTCAACTGTTAATCACAGACAAAATGCAAAAGATAGAAACACATTGCACATATAACTGGATAGAGGAAGATTCAGTTTTGACACAGCTCCACTGTTGTTTGTTTGTAACAACATGACAAGTACACTGCAAGAGAAATCATTTTACAAGTTGGAATTTTTGCGAAGTCAATCCACTGTTCAAGTGCGAAGTGCACTTTGCCATTGATTCTGCAGGAAGCCAGCTGCCCCTGCAAAAGCAGATATATGACTGGTATACAAAATTCTTGGAAGCTCGTTGCTTATGAAAAGGGGAGAGCACTGATCGGTCATTCATGTCTGCTGAAAATGTTGAGTGTATCTGAGATGCGTTCATACACAGCCCATGGAAGTCTACAAGATGGGCAGGCTAAGAACTTCAATTTCATGTTCTGAAGCAACTTCTGCATATGAAGCCTTAAAACTTGCAGTTACTGCAGCAACTGCATCCTGGCAACCATAACAGAAGGTATGAAGTTTGCATTTCAATTCTTCAGTATGTGTCAGAGGATAATTTTTTAAATGACTCATCTTTTCAGATAAATTGACTTTTCATCTGGCAGGTACAGTAAACACCATAATCTAAGAATTTGGGGGTCACAAAAGCCAGGCATCGTCATAGAACATGAAAGAGACTCACCGAAACTGAAAATGTTTTGTGCCATTTGTGTTCACAAAGTTTATGGACCATTCTTTTTTGGGGGGAAAACTGCGACAGGAATTTGATATCTGGACATGTTGCAAAATTGATTGTTTCTTCAATTTAACAATGATTGCAAAGATTTCATTTTAATGCACAACAGCACCCTGCCTCATTTCTCCTTGAAGTGCTGCATAACCTTAACAACACTATCCTACAGTGCTAGACTGGAAGAGGTGGACAACAAGATCTTGTTCATTGCTTTTGGCCTCCCAGGTCACCAGGCCTCACACCTTGCTAATTTTTTTTGCTGTGGGGATACATTCTTTGTCCCACCTATGGCAGCTACTCTTCAAGAGCTGAGAAACTGAACTGTTGGAGCTGTCAGTTAAAAAGCAGCGGCCTGTTGATTTGTGGAATGAAATGGACTACCATTCTGATGTTTCTTGAGCAACACATCATGCTCATATTGAGTGTACGGTATAGAGTCTATGCGAACATAAAACTTTGAACTTCACTCTACCCATGGACAAGCACGATTCATTTCAATTAGTTCATCTGTAAATAACAACTGAAATCTGTTCTTCCTTTTTGAATCACCCTGTACACTAAATTTAAAAGATTTGTAGTTTATAGATATCTCCTGGATGTGTAAGCCCTGGGGAAGACTGAAATTTAAATCTCATATCCAGCAAATAGTACTCATTACTCAATCTGTTTTTATCGTAACATGCTCAGAATTACCTTGATTTGGCTGGACTCTGGAAAACATTCAGACAATGTAAGTTGGGCGAGGGGGCTGTCAGGACTGCGGAGATCAGTGGTAACTAAACGACCCTCTTCACTGGCAGAGACGAGAACATTCTCACCCCAAGAAGCTAACCCAAGAGCAGCACGATGATGGGGCCGCAGCAGAGATGCAGGTCCATCCCCAGAACATCTGGTATCTACCAACGCCACATGACCTGTATACTGGCCACAGGCCAACACTGACGATTGAGTGATCTGTGTTAATGAGAGAACGGCTGCCTTCAACCTGTAACATCCATATCGTATTTATTAATAGGAAAGCTAAGAAGGAAACATAACATATGAAAATATATAAAGATAATTTCTTATATTTTGAAAATCTCTCTTTTCATACAGTAAGACATTTTGTAGCTGATTCATCCAATAAAACAGAAATCAGACTTTATAACAAAGAAGTAAAGAGGGCTGCTCATCACAAGGAGGCAGGAAAGGTAGTTTTGAATGTGGTCATGAAGCAAAATAATTTCTGAAACTTCCTGGCAGATTAAAACTGTGTGCTCAACTGGGACTCAAATCATGACCTTTGCCTTACTTGGGCAAGTGCTCTACCGACTGAATTACCCAAGCACGACTCACAGCCCATCCTCACAGCCATACTTTTGCCAGTTCCTCATCTCCTACCCTTCCAATTTCACAGTAGTTCTCCTGTGAAAATTGCAGGACTAGCAGTCCTTGAAGTAAGGATATTACAGAGACACAACATAACCACAGTTTGATGGCTGTTTCTGGAATGTATTTTTTACTGTGAAATGAAGATTGTGCTGATATGAAACTTCCTGACAGATTAAAACTGTATGCTAGACCAGAACTCGAACCTATATCCTTTGCCTTTCATGGGCAAATGATCTACTAACTGAGCTGCCTGGGCATGACTCATAACCCATCCTCACAGCTTTACTTCCACCAGTATCTCTTCTGCTACCTTCCAAACTTCCCCAAAGTTCATCCTGTGAAACTTGCAGGACTAGCACCTTTGGAAGAAAGGATATTGCAGAGATGTGGTATTGGCAGAAATAAAGCTGTGAGGATGTGTTGTGAGTCTTGTTTGGGTAGCTCAGTCAATAGAGCACTGGCCTGTGCAAGACAAAGTCCCAGGTTTGAGACCCAGTCCGGTACACAGTTTTAACCTGCCAGGAAGTTTCATATTAGCGCACACTCCACTGCAGAGGAAAAGTTTCATTCTGAAGGCCCTGTTTGGAAGGATCGGAATGCTGCTGCCTCATCTCTACAAGCAGAGCTCCTCCAAATAGTAGTTTACTCCTGAAGAAGATGATGGAACAGCTGCTGAAAGCTCAAGAATTTTACTTTTAAATGATGAAGCTACAACACAAAAAGATTTTCTTTGGGAAGGTACTGTCTTGCAACATGTGTAGCTACACAATGCAGTATCCACACAAACTGAATCAAGAGAGTTTTTACAATGATCTTTGGTATTTCCGTTTTTTGGGAAATGTAGTCAGGAATAGCTGCTCTCCCCACACTCTAACCAAGAATCTACTGTTGCTTTGTTGTAAAATGGATTTTAGCTATCCTTATTTAGTATACATACAATGGGCAATGATTTTAAACTTGGCAGAAAAGATCAACTAAACAAGCTGGCTTTGTGGAAATCATTAATAATAAATTATTTGTCCTCCCAATCAATAAAATAAAATTTTCCTCCTCTAATGCAGAATTTAGGTTTCAGTTATTATATAAGTTCCACTGTTTTGGCATGTCACAGTTTTGATAGATCTAGGTACAAAGGAAACCAATATCCTATCTTTAAGGGAACATCATTACAATGTCTAATCACTACTAGTAAAATTGACAAACTTAAAATTCTTCTATATTACAAACTTCCAGTTATAACAACAACATGGAAAGGATAAATTGCTACTCACCATAAAGAGGAGGTGTTGAGTCACAGACAGGCACAATGAAAAAACTACTAAAATATTAATACTTTCAGACAGTCCATTTGCAGTAGAAATCACACATACAGGGTGTTACAAAAAGGTATGGCCAAATTTTCAGGAAACATTCCTCACACACAAATAAAGAAAATATGTTATGTGGACATGTGTCCAGAAACGCTTAATTTCCATGTTAGAGCTCATTTTAGTTTGTTCTTCCACCTACACTCAATGGAGCACGTTATCATGATTTCATATGGGATACTCTACCTGTGCTGCTAGAACATGTGCCTTTACAAGTACAACACAACATGTGGTTCATGCACAATGGAGCTCCTGCACATTTCAGTCGAAGCGTTCATACGCTTCTCAACAACAGATTCAGTGACTGACCGATTGGTAGAGGCGGACTAATTCCATGGCTTCCATGCTCTCCTAACCTCAACCCTCCTGACTCATTTATGGGAGCATTTGAAAGCTCTTGTTTATGCAACCCCAGTACCAAATGTAGAGACTCTTCGTGCTTGCATTGTGGACTGCTGTGATACAATACGCCATTCGCCAGGGCTGCATCAGGGCATCAGGGATTCCATGCGACGGAGGGTGGATGCATGTATCCTCGCTAACATAGGACATTTTGAACATTTCCTGTACCAAAGTGTTTGAAGTCACGCTGGTATGTTCTGTTGCTGTGTGTTTCCATTCCATGATTTATGTGATTTGAAGAGAAGTAATAAAATGAGCTCTAACATGGAAAGTAAGCATTTCCGGACACATGTCCATATAACATATTTTCTTCCTTTGTGTGTGAGGAATGTTTCCTGAAAGTTTGGCCGTACCTTTTTTAACACCACAAAACAAGAACAGCTCACACACACATCCCCACTGTCTCAGGTCACTAGAACCAGGCTGTGACTGTGTCTGACTGAGCAGCAATCGCCAAATCTTACCTGCTCGTTGGCATGCACTGAAAACTATCACTCTGTGATTGAAATCGATATGCAATTTTAAAAAATAAAAAAAGAAGTTTCAAATTTATATGACCAGTGGTGGAGTTTCCCTTCTTTACAATGCCCAGTCACATGTTTGTGAGGTGGGCTTGTGTGAATGTGCAGGTGTTTTCTACTGCAGAAGAAAGACTGTTCGAAAGTTTTAGTATTTTAGCAGTCTGTTTCATTGTGACTGCCTGAGAGTCAACACCTCCTCTGTAAGGTGAATAGCAATTTATCCTTCCAATATTGCGCTGTTATTCCATCTGGACTTCCCACTGTTTGAAAACTTAGAGGTATGTCATTCAAAGCATATCAGAACATTGGCTTAAATCAGATGTAATTCAGAGTGTGTCACTATCAAATTTCCAATTATGTGATCAGTATTCTAGAACAAAGCACAAACACTGTGGAATATCACTCATCAGTAAATGTCACATAGAATTTATTGCTTAGTGAACTGAATGTTAGGAAACATTTTTGAGCTAGTTGTCAAACAACTTATCAAAGAAAATCTTATAAGTCTCACTATCTACTGTTCTCGTCTGGAAGATTTTAAGTAGTTCATGAACAAACTTGAGCTTTTCCTAAACAAAATAACAAAATGGAAGTGTGATATAACAAGCTCTGGAAACGTTGATTTCCTCACCAAAAGTGACAAGAAGGACGCACTTCTGAATCTTATGAAAACATGCAATTTCCAAAACAAAGTAGACACCTCCATTAGAATTAGATCTAACTCACAAACAGTTTCGGATCAGGTTATTGTAAATGAGACCAAACTCTCCATAATAATGCAGAGTTCAGTAAATACCTAAACAAATACTAATGATCAATATAAATACTGATCAATTAAGTAACACCAGAAATGAAACCATTTGTAGATTTTTCAGTCAGGAGAATATCAACTTCTTCAACAACCTATTAAGTTGAGGAAAGTGGATAAATATTTTTGAAGTAGCACACATAAATGAAAATTTTACCATATTCATAGATTTGTTAAGTCACTATTCCCAAGCTGTTTTTCCTCTGAAAATTGTAACTAGTAAAATAAAGGCCTGTATAAATAACTGGATCACAACAGGAATAAGGACATCTTGCCTGAAAAAAAAAAAGAGATTTCTACACAAAGTGTATACACAAAACACATGGAAGATGGCATCCGGTACTGAAGTATGTATAAATCGTTTAGTGCAAACAAATTTCTCTGTGTCTGTAAAGTGCATATTATGTCCTAAAATTGTTCTTAAAGGAATCTGAATGAATTCTACATTTCAAAAATGGTACCATACAGTGTGTTTTGGTGATATTAATTTAAATTACTCAAATTGTGAATGTGGCATGTTTGTGTGCAAAGGGCATCAGTCCACAGTTGAAATATTCACTAGTGGATGAATAGAAGCTGTACTGACTTCTCTATGGTCTGATGAGGAATTGTGTGAACAGTATTCTGAAATGCTTAAAAAATGATGCAAAGCTTTTGCTGCAATTTAGGTGGTGTTACTAATGACAACAGTCACGAACATGTTATGTCAATGAAGCTAGTGTATTGTAAACAGAGTGAAAACATGTGTCTTTCAACAGTAAACAATCATGCTATGATGCAAAGTCTTCGTAGCAATTTAGAAAGTATTACTAATGACAACAGTTGTGAACATGTTAGGTTAATGAAGTTAGTACATTGCAAACAGTGTGAAAACACTTATCATTCAGCAAGAAATAGTCGAGGCACAAATGAGTGCAGGGAAATGTGAAATATCTACTGAACACAGAAGGCTTCACACAATCATGTTATTAAAAATACTGCGTTCAACAGATGGAGTGAACAGAAGACAGAGCTACCTTCAGGTACAGCAAACTTTACAAACAAACATGTGCTGATAAATATGAATTTCAATTAACAAATTTCCAGATTTAATGTAAAGATGTGGCCTGATAGCCATGGGCATGGCCTTGCTGGAGTCTTTGTAGATTCCCTTTAGAGAGAACACTTAACACAACATGGTCTACATCTAAATATTAAGGGTAAAACATTACCATGCCATAAAATCTTAGACATCACAAATTCATTATGAAGATACAAGGAGAGTGACCCCCACTACTCTCCCACACCCTATTTCTCAGTCAACAGCAGCTCCACTGCATCGCAAGCATCATCTTTAGACGCGTTCGGGAGGATGACAGTTCAATCCCGTCTCCAGCCATCCTGATTTAGGATGTCTGTGATTTCTTCGGTTTTTGTTTGATTTGTGCACAGCTGGTTAGCCTGACACCAGTAATTAGCCATTTGCGTAATTTCTCTATTTTTGTCCAGTACACTCTGTAAGTTCTCTCCTGTACTTATTAATGTCATGTCATCAGCATATAGTATGTTCTTACACGGTATGTATTTCGAGAAGTCATTGACATAGACAATGAACAGAAAAGGTCTAAGAACAGAGCCTTGGGGTATTCCTCTTTCTATAGGGAGTATTTCTGACCTCTGCCTATTTGCATATACAAGTTGTAACCTATTGCTTAGATAAGATCTGAATAGTCGGAGTGTGTCATCTTCAATGCCATAGTATTTTAATTTTTTGATCAGTATGTCACGTGACACCGAGTCAAAAGCTTTACTTAGGTCAATAAGTGTTCCAGACATTGATACCCTTTTTTCATACCCTTCATAAACATTGCTTACCAAAGCTTCTACTGCTTTTACAGTTGATAGGTGTGACCTGAAGCCAAACTGTTGTTCATTTAAAATATTGTTGGTTTCAAAATACCTGTATATCTGCTTATGCACACAATTTTCTACTAACTTGGATATGATTGGTACTATTGATATGGGTCTGTAGTTATTTGGGAGGTTTCTTTCACCTTTTTTATACACAGGCAAAGTAACTGTGAGCTTAAGACAGTCGGGGAATATTCCTTCATCAAGTACTCTGTTTGATAGTGAGAGAAGTGGCATTTCAATTTCTTTTGCTAGACATTTAATGATGAGATTACTGAGTCCATAATAATCTACTGTTTTGGAATTACTTAATTTGTTTATTGACTTGTGAATATCATTTAATGTGATTCGGGTCCAAGTGAACTTCTCACTTCTTGTCTGTTTTGCACAAGTGACCAATGCTTCTGCATCAGAGGCAGAATTGATGGATGGGGTGGTGATGCTATTTACAAAATATTCATTGAGAATATTGCAGTCAATAGGGATACTCTTTTCTTTATTGGTATTATTTATTTCCCTTTTAATGACAGTCCAGGCAGCTTTACATTTATTTTTAGAGTTTAAAATATATTCATCATTTGCACAGCACTTAGCATTTTTTATTTCTAATCTGTAAAGGTTTCTCATTTTAGTGTAATTTTCCTTGTCCCTATCACTGTTATGAGATTTGTCTTTCATAATCATCAGTAGTATTTTGAGTTTGTTAAGTTGTGGGGTGTACCATTTGTTGGTATTTTGTTGCTTATGAGTAATATTACTCTGGTACCTTTTGGTTACCAAGGGGCATGTCATTTCTACTATATGCTTGATCTCTGTCAGGAAAATGGAAAAACATTTATTAATCGTTTTCTTGTTATCCATTACATGAGTCCAATCCATTTCTTTTAACTGGTTTATCATTTTGTTTACATTGGATTCACCTAGAATTCTATATGTCACTTTTCCCTCTGTAGAACTGAAGGCTATCTTTTCTATTTGAAGCCATAGCCCTGCATGATCTGATATTCCTAATTCTATTACATCACATTGTATGGAGTCTCTTTGTACATTGCTAATTATGTTATCAAGGCATGCTTTCAGTCTAGTGGGTTTTTCACTGAGACAGTAATAGTTTAATGACTTCAGAGTGTTAATCATGTGAATTACATTTTTTTTCTCTTTGCCCTTATATCTATGTTAATATCACCTACAATTACAATTCTATGCTGTTTGTATTTTGACAGTCTCTAAGAAATAAATACCTTGAACTAGAAGTTGATTTAGATGAGTTTAATACTGAGTGCTTGTGTCTTTCGGAGCATTGGTGTAGGGAATTTGAATTAAACAACATGATTATACACCCTTTTAGACTAGCTAGGTCTTACTGTGGGAAAAATGCCAGAAGTGGCGGTGTCTGTATTTATACAAAAACAGGGGTAAAATTCAATAGGAGAAGTGATATTGAAAAGTTAAGTGTAGAAAAGCATTTTGAAGCAGCTGCTATTGAGTTGTATGGTAAGCAAAGGAAAATGATAGTAATAATTGTGTACAGGTCACCATGTGGAGACGTAGATAATTTTTTTTCAAAACTAGAAATTATGTTAAACATTGGGTACAATGAAAAAGCTACTGTACTTCTCTGTGGGGATTTTAACATAAATCTTATGTACAATAATACGGTTAAAGATAAATTTGTGAATATTTTACAGAGTTTTAACAAGTTACCCCCATGTAATAGGCTCAACCCGAATAACACACACATCACAGACCCTCATAGATAATATATTCTCAAACATAGATTCCAATGAAGGGGAGGTAAATAACACTGACCTTGGTTTATCTGATCACAATGCTCTTGTGCATACCGTTCCCCCAATGCCTGAGAAAAAAAACATCTTGCCACACTTATAAAATAATTTTTCTAAAGAAAACTGCACGCATTTTGTTAACTGTCTAACCAATGAAAGCTGGACAGATGTGAAATCAGAATGAAGTGCAAATAATGCATATAATACCTTTTCTTCCATATTCATGTCACTATTTGAAATGTGTTTCCCTAAGAAGTTAGTGAGGTCCAAGTCTTCAAAACAAAAAGCACACAAACCTTGGATAACTACAGGCATTAGGACTTCCAGTGTAACCATGAAAAGACTGAACCAAGAAATTAAAACTTGCTCAGATCCACAGTTTGTAGAATATGTAAAAACATACAGAAAAATATACCAAAAATCAATAGCAAATGCAAAGTTGCTATATAATGACAATTTAATCAGTAACTCAGACAACAAACCACAAACTATGTGGGACATTGTGAGGAATGAAACGACTACCTTGGGAAAAGAGGAAGAAATAATACTCAAAAGCAGTGAAAACTGCAATATAGAAAAGAAGGAAATGGCAAACTATATTAATAATTATTTTTTAAATATACCACATTCACTGAACTTAAACTTCACAAAACAAAAAATAATACATGCTCCAAGGGTTGCCTGCAGCATGAATATCCCTTCAACAAATGAACAGGAAGTAATTAGAGTGATTAGAAGCATAAAACCAAAAATGGCAGCAAGTGTTGATGAAGTACTAGTTTCAATCATAATAAGGACTGCAGTGCAGATTGCAAAACCTTTATCCCATATTGCAAATTTATCCTTTAGTGAAGGTGCGTTTCCTCAGCGACTGCAGATCTCAAAAGTGAGGCCACTATTTAAAAATGGAGACAGATATAAAATAGAAAACTACCGTCCCATATAACTTCTTCCTGCTTCCTCCAAAATATTAGAGAAACTGTTAAAATTGAGAGTAACTAGTTACCTAGACAATAATAAACTTTGGAATAGTAATAAACATGGTTTTTATGCAAAACGAAGCACAGAAACTGCAGTCGTAGACTACACCCCAGAAATAATTAAAAATTTGGAGAAAAACAAAAGTGTAGTAGGAATCAATTTAGATCTATCTAAAGCTTTCAATACGATCTGCTATGAAATCCTCCTTGATAAGCTGGAAGCAGTAGGTATTAGAGGAAGAGTTAAAATGTGGTTTGTGTCATATCTCAAAAACAGATCTCAGATTGTAGAGCTCATCACTGTAAATTCAAATCAAAAAATTAGGTTAGTTTCAGAAGCAAAAGAAGTTCCTTTAGGAGTACCCCAGGGCAGCATCTTAGGGCCACTACTCTTTCTCATATGTGTCAATGATTTATAGTTACAATATGATACAGCCAAACTTGTATTATAAGCAGATGACACAAGTCTAACAGTGAGCGACTTTAAAAACTCATTACAGCCAACTACTAACAAAATCCTAAAAAGTATTGAGACTTGGATAAGTGCAAATAAGCTTACACTCAATGCAAAGAAACCAAATTACATACAATTTGGTAAAATGATTCAGGATGAAGACATTAATCTAGAACAGGATGACAGACTAATAAAGAGAGTGCATTTTGCAAAAGTGTTAGGAATGCATATAGATGAAGCTATGAATTGGAAACACCATGTAAAATTCCTTACACACAGACTTAACTCAGCCTGCTTTGCACTGAGAGTTACTGCAAATGTTTGCACTCTAGAAGGCATCAGAATGGCATACTTTGGGTACTTTCATTCAGTTGCCTCATTTGGAATAGTGTTCTGGGACAGCTCAAAATCTAATTTGAAAGACATTTTTATTTTACAAAAACGGGCTGTTCGAATAATTACCCACAGTCCGACACAAGCTCACTGCAGACCTCTTTTCAAAAAGTTAGAATTACTTACTCTGCCATCAGTCTATATACTTAAATGTGTACTCCTAACCAAAGCTAATCTAAGCCATCTCCACACAAATGCAGACTGTCACAACTATAACACAAGGAACAAGAATGATCTCTACATAGAAGAAGTGAGAAGAACACGAACTCAGAAGCATTTAAGCTACATGGGCATTAAGATTTGTAATGCACTGCCTCAGTCCATTAAAGATTTAAAGGACAATAAAAATTTTAAATTGGAACTTAGAAAATTTTTAATTGATAAATGTTGCTACTCAATAAATGAATATCTTGAAGACCAAGAAAATGACTTTACAAACTAATCTCCAAAATTTTCTATCTTTGTTTGTTTCAGCTTTTATTATACTTTACCATCTATAGTACTAGTTTTTTATTGTTACTGAGAAACAAATTAGTATAAACCATTTATGTGGAAAGAAACTGTAAGTTTGCTGTCATTTATTATAGACAATTTCATTTTGTACATTCTATATTTTAATTTCTGTGTATGACAAATCCAATTGTAGACAATTTCATTTTGTATATTCTATATTGTTAATTTCTATGTATGACAAGTCCACTATCATTTGTACGATGACACGGATGCTAAATAAATAAAATAAAACAAATATCCACATAATTTATCACCCACTGTCCATGAATACACAAAACTCGGAAAGACCTCTGAAACGACAGTTGATCAAATATTTTTAGACTTGCAAACATTTGATCATAATGTAGAAGTGACTGATACTGATGAAGCAACAAAATTTAGTGTAAATAATGTACACAACACAAATTTTAGGAAAAGTGACAAGATATGTAAATGAGGACAACATTACAATTTTTAATTCATTGTTAAAAAATTCAGTCGGGGATTTACATAAATGTGACAATGCAGATACGAAGTTTGAGTCATTTTTAGCTCATCACACTATGAAATTGCTTTCCTCTTATGAAAATTAAAGCAAAAACCAAGACTAACACTTGAATAACACAGAGGATAAGAAAATCTTCGGAGCTCGGAAACAGTATGTAAACTGTCACAGAAAGGTGTACAAGAAAGTTGTTACAGCAGTAAGAAAATTAAACAATGTTTCATATATCAACAGAAACAAGGGTAACAAAGAAATGAAATCAATTGGAAATGTGATAACTGGGTTGCCACAAGTGAAACTCCCTGACATTTCCCTGATTTCCACACAAGTTTGAGGATTTTCTTTGACAAATTTCGAGCACTCAAGTGTAAGTAAAGACATAAGCTGAAAAAAATTAAATAAAATAAAATAAATGCAAGGACTTCTGCATTTCTTAACGTGTGAGCAAAAACACTATAGGTGACTGCCAATAAAATGTTAGTTCTACTATGTATGTTATTGTCGGTTATTACCCACTATGTTATGTCTATTATTCTACAGGTTTTGTGTGATTTTTCTTTCAAGAAATACACGAGTACATAGCATACAAATCACCAGTGACTGCTGCAATTTTCTTCTTTTTATTGTTCATGCTTTCTTATATATAAACTACTTTTAAAGTGCCAAAATGTACTAGAATAAATAAATTGTCTATTTTACACCACACTATATCATGTACTTGCAGTGGCATGGTCACAATTCCTCAAATCCACCGCCCATGGCCTCTGGCCTGCCAAGGAGCACCCCAGTCCAGGGTCCACAGATGAACCATGAAAATCCACCTCATTACGCCACACACAGACAGACCCAGCCTGCAGGCAGATTGGTGAGACTAGATCTGACAGGCACATCTGTGAGAAACTATGGGCTTCAGATTGGCAGGCCCATCTGTTACAGAGACCCACAGAAATGGCCTGCAGTTTTGGCCCTTTGTGGAAGTCCACTTGTGTGCCCAGCTATTCACATGCCACAGACACCATGTTGATCAAATGAAACAGCGGTGATCACTCACACAACAGATAATTTGCACAATACTGTGAGAATCAATACTAATGAGGATAGGTAGCAATTCACCGTAAAAATGATCATTGAGCCACAGACAGACATTTGATGTGTTTTATCATAAACTGCACATTTTTAAAAATGAGCTTAAGAAAATGCTTATAAGTGAAAGCTTCTACACTGTTGATGAGTACATAAATTTATTGAATTTGAGAATGTCCAAATGTTGCCATGTGTCACTAGATATAATGTAAACTTAAAATTTGTTTGGTTTATGTAGTTCGTTATCAGTGTGATTTGTATATAGACATTATTATTTAAGTTTTTTTGTATCAACACATGACAAGTCCTATAGCATTGTGTATAATAAAATAGATGATAAATAAATATAGCTGATATAACAAGGATAAGGACCTCCTATCTGAAAAAAACTTCTACATCAAATGTATAAACAGACCAAGGCATCCACAGAGCTACACAATTACTACAAAACATAGCAAAAACAAAGTTCTAAGACTTGCTAAAGAAATGGACAAACAGTGATTATGTAAATAACACACCAAAGTAAAAGCCATGTGGAAGATTACAAAAAATGAAAATTGTGACAGTAATAACAGAAGTACAAAATCACGTTAACTTACAAGACAAAAAGATACATAATCCCACAGCACTGGCAAAACTATTTAGTAACTTCTTTAAAGGCATTCCTGATGATACGGTAAAACCACATTTTACGCTTAAAACTGCACCTGTTAAATTCAAACTAGAGACAAGTTCTAGATCAATGTTTTTTAACACTGTCATAAAGATAAATTCATGAAAGTTATAAAATTGAAAAACTCATTTTCCAGCTGGAATTAATGACATTCCACTGACAAAGACAAAAAAATGTGCCCATAATATGATATCACCATTAACATACTTATGTCACTCCTCTCTTCAATCAAGCACTTTTCCTGAGTTGTTTAAAACATCTTAAGTCATTCCTATGTAAAAGAAAATGTGAAAATGGGGAGGGAGGACATAAACAACTACAGGTCAATCACCATTTCATCAAGTACCAGAATATCAGAAAGTTTAAAGAATATAATGGGATGAGAAGAAAAGACTGACTCTTGGGGAAGTTTTAGAGAAAATTATGTACAAAAAACTACTAACTACTTTCACTTATGAAGAGGAATGATGTGTTATGCTTATCTCATATGGGGCAGAAGAGAAAAATCAGCAAAAAACAGTGATGTATGAATGTTTTAATAGTACATCAGATCTGGTGAAAATCAAAAACTTGACAACAGGGATATTATTAGACGTGTCAAAATCATTTCACATGCTTAACAAGAAACCTTTCTTACAAAGACTGAACACAATGGCATACGGAACCTTCCAGACATCTGGATCAAATTATTTTTGGACAACTGCAAACAAGAGATCTCACAGAGATATGGGGATCAAAATTGCAAACAACCACTAAAGTGCTCTCAAATGGGGGTAAAATCAAATATGGTGTGCCCCAAGGCTCATTTATGGTGCCCCACCTCTTACAACTCTATATCAATGGTCTGAGAATAAATCTAGATGCATTCAAAACCAACTTATTTGTGACTGAAAAGTGAGAACTCTGAGGAACTGTAACAGTCTGTATATTGTGCCAGAAAGTCAATTTGCTGTTGGACACACTCACAATCACTTTACCATAAATAACAGTGAGACTGTAGCAATGAACTTTCGTACTCACATAACAAGAATCCACAAAACCCCATGTTAGGATGGCCAAGTGCACAGTAGCCCTATAATGAAATTCCTTGGTTTTGGGTGCAAGACAATTTGAAATGGATTAAATACACTAAGTAAGTTAATCATACGTTAAGAAGAGTGGGTTATGTCCTAAGAGCCCCAAAGCCATACGTCAAAGCGGAAACTGTTTTAAAAGGACCAAATTGAGGAGCAAATCTCCGATATTATGGAATGTGTCAGTTCATGAAATTACAACATAAAAGTAATAACAAATAAAAACAAATGCTTATGAACCCGAAAAAAGTCAATCCATAAGTTTAAGTAAATGCAATCAATAATACAATGAGAATCAGCTTAATTTTTCAAGGAACTCCTCGACAAAATAGAAGGAGTGACCCATGAGGAAACTCTTCAGTTTCGATTTGAAAGCACATGGATTACTGCTAAGATTTTTGGATTCGAGTGGTAGTTTATTGAAAATGGATGCAGCAATATACTGCACACCTTTTTGCATAAGAGGTAAGGGAGTCCAATCCAAATGCAGGTTTGATTTATGATGAGTATTTACTCAGTAAAAGCTGCTTATTCTTGGGAATAAGCTAATATTGTTAACACGAAAAGACAGTGAGGAATATATATATTGAGACACCAATGTCAAAATACCCAGACTCCTGAATAGGAGTTGACAAGAGGTTCGTGAGCTTACAACACTTATTGCCCGAACCGCCTCTTTCTGATCCAATAATTTCCTTTTAGAATGTGAAGAGTTACCCCAAAATATAATACCATATGACATAACTGACTGACAATAAGCAAAGTAGACTAATTTTCATGTGGAACAATCACTCACTTCTGATACTGTTTGAATATTAAAAATGGCAGTATTAAATCTTTGAACAATATCCTGAACATGGTCTTTCCACAACAGCTTAGTTTAAGTTGAGCAGCAGACGGAGCTCATGGCCACCATGAAACAAGTGCTTCTGGCGTTGCTCTCCAAGCAGTCTGCTCCAGCGCCGTTCCCTCCTCCCTTTCCCCCGTATGACGAGACAGCGGAGGATTGGGACGCATATGAACATCGCCTTCAGCAGCATTTCCAGGCGTTTCGTGACGCCGATGTGGAGGTATGTCGTGCTCTCTTCTTGTCAGGGATATCTCCCTCGCTGTATCAAGTTTTGCGGCAGCTAGCGCCATTGCAGGAACCCTAATTCTTGTCTTTTGACGCATTGTGTTCACTGCTGTCTTCATATTATCGCTGCCGCACGCATTTTGTGGCGGCTAGGGTCGAGTTCTATCAATGCAAGAAACAGCCCCATCAGTCTTACCGGGCGTGGGCCGCTACCCTGCACGGTCTTAGTCACAAATGTCATTTTGTCATGGAGCAGTCGTGAGAGTTGTATGCCCACGTTATGGTACGCAATGTCATTGTTAGTTCGGCCCCTGATATGGAGGTCCGGCAACGGGCCCTGCAGTTAGAAGACCCTTCCCTTGAGGAAGTCCTGTCCATTGCTCAATTGTATGAAATCTCTCATGCTGCAGGTCAACAGCTGGAAGCGTGGTGCGACGTCGCGGCGGTTCAGGGGGGCGCAGCCGCGTCCACTGCGTCCGAGGTGGACGACGTGTGAGCGGTACAATATGGCGGTTACGGCTGCTCCCGCACAGCGCGTAAACAGAATTCCGGCCGCCGGCCCCTATTGCCGTCCTGTGCGTCGTGCTATATACATCACGATCGGTCAGAGTGCTCCCATTGTTGGGCCGTTTGTTGCAAATGTAATAAAAAAGGTCACATTGCTAAAGTTTGCCGCTCAGCCTCAAAAGAATCGAAGAAAGCAGGTACAGAGGACATGGACGTTGACATTCAGGAAGTTTCATCCGGCCAGGCTCCCGATGCGTCGGCATGCAAACTCTTTATCGAGGTGTCGCTTCGGTCGCGCCGGTTACAACTGCAAGTAGATACGGGTGCGGTAGTTTTGTTGTTAAATGCACAAACTTATTCCGACCTTGGATCGCCCTCGTTGGTGCCAGTTTACCGGCCTCTATGCGGTTATGGTAAACAGTTCATTCCTCTACTGGGTCAATTCACTACTGACGTGACTTAAAAATCAGTCACTCGGCCTATTACTTTTATTGTTGTCAGTGATGCGAGCTCCGCTAACCTATTTGGCCTGGATGCCTTTCAAGCTTTCGGTTTTTCTATCGCTGACACCATTCAGTTGGTCTCAGAAGACGTTCCCTATCAATCACTGGAATCTTTGATCTCAGACTTTCCAGATATCTTTGAGGAGGGCCTGGGGCGTGTTTCAGATTTCGAGGCTCACTTAACGTTGAAGGCGTCAGCTCACCCGCGTTTTCTACGCTTGTGGCAGATCCCCTTGGCTCTCCGCCCTCAGGTAAAGGAAGAGATAGACCAGCTGACAGCCCTAGGGGTCATTCTTCCCATTTCTTCTAGAGAGTGGGCTTCTCCCCTCGTTATTGTAAGGAAGCCCTCGGGAAAATTACGTCTTTGTGGCGATTTCAAGGCCACCATTAATTCCCAATTGGTGGTGGACACCTATCCTTTGCCTCGTGCTGATGAATTGTTGTCCGCCATGGCGGGAGCCCAACATTTTTCGAAAATTGATCTTTTGGAGGCTTATCATCAGATACCACTTGATGAGGACTCCAAACGGCTGGCGGTCGTCAACACCCCGTTTGGCCTTTACCAATACCAGCGGTTGGCCTTCGGAATATCCAGTGCCCCAGCGATATTCCAGCGTTATCTTGAGCATGTCACATCGACAATCCCTCATTGTATTAATTACCTGGATGACATAATTGTCACAGGCCGCAGCACGAAGGAACACTTGCACAACCTTCGCACCCTCTTTCTCAAATTCAGGTCTGTGGGCTTGCGTTGCAACCTGCGTAAGTCAAACTTCTTCCAACCGTCCATTGAGTATGTGGGCTACACCATCTCTTGGCATGGCGTCCAGCCACTAGGAAGTTTGGTCCAAGGTATCGTCGACCTTCCTCGGCCCGCTTCGCTGAAAGAGTTACAAGCTTTTTTGGGCAAGATGGCTACTTTTGACCCCCATAAGCCGTTGGTCCTGGCTACAGATGCTTCGCAGTATGGGGTGAGGGTGGTCCTGGCCCATCGCAATGCAGATGGTTCCAAGCAACCCCTGGCGTTTGCTTCTAAAACTCTTAGTCCCGCGCAGGCCCATTACTCCCAGGTGGAAAAGAGGCTTTGGCCATTGTCTATGCTGTTACCAAGTTTCACCCTTTCTTGTATGGCACGAAGTTTCAGTTAATCACTGACCATAAGCTGTTAATATCGTTATTTGGCCCCGCCTCTCAGATTCCGGATAGGGCGGCCCACAGACTACAGCGCTGGGCCTTGTTGCTCTCTAAGTACCATTATGACATTCATTTTCGCCCTACTGGACAGCATGCCAACGCCAACAGTCTTTCCCATCTTCCGGTGGGCGAGGATCCTATGTTCGATCGAGAGGAGATTATGTGTTTTCATTTGGATGTGGTGTCCCGCCAAGCGGTGGATAGCTTCCCGATCACTAGTTCTCGAGTCGCCAGGGAAACGGCATCTGACCTGGTTCTCTGGCAAGTAATTCGCCTCATTCAGCAGGGGCGGTCATCCCCCCCTCCAGGCCGGGCCTCGGACCCTCTTCGTAATTATTTTATTATACGAGATCGCCTCTCGGTCTTGGACGGAGTTCTCCTTCTGGCTCCTCGTGTGGTTGTTCCTGCAAGTTTTCGAAGGGAGGTCCTCACGTTATTACATGCAGGGCACTGGGGTGTTTCCCGTACTAAAACCTTGGCTCGCAGACACGTGTACTGGCCTGGTATTGACAGAGAAATTGAGCACTTGGTGGCCGCCTTTTCCCAGTGTGCAAGCCACCTCCCAGGGCAGCGTTCTCTTCATGGCCGCCGGCAACCCAAGCATGGGAACGTGTTCACATCGATTTTGCGGGCCCATTTCTAAATGGCTTTTGGCTCATTGTCATTGATGCTTATTCCCGATTCCCATATGTGGTTCGCTGTTCCTCAACCACTTGAGAAGTTGCAATCCAGGCACTAGCAAAAATCTTTTCTGTGGAAGGTCTGCCAATCACCCTGGTCTCGGACAATGGACTGCAGTTTATTTCGCAGACCTTCCAGGATTTTTGTAGGCGTTTTGGTATTCGGCACATTTGCTCTCCCCCCTTCCATCCACAATTGAATGGGGAAGCGAAGCGCATGGTGCGCGCATTTAAGATACATATGAAAAAGTATGTGCACGAATTTCCTGCGGAGGAGGCATTGAAGTTTTTCCTGACGGCCTACTGGATGACACCAATGTGAGAACGCAACCCCGCAGGACTCCTCCATGGGCGCCAACCTAGGACTCTGCTGCACTTCCTCCGGCCTGGTCCTCGCCAGTCTTCGCACAACAGAGTACCTGGCTTTCCACTGGGTAAGTCAGTCTGGGCACGTGGGTTTGGTCGCAATCCCCGTTGGATACCAGCAGTGGTCCTGTGCCGAAATGGCCGCCGGCTCTATACCTTGCAGGCGGGGGACCGGGTGGTGCATCGTCACCAAAATCAGCTACGCCCACATGTGGGCACCCACCCTCCATCGTCTTGGACACCGGCTTCCCCATTGCCAGCACCCATGTTGGTTTCTCAGGGGACGTTACCACCTCTCCCCGCTGTGACTCTGCTGCACTGCAATGGTTCTCAGCTTTGGCAGCCTCCAGTCGCTCCGGCACCGGCATCGCCATCGTTAGCGATGCCCCAGCGAGAACCGGCTCCCCTCGCAGGCCCGGTTTCTCAGGAGGCTGGTTCACCTGTGGTCGTCCCTTCCCCATCGTCGCTGCCACTGGGTCTTGCCCCTCCTGAGGTGGAACAGGATCCGGAGTTCAACAGCTTGTTGTCCATTCTGTACCAGGCTCCGATAGTGGGACGACGGGGGCCTCTTCGTGTGGGTCACTTCCAGCCGCATTCGAAGTTTCCGGCTCTAGGGTTGGCAGATCCCCTCGACTTCGGCCTTCCAATGGATGTGCAAGTCATCGCTCCTGCCCGGCACTCCACCTTCCGATGCAGTGGATCACAGTGGCTTCACCCCCCGAAGGAGGAGGAGTGCAGTAGCCACCAGAAAGGTAACGGGCATCGCACATTAGCACGGCGCATCACGGATGGTAGTTGCCGCAAGTAGAGTCCCGTCCACCAGAGGGCACACGAGAATTCGGACGCAACCTCTGCCGGTGTAACAACAACAACAACAACAACTCAGGCAGCATGGACCGTACCCAGTCAGTTAACATCAGGCATGCCTAGGACACAGTCCCGGTCTACGCTAAGTGAAGTGCACGTAAACGTGAACAGTGTTACTACACCTACGATACGTTTTATTTAATTATCACAGGTGGAGTGGAACAAATTTTCTACATACAGACAAACGCAAACAGTTACTTAAATTTTCATCACTGATGTTTGCTCTTTACCGACACTAACTAATTCAGCAGTTGGTTTTCCAGCTTTTGCTATATTAAGCGCATCTTATAACTTGCAAGTACCACTGCGCTAGTATTGTTGTCATCCTGAAAAATTGAAAACAGTGCTCCATAAAATGTTAAATCAGTTAGATGAGAGAAATGATGAAAGGAAGTCGGAGATCTCTCGTAACCACAGCAACTACGACAGATTCACCTAGTATCGTCAGATCGTTCTTCTTAAGCTCAGTCAATTTCCCCATCCGCTCAGAATCCGACAATAAATTGTACTCGTCCTCGTGAAATTTGTTATAATGGCCTTCAATACTAAACTTCCGCTGACCAGCAAGAATACTGCCACATATAAAACATTTCGAATTTTCATGTTTTTGCACAGAAAAAAATGATTCTCCCATTACTTTTTAAAAGATGGCAAATCTCCACTTCTCCATTTCCTTGTTTCACTCTGCATTTTCCGGTTCTTGAACCACAATGTTCGCTACGTAGTGGTCGCTACGCATCAACGTCCACAGCTTAGCCTGGCACTACACTGCCGCAACCTGCCTGCTGTCGCCACTGCCCCAGTCGACGATTGCACACGAGCAGCACACATGCAGCGCTGTGCGCTTATGAGCCGCGTGCAATGTTTGCCTGCCGCCCCCCCCCCCCCCCCCCCCCAGGACTAAAACTTTTTAATAAACTTTCAGTGAAAAAAGCTATCCAGGGCACAAGACCTTTAAACAACAATCCTTATAGTCATACTAATGGTGTCATGGTTTATGATCATTGAATCAATGCATTGGTATGTAAACTGCAATGTACAATATTACACATTTATTTGTTTTATATATATACTACCTAAGTTTAAAACAAACATTGTAAAATCCAGGACAGAATGTAACAGTATTATGGGACGGGAAATTGCTACTCACCATATAGCGGAGATGCTGAGTCGCAGGTAGACACAACACAATGACTCTCACAATTAAAGCTTTCGGCCATTATGGCTTTCATCAACAATAGGCGTACATAAGGGTGGGGTGGACACACACACACACACACACACACACACACACACACACACACACACACACACACACACACATGCAACTGGCGACTGCACTCTCAGGCAACTGAAACCACACTGTGAGCAGCATCACCAGAGCATGATGGGAGTGGCAACTGGGTGGGGGTAAGGGGGAGGCTGGGGTGGGGAGGAGGAGGGATAGTATGGTGGGGGTGGTGGACACTGAAGTGCTGCTGGTTATATGGAAGACAGGGGAGAGGTGGGGAGGGGAGGGGATTTGTGCCAAAGGTGAGAAATAAAAAGACTGGATGTGTTGATGGAATGATGGCTGAGTAGTGCTGGAATGCGAACGGGGAAGGGCATGGATGGGTGAGGACAGTAACTAACAAAGTTTGAGGCCAGGAGGCTTACGGGAATGTATTATAGGGAAAGTTCCCACCTGCACAATTCAGAAAAGCTGGTGTTGGTGGGAAGGACCCATATGGTACAGGCTGTGATGCATCCTTTTTTGCTACTTGCCCCCCCCCCCCCCCCCTCACTTCTCCACTGCCCACCATCTAACCTGCAGCATTTCACTGTCCGCCTTCCCCACATCAGGCTCCTCCATGCCCCCACCCAGTCACCACTCCCATCATGCACTGGTGCTGCTGCTCGCAGTGTGGTTTTGCCTGAGACTGCTGTCGCGCGTGTGTGCGTGTATTTTAATGAAGGCCTTAATGGCTTTAATTGTGAGTCTTTTTGTTGTGCCTATCTGTTACTCAGCATCTCTGCTACATGGAGATTAGCAACTTTCCTTCTCATAATATTGGTAAGTTTAAATTATATGTTTAATTCTAATAGTCTATATTACAAATTATTTTATTTGTGAGGGAAAAAATGCACTATGTGTCCAATACCTGTAGTACAACATACTATCACACATAAAAAGGCCAATAAAGATATAAACAATGAGATGCATAGACAAAATAAAGGAATAATGTCTATATGTTGTTGTGATTAAAGAATTTCTGTGTAAATTCTAGAACTACTCAGCCTTCTACCATCTCGAACACACGATATTCAAAATAGGAGAGTGAGATGGTAGAATCCTACCCACTGCGCATCACATGTTTGTGTGTGCAGGTTTAAAATCAGTGGCGGGAAGAAAGCAGATGCAGCAGTCGAATGGCACCAACAAGTACCTATCGGGCAATCCATAGAGGTTTTAGTGCGTGTGTAAGGAAGAACCATGGCGTTTTTATGCCGCTCTGTGCTTATGGTGTCATTGACTATTGTTATGTGAAACGAGAAAAGTTGAAAAAGTACCCCCGACTCAGGCTTGGTAGAGGCAAGACATATTTTCTGATTCATTATAAGAAAGTCATGATAGTCAAGCCAGCTTTCTTTTAACTGCAACTCATTTTGTTTCTAAAGTTTGACGCTATGAGGTAATTACAGAACGTTGCAAATATATGCTGAAAGTGTGAATTATGTAGTGCATGAAGATCAAATACATCGTTAACTGACGAAGTTTGATTGTCCATGCAGTTTATAAGTACAAAGAGGCTTAAAAGTTCCTGTAGTTAGCTCTATTCAATGGAGAAGAAGTCAAGAGACTTTTCCAAAAGCACACATCACACATCAAAAGTCCAATAAATAAATATACTATAAGATGCATAGACAAAACAAAGAAATCATATCTGTATGTGTCATAATCTGTATATGTATTAGTATGTCAAACAATTGAAAGACCAGGATGGAATAACAAAAATATGGAAAGGATAGATAGCTAAACACCTTGCAGATGAGGCATTGAGTCACCTAATCAGCTTGTAGAGGAGGCATTGAGTCACAGACAGGCACAACAAAGGAGAATACTAACAATATTTAAGTTTTGGGACAAAATCCTCCCTCTGAAGTACAATACTCACATATTCACATAACAACTGCAGTCAGTCCTTAGAGCCCAGAGATTGCAGTCATGTCCGTGTGGGTTGTTGCTGATGTTGATATTGTTGTGTGAATGTGAGAGTTCTACTTCTGGTGAAGGCTTCATCTGAAAGCTTAAATATTGCTAGTATTTTTTTTTTTTTTTTTGTGCCTGTCTACGACGCAACGCTCCTCCATGTGGTGGAGGAGGAGGACATTAGTGTTTAACGTCCCGTCGACAACGAGGTCATTAGAGACGGAGCGCAAGCTCGGGTGAGGGAAGGATGGGGAAGGAAATCGGCCGTGCCTTTCAAAGGAACCATGCAGGCATTTGCCTGAAGCGATTTAGGGAAATCATGGAAAACCTAAATCAGGATGGCCGGAGTCGGGAATGAACCGTCGTCTTCCCGAATGCGAGTCCAGTGTGCTAACCACTGCGCCACCTCGCTCGGTCCTCCATGTGGTACGGACTAATATGTATCGTTCATATTTTTGTCTATTAACATAGCCCTTTTTATGTTTCACAGCTGCTGTCATTTTTGGCACAATTAGTGTGCCGAATTTTCATGCCCAGTTTCATTTGTTAGCTGCTTAAGATAAGTGGCATTTTATTGTTGCAAATATCAAACACTGTTGGGCTTCAGTAAATTAACAGACAAAGACTGGAGCATTTCGCAACTTTTTTATAGCTTCTTTGACAGCTACCAAGTAGTGCTAGGTCAGCATTCCCATTACTCCACTTATATAATTCAGTTTTTGTTTATGTGGTAATGGATTTCCTTCAAGAACCTCAATAGCAACTTCAAATACTAAGTGCAGTCTTGGAGTTGACTACCAACTGAGAAGCCATTTCTGGTTGTACTGCATGCCTGACCTACTACTCACAAACATACAGGCCTCCACTCTTAAGCTTTGCTAACAAATCTACTGCAAAGAATTTCACAGAACTGATGGCACCTACAGTTTACACCATTCATATAGTTCCAGACCAAGGGATACCAGCCCATTTTAGGAATGATTTCAACCTGCATTGAAGTGTCATGACACTCATACTTGCACTGACTTAGGAGCTGCACAATATGAATGGCTCACACGCATTTGTAACCAACAAAGCAGCTGAATAAAACTGCATAATCTGTAGGCAGATGGGCCTTCTGGAAGTATTTCAATTACTGATAAATATTAATGGTGTTTCCATACAACTAGTGAGAAGCAGATATCAGCATTTTGACACATTTGTTTATGTACAGTTGTCGTTGTTGTGGTCTTCAGTCCAGAGACTGGTTTGATGCAGCTCTCCATGCTACTCTATCCTGTGCAAGCTTCTTCATCTCCCAGTACCTACTGCAACCTACCTCCTTCTGAATCTGCTTAGTGTATTCATCTCTTGGTCTCCCTCTATGATTTTTACCCTCCACGCTGCCCTCCAATACTAAGTTGGTGATCTCTTGATGCCTCAGAACATGTCCTACCAACCAATCCCTCCTTCTAGTCAACTTGCACCACAAATTTCTCATTTCCCAAATTCTATTCAATACCTCCTCATTAGTGAAGTGATCTATCCATCTAAGCTTCAGCATTCTTCTGTAGCACCACATTTCGAAAGCTTCTATTCTCTTCTTGTCCAAACTATTTATCGTCTATGTTTCACTTACAAATACTTTCGGAAACGACTTCCTGACACTCAAATATATACTTGATGTTAACAAATTTCTCTTCTTCGGAAACGCTTTCCTTGCAACTGCTAGTCTACATTTTATATCCTCTCTACTACGACCATCATCAGTTATTTTGCTTCCCGAATACCAAAATTCACCTACTACTTTAAGTGTCTCATTACCTAATTTAATCCCTCAACACCACTCGACTTAATTTGACTACATTCCATTATCCTCATTTTGCTTTTGCTGATGTTTATCTTATATCCACCTTTTAAAACACTGTCCATTGCATTCAACTGCTCTTCCAGGTCATTTGCTGCCTCTGACACAATTATAATGTCATCGGCGAAGCTCAAAGTTTTTATTTCTTCTCCGTGGATTTTAATTCCTACTCCGAAATTTTCTTTTGTTTCCTTTACTGCTTGCTCAATATACAGCTTGAATAACATTGGGAGAGCCTACAACGCTGTCTCACTCTCTTCCCAACCGCTGCTTCCCTTTCATGTCCCTCGACTCATAACTGCCATCTGGTTTCAGTACAAATTGTAAATATCCTTTCGCTCCTTGTATTTTAACCCTGCCACCTTCAGAATTTGAAAGACAGTATTTCAGTCAACATTGTCAAAAGCTTTCACCCAGTCTACAAATGCTAGAAATAGATTTTGCCTTTCCTTAATCTATGTTCTAAGATAAGTTGTAGGGTCAGTATTGCTACAAGCGTTCCAACGTTTCTACGGAATCCAAACTGACCTTCCCCGAGATCAGCTTCTAACAGTTTTCCCATTCGTCTGTAAAGAATTCGCGTTAGTATTTTGCAGCTGTGACTTATTAAACTGATAGTTCGGTAATTTTCACATCTGTCAACACCTGCTTTCTTTGGGATTGGAATTATTATATTCTTCTTGAAGTCTGAGGGTATTTCGCCTGTCTCATACATCTTGCTCACCAGATGGTAGAGTTTTGTCATGACTGGCTCTCCCAAGGCCGTCAGTAGTTCTAATGGAATGTTGTCTACTCCCGGGGCCTTGTTTTGACTCAGGTCTTTCAGTGCTCTGTCAAACTCTTCACGCAGTATCGTATCTCCCATTTCATCTTCATCTGCATCCTCTTCCATTTCTAGAACATTGTCCTCAAGTACAGCGCCCTTGTATAAACCCTCTATATACTCCTTCCACCTGTCCGCCTTCCCTTCTTTGCTTAGAACTGGGTTTCCATCAGAGCTCTTGATATTCATACAAGTGGCTCTCTTTTCTCCAAAGGTCTCTTTAATTTTCCTGTAGGCAGTATCTATCTTACCCCTAGTGAGATATGCCTCTACATCCTTATATTTGTCCTCTAGCCACCCTGCTTAGCCATTTTGTACATCCTGTCAATCTCATTTTTGGGATTTTCATTCCTTTTTGCCTGCTTCATTTACTACATTTTTTTTATAATTTCTCCTTTCATCAATTAAATTCTATATATCTTCTGTTACCCGAGGATTTCTACTAGCCCTTGTCTTTTTACTTACTTGATCCTCTGCTGCCTTCACTATTTCATCCCACAAACCTACCCATTCTTCTTCCACTGTATTTCCTTCCCCCATTCCTGTCAATCGTTCCATAATGCTTTCCCTGAAACTCTGTACAACCTCTTGTTCTTTAAGTTTCTCCAGGTCCCATCTCTTTAAATTCCTACCTTTTTGCAGTTTCTTCAGTTTTAATCTACAGTTCATAACCAATAGATTGTGGTCAGAGTCCACATATGCCCCTGGAAATGTCTTACAATTTAAAACCTGGTTCCTAAATCTCTGTCTTACTATTATATAATCTGTTTGAAACCTTCCAGTATCTCCAGGCCTCTTCCATGTATACAACCTTCTTTCATGATTCTTGAACCAAGTGTAGCTGTGTTAAGTTATACTCTGTGCAAAATCCTACAAGGCAGCTTTCTCTTTCATTTCTTAGCCAGCCCCAATCCATATTCACCTACTACGTTTCCTTTCCTTCCTTTTCCTACTATCAAATTCCAGGCACCCATGACTATTAAATTTTCGTCTCCCTTCACTATCTGAATAATTTCTTTTATCTCATCATACATTTCATCAATCTCTTTATCCTCTGTGGGACTAGTTGGCATATAAACTTGTACCACTGTGGTAGGCATGGGCTTCGTGCCTATCTTGGCCACAATAATGCATTCACTATGCTGTTTGTAGAAGCATACACTCCTGCCCGGAGATCCGAATGGGGGACTATTTTACCCAAAAGGATGCCATCATCATTTAACCATACAGTAAAGCTGCAAGCCCTAGGAAAAATTACGGCTGTAGTTTCCCCCTGCTTTTAGTCGTTTGCTGTACCAGCACAGAATGGCCATTTTGGTTAGTGTTACAAGGCCAGATCAGTCAATCATTCAGACTGTTGCCCATGCAACTACTGAAAAGGCTGATGCCCCTCTTCAGGAACCACACATTTTTCTGGAAATGTTAGTTTCACTAAAATATTGCTACACTGAAATTTCATTACCCATTAAAATTATGTGCCATAGAAAGATCTCATCCAGAAACCTGCACTTTGCTGGAAGCCCTCCTCTAACCGACATAACAATTTATCTTGGGACAGTTCATAGCTTGAATCGGTGATTATCTCTCCTAGCATTGTTCCAGGCTCTAACAGAGGCTCTCCTGTAACTGCACACAGGTAATACTCCAGAAGTTATTTTCAGGGTGTTGGAGAGCAGTTGGTGGTAGTTTAAGTTTTGAATCAGTTTGTGAGGTACACTTGATGAGAAAAAGCACTGCCTCAGAGTGTGGGTGTCCAGGGCTATTCACTTACTTGCACATACCTTTTGTTACAGAATGTTCAATACTTAAACACATGTGTAATAATATCTCGTTTAATTTCTAAATCTTTGCTTGGACCTGCTCATTTGAGACAAATTGTTGCTTTTACTGTAATTAAAACTAAATTTAATCCTATTTTGAAAAGTGAAACCCTAGCTACTTATTTAATATACATTATTGAAACTGTTTTCCTGTCAGATTTTACATTATATGAGGAGTCAGCTGTAATTTAATTAGCACAATAATTTGGTTTTAGTAACAGTTGGAGAGACACTGACGCAGTAGATGACCGCTGCTCTAGAACTCTGTGTACGTCCCAGCACTTGACAGTGTAGTCCCAGGAACAAGAATACAATGTTCCAGGCTCTTTTGCATCAGGAAGCAGGGCCCAGATCCATCCAGAATGAGCATCCTGTCGCAGGTAGCCATTTACAGATCCAGTTGATGTAAGATCCCATAGTGCCAAGCTCCTGTCTCTCGACCCAGAGACACATAGCTGTCCACCCTGTTCAAAATGTTATCTTCATGTTAGTTTCTTCACTGCACTGAAGTTTATACATAAAAAATTAAAGCAGGGATACAAATTTAAAAATTACTTTGTGTGGCCTTCATGATGAGGTACAGATAAAAAGTTACAGCAAAATGTTGCTACAATCATTACAAATGTCAACAAAGAAGAGAAAAGAGGATGGGAACCATGCCATTCCACAAAATACAGATTATCTTGAAAGGTTATGAAATAATACAAAATGATTTTCCCACTTTTCAAGTCCACAGAATCAGATTAAAAACTGGAAATTATAAACATATAAGAACTTTATTTGGGAATGGCTGTGTGCTGCATATGGTGGAGTAAAGAACAGGCATCTGCTTGAATTCCTAAGGGACCAAACTGCTGAGGTCATCGGTCCCTAGACTTACACACTACTTAAATTAACTTAAGTTTGCTCAGAACAACACACACACCCATGCCTGCTGGAGGACTCGAACCTCCAGCAGGAGGGGCGGCGCAGTCCATGACATGGCACCTCAAACCACGCAGTCACTCCACGTGGCTGAAGAATAAGACATTAAGCAAACAGAGAGGAAGAAAAAGAATGAAGGAAGCGTATGAAAGAAAATCACAGGTGGTTTGAATTCCAGAGTTAAGGAAAGTAGCTTTCAGATACTCCACAAACAGAATGACCTAACCTAAGTTAATGTAAGGAACTTGGTCATAAAAGGAATTTTAAAATCAGAATAACTAATTATTTTCCAATGTCTTTATGTAGCCTTTGCTGTTTAGAATGTGTTTAATACTCAGCTATGTTCCTTTTACTTCTACTGATCTTTCTAAACAATAAACTAATTATCTGCAAATCAGACTGCTCTACAAAATCTGCAGATGTATCATACTGAACTTTGTAATGTTCTCCTGGTCCCTTAACTGTATCACAAGCAGTTGTTATCTCCATTACAGATCCACAGTGCTCCCTAAGTTATGCAATGATACATAAATACACAAATCTCTTGTACACGCTCCATTTACACACTTCACAATAAGGAGACGAGTAGAAAATACAGATACCACTCAGTGTAACAAACTTTGAGGGATTGGAGGATCAAATACAGGAAACCACACCCTGAATCATCATTCAACGCCACTACAGAGAGTTGAAGCAATTGGTGACAAGTGTTCCTTCCACTTACAACAGCTCCACTGGTCTGAAGATAGTCTACATACGACTGAAACCAGTTAGCATACCATTAAAATAAAAAGCATTTGCAATCTTGAAATTGTGTTACAAGATTGCTGATGTTCCAATTATGAGTTCAAAAATTATTAAAAATCTTAGTGATGAGTTGACAAAACACCACTGCTAAATTCTTAGTTAACAATACTGACTGGGAGCCATTCATTCCTTTGTCTATGTGGGGATGAGATTACATCAGATGGAGGAGCAAAGGATATTGCAACCTGAATCTGCCAGCAAAGGCTGTTTCTAACAAGTAAAGAACCCTCTCCACACTCATGTGCATAAACAAACATATCAGGAAAGACATCATATGATGTTTGTTTGGAGTGAGCTGCTGTATGGAAGTGAAACATGAATACTTGAAGAAGCAGAAAAAGACATAATAACAGCCCTCACAATGTGGTGTTACTGTAGAGTGCTAAAGACTGTGTGGGTAGACAAGGTATCAAATGATAATGTGCTTCACAGAGCGGAGGAGAAGCCATACTTTGGAAGCTTATCCTATGCAGAAGGGATAATTGGGTCAGTCATTTGCTAACACATGTGCTGTCATTACAAGTATTACTGAAGGGGTATAGAGGCAAAAAACACCCCAGATAGGCTGAGATTAGGACACATGCCCACATCATCGAAGATATCAGCTGCATCACCTATACCACTTTCACAAGGAAGACCAATGACAGAAAAATATGGCAAGCTGCTGTCAGATGACCTGATGGCTGAAGACCTATGAAGAGAAAATACCAAAGATAGAATGACCATAGCCAATTTACAGCCAACAACCTTGCTTTCAAGCACTCACACTTTCCTCTACTGTTCCAGAATTCCAAAAACACACACACACACACACACACACACACACACACACACACACACACACACACACACACACACAGAGAGAGAGAGAGAGAGAGAGAGAGAGAGAGAGAGAGAGAGAGAGAGAGAGTTTTGTGAATATTATCAGCATTTATCCACGTTATTTCTCCATGCTATGATGCATAGTCACTTGCTCCACTTTTCTTACCTTCCTATACTTCCTTTACTCCCTCCCAGCCAGGAAGGATGAGGTGTGTGTACATTTCCTGAAAAAACTGAGATATCATACCTAAAAAATTACTGTGATTTTCTAATTGATTGTATGTGATATGTTCCGACTGTCATTTGAGATAAAAGCAGATTTTTCAAACTGTAGATGAAAAAAATCTTCAATATGGTGTTTGTGACAGAAGAAAAACAGAAGGTATAGGAAGCAAGATGACACCATAAGAAGTCCCAGTTAAATTAACGTTCAACAGGAGAGGGAGAAGAGCATCTCATAGCACTAACGACTTTTGTCTCCTCTTGGCTGAGTTATACTGGTCATAAGCAGTAGCCTGACTGAAGTTTTTTAAACATCAATAATTTATACGGGATGGCATTCATATAGTTAACACACTGTGAAATACAAAGTATTTTAAAATTTGTGATTTATAAAACTCAATGATATTAAATTTCAGTGCTACGTTAAAAACAGAATTCCCTGAGATTTTATGAAATATTTGAAATTCCCCAAGATTTGCCTGATTTCCCCAGCTAAAACGTAATGCCCTGAGAATTCCATTCTTCAGATATTCCAAAAGAATCACTATCCTGTATCAGATGATATATTTCTTACAGAAGACAAGTTGTGTCATTAAGAAGAGAAAAACGAACATTACATCGTTGAGTATGAAAACACACACACTAACGCACACACACACTAGTATGTAAAATACAATGCTCTCACCTGTTGGCCAAGGATGTATAGAAGGGGTGGATGATTGAAATGGATTGGAGGAGGGGGTATGAGATTGAACCATGTGCTTTGCAATGGATCTGAGTGTGTACAGAATAAATTAAAATCCATCCAACACATCAGAAAATAATAAATTGTACTACAATACATACTGCCATATTTAAGTCTCAGATTCAAATTTCCATATCCTAGTAGCTTTGTTTCCAAATTATGAAATTCTTACTGGTCAGATCAGCTCTGAGCAACTAGTCCATGCAGTGACTTCATAGATGACAATAAAATTCACAGGGTTTCTGAATTTTGTCTTATAGTTATAACTATGTTTACATCACAGTCACTTACATGAATCAGAGCAACTGAGTCAACAGCAGCAATATGTACATAATCTGCAGGTTCCAACTGCAGCATTGTTTCATGCCGATGGGTCCAGTAGAAACGTTCAGATTCCAGTGAAACACATGCCCGTTGCCAGTCAATAGCATCCTCATCTACCAAGAAAGTGAGATCTCATGAGAACTTTTATACTCAAGAATATGACTACAACAAACATGTCAGTGAAGATAAGCAAAGAATGACTACAACAAACCAGTAAAAGTATAATATTTACAGCATATGTACTAATGTTGGATGTGGAAGATATTTATTTTTTCCTGCTTTACTTTGACCTGCCTAGCAAAGTACTATCACATTTTGAATAGAAAAATTGTGTTTTTGCATACTACCCCTTTACACATTTTCACCAACGTTATATATTACTTTACCCTGGAGATGTTTGCACACATAAAATGTGTTACTGAAGTCATTATTCTCGCTCTTGCAATTCTTTTCGCTATTGACATCTTCCCTTCCTCAATGCTCTTCCTCTCATTCAAATTTGACCACAGCCATGGCTCCAGCGCGCGCGCGCGTGTGCGTGTGTGTGTGTGTGTGTGTGTGTGTGTGTGTGTGTGTGTGTGTGTGTGTGTGTGTGTGTGTGTGTGTGTGTGATTTTCCTTCCTCTTTCTCTTTTTTCCAGTTGAGCAATATCCAACTTCTAGTGCACTTATCTCTAGCTGTTAGTTTTTATTACTCCTTACTCATTTTCTACAGAGGTGCCCACGGTACAGGGCTAACAACTTTGACTACTAATCAAAACATCCTGTGTCCTGGGTTTGATCTCAATCAGTAAATTTTGAATAAAAACCAATAGCAATGGTGGAGAAAGACTTTCGATAAAAGGAGTTATCCTCGTTCTGCCAATGAGCTTGTCAAAGAAGGTGGAGAAGCACCCTTTTGTGCCTGGTGTGGGAAACTGCCCCTCAAGGGTTGAAAAATCATCAATGATCAATAGCATAAGGATGCAGCAGGCAATGGAAACCAGTGCATTAAAGATACATAATTTGTATCCTCAGGGCATGTAGCCTGTAATTGAAAATGTGTTGGTTGAAGATTCTGTATTACTTCCTCATTTGGATGGTGGGAAGGGATGCCAAGGAGCAAATAACCATAAGAAAAAAATTCAATAATGAATGAAAGGCTAACAGTCTATGAGTCGGAATGTCGAACATCAGAAGTCTTAATGTGGTAGAACAGCCAGAAAATCTGAAAAGGGAAATGCAAAGGCTCAGATATAGGGAGGACAGTGAAATAAAATTTAAAAAAGATAATGATTTCTGATCAAGTGAGTAAAGGGTAAGGATATGTCATCAAACAACTTTCAGCCATCTAATTTCCAACTTTATTTTATTTGGCAACCAGTTTTGGTGGTTTATCATGCCATCTTCAGACCCCTGATCGACATGGTAGGAAGAATCCACCTTGGTTCTGGTCAAAACAGGGGCCAGCATTCAGAGATAGTTGAAGTGATTGCTATAGCAAGAAGAAATCTAGAGGTACCAGTACTTGAATACTAGCCCCTGCTTTGACCTTAACCAAGGTGGAATCTTTCTACACATTGGTCAGGGCCCTGAAGATGGCATGGTAAATTGCCGAAACTGGCAGCCAAATACAACAAGTTTGGAAATTAGATGGCTGAGAGGTGTTTGATTTGACATCCTGTAGCGAACAGCTGAGGCTCGTAAACATCTCTGAAAAGATGGACATACAGATAGTCAATGGCAGAGCAGAAAGGAGTGTAGTGAGACTGGGATTCATTAGAAACTGGAGTAGATTACTATGAACAGTTCAAGGACCTGACTGTTCTCATCAAAATCAACAAGAAACCAACAAAAACAACAGTCATTTAGATGTACATGCTGATTTAATACATGGAAGATGAAGAGAAAGAAAAAGTATGTGAGGAGATTCAACAGCCAATTTAGTATGTAAAGGGAAGTGAAAATCGAATCATCATGGGTGATTGCAATGTTGTGGCAGGAGAAGGAACAGAAGACACATTATGGGAGAATATGGGCGTTATGGCACAAAAATAAGAGAGAAGAAAGGCTAACAGAGAACTGTGAAAGGAGACTGCAAAGAATCCTTGAGTAACAGAAGAAATACTTCAATCAACAGATGAAAGTGCAAAAAGTTCAAGAAAAGAGAAGCATACAACAAAGTGAGGCACTTGGGAATGATACTAATAGGAAGCACAAAGAAGTGAAGTGATATGATTGCAGGAAAAATATGAAGAAATAGAAAAAAAGATGGTCATCGCAAGGTATGAATACTGAAAAGGAAAAGCATTTTTCTGTGAAACTTAAGCAGAAAGTGTCAACATTATGGGCACAAGAGAAATAACACTGTTAAATGTAGAGGAGAGAGTGGATAGGTAGAAACAGTACACTGAAGGGCTTGATGAGAGGGAGAAACTGCATGATGTGATAAAAGAAGAAATGGGGTTCACTACTGAAGTCAGAATTTAACAGAGTTTTGTAAGACTTGTGAGCAAACAAGGCAGAACAAAAACAGCATTCCTTCAGAATATCTGAAATCATTTGGGGAAGTGGAAACCAAACAACTATTCAAGTTGGCATGTAGAATCGAAGTGACTGGAGATATACCATCAGACTATTGGAAAAATATCATCCACACACTCCCAAAATAGCAAAGTGCTGATAAAAGGGAGAACTATTGCATACTCAGCTCGACAGCTCAAGTGTCCAACCCAACTTGCTAGCAGGAATAATATACAAAAGAATAAAAAAAGAAAACTGAGTATCTGTTAGATGATGATTAGTTTGCCTGTAGGAAAGGTAATAGCTCCACAGTAGCAGTTCTGAGTGCTTGATAATGGAAGTACAATTTCAGAAAAATCAAGATGACTTCATAGGATTTGTTAACCTACAAAAGGCATCGTGCAAGACATTTGAAATTAGCAGGTGACCTGGGAGGAGTTGGGAGGAGGGGCACAGAGGGGTGAAGCGGAGTGGTGAGGGAGTGGGGGGTGGAGGGAGGAAGCTCCACACTAGCAACCTCACATTTATTGTGTGATCCGTCCTGACACAATTGCAGAGTGATAGAGTGATGCAACATCTTGTTGTAGTTACAGTTTTTCTGCATGCTGCTGTAGATAAACAAAAACATGCACACACCTGAATTGCAGGGAAAAACACACACACACACACACACACACACACACACACACACACACACACACACACACACACACACACAGAGAGAGAGAGAGAGAGAGAGAGAGAGAGAGAGAGAGAGCACAAGACTACCTCCACCAGCAGTTTGAAAAGTGCCATGTTGATAAGCGAGGTGCAGCCCCTCACATAATTTTCAACATATTCACGTCCTGTTTAGCAGTATCTGCCAATGTGTACCACGAATTAACATTGTAGGAGACCTTCATCCACACTTTGCACATTAAATGACAGTCTTTTTGTTGCCATAATACTGTCTGTACCCTGTGTTCACCAAAGGCACACATGTAAAGCATTAGCTTCTGTATATTATAGTAAGATGATGATGCTGGATGCCACATGCTCATTGGTTGTTGCTGTTCAACAGTGAAATGGCAAGCAATTTGCTTTAATGTAGGCCACATATCTACTGATAAAACCGACAATAATTATGACATGTCATTGCCTATGACAGTATCGGTATCAATCTTGACACTGTGGCATGCGAAAAACGCTTTGTCTAGATTACCTCAGAGATGAAGGATAGTCATAGTCAAATGTACTGATACAGCATGTCTTGCCTACCCTGAATTCTACTACTGTATGACAATTGATATAAGTCATGTAGTGTGCTGAATCGGTAGGTAGCAAAAATGCTCTGTCTCTCCAAGGCCATAGCTATACCGAATTCAACTGCTCATGAGTATAACTGCACCTCAGCTGGTATATGATGTAGCTGCTTTCACACGTTGCAATATATTTGAGTGGAAGGAAATGACTGTGAGATATGATTTATGGGGCACAGGACTGGGATCAGTAATGGCACAGAGACAGACTACAATACAGCACAATTTGGTTAGCAACGAGGGAAGGATTTTCATTGTGATTTCTTCTCAGGGTTTGTCGACAGTTTCTTGATGCACTAGTGATAAGGGGAGTACTGGTCAGTAGGTGGCTCAAGTGGCAATGGAGTTGTTGAGGAAGAAATGACAGGGAAACACGTTTCTGGATGGGGTATTATCTTAAAGGCTTTGGTAAGGTTACTAGAACATTTAGAAATCTCCTGATTGTCACAGCAAATACAGTGTCCACAGGTGTCAATGCTACAGGGGAGGTATTTCTTTACTTGTAACAGGTGGCATCTGTCAAAATGGGGGTATTATTGCTGGTTCAAGTATCTGACATGGACAGAATTTTTTTGGAGCCCTCACAGAAGTGACAACAATAATCCAGGAAAGGACTAGGTGAAATGAATATGGATGGAAGTGACATGATTCTGAAGAGAATTTAAAATTGGTGGATAGCAAGGAAGTAGAAGTGACTTGCTTACAGGTTGGCATAGGTAAGTGCTAAGACAGTATCCTTGGCATTTCCCCACGTAAGTTGGTAAATATGGCACTTAATGAAGAAATGATTATGTCTCAGAATGTCATTGACCAAAACAAAGAAAGGATTAGGAAGAAAGTAACAAGTTTGGTGTCAGGACAATAGTGGGAGAGGTAGTGTTTCATGGCATCCTGGTCACACGTAGTCCCTTGTCTGGGCATGGGGGATGTCCGTACTCAATGACAAGCAAAGAGCCTGGCTGTAATGTTATAGAACCCACAGTGATGATGGTGGTGGAGGAAGTGATAAGCATCTTGCATGTACAAAGTGAGGCAGCAGACAACTTGTTGGAGTTAACGGTAAACCAAGCCACAGGATCAATCACTACTCTATAGTGCCTCTCCATCTGTCTTTCGTTCCACCCTCCTTTCCAACTTCAGATCTTGTGACTATTACTACAGCTAATTCTCTTTTTTTCACCGCTAATGGGAGACACTACCTACAACACACTTCTGGTATTCACTGTAGAGCTTTTGGAAACTGTCAGCTAACATTTTGTGGAATCGCTTGAAGCACCATAGTCTCTTGTTATTGTATATCTGCACAATTATGAGAAATGAGACCTCGTGCTACCAATACGATCTGGAGACCAAGTGACAGTCAATGATACGGTGTTCATTGTCTTTGCCGGCCCCCCAAAAATGTTGGCTTACAAAACCCAAGATTAAGATGATCTTGATCACTTTTTCAACAGCAAGGGCTTGATCCACCATGTATTTCTACATGATGGAGGTGAGGAAGGTGATGGTACACAACATCATTGACTGTCGAACGATCTCCAGCTCGTATTACTAGCACAAGGTCTCATCTCTTGTAACGATGTGGATATTCCTCAACATGTGACCATGGTGCTTTGAGCAATTCTGAATGAAGCATTTGCTGACAGTTTCCGACACCTTTACAACCAATAGCAGAAGTGTGTTATAGCTAATGGCGATTTCTTTGAAGGCCAGTATGGTATTTTGTTTGTAAACTGTGTTTCTTCAGAAGCTATATGTTTTAAGTTCTATGTATACTGGCCTCTGCTTAGCCTAAATTGGCTATCTAAGGATCACTACGACCTAGCAATCATTATGACAGTTATTCTATGTTTTTATTTTGTTGTTTAAACTATATATTTTTCATGAAGCCACTGTGCCTACCATGTCATTCATCCAGCCATTTGACATATTACTGTTGTTATTCTCGTCAATACTACTACTATTGCTACTACTACTATCTTTATTTTATCATCATCATCATCATCATCATCATTACTATCACCATTATTACTATATGGCTCCTGTGTGCCGCAAAACCTATGATTTCATACAGAAAGTGAACATATTTTTGAAGTAATAAAATTTTCATGTTGTACTTACTACCAATTGCAGGATAGCTATATTTCATCCTTTTCTTCACTCTATACTTCCACATGTTTGGATCAACCAATATAGCATGAAATTGTCTACATACTAAGCTCACTGATGATACGAGGAACTTGGCGTCCAAGAAAGAGAATATTTTTAAAAGAATCTGTAGGAAAAGAAGGTTAAGGTTAATTATTTTTTCTCATCTTCACTGTGAATTAAGCTGTTAACTTAAAGCAGAGTTCATCATCAATACAGGCACAGGTTATAAGGAGACTTCACATAAATTTGTTCTGATCAAAATAACAAATACATACATCTTCATCTTTAACAATAATTACATAGCAATCATCTTAACACAACTTTTGCTTCAAATCTGGCTGCTTTCAGCAACATATTTTGTTATATACACTACTGGCCATTAAAATTGCCACACCAAGAAGAAATGCAGATGATAAACAGGTATTCATTGGACAAATATATTACACTAGAACTGACATGTGATTACATTTTCACACAATTTGGGTGCATAGATCCTGAGAAATCAGTACCCAGAACAACCACCTCTGGCCGTAATAACGGCCTTGATATGCCTGAGCATTGAGTCAAACAGAGCTTGGATGGCGTGTACAGGTACAGCTGCCCATGCAGCTTTAACACGATACCACAGTTCATCAAGAGTAGTGACTGGTGTATTGTGATGAGAAAGTAGCTCGGCCACCATTGACCAGATGTTTTCAGTTGATGAGAGATCTGGAGAATGTGCTGGCCAGGGCAGCAGTCGAACATTTTCTGTATCCAGAAAGGCCCGTACAGGACCTGCAACATGCGGTCGTGCATTATCGTGCTGGAATGTTGGGTTTTGCAAGGATTGAATGAATGGTAAAGCCACGGGTTGTAACACATCTGAAATGTAACGTCCACTGTTCAAAGTGCCGTCAATGCGAACAAGAGGTGACCGAGACGTGTAACCAATGGCACCCCACACCATCACACCAGGTGATACGCCAGTATGGCGATGATGAATACACGCTTCCAATGTGCGTTCATCGCGATGTCGCCAAACACGAATGCGACCATCATGATGCTGTAAACAGAACCTGGATTCATCCAAAAATAACAAGTTTTGCCATTCGTGCAGCCAGGTTCGTTGTGGAGTACACCATCGCAGGTGCTCCTGTCTGTGATGCAGCGTCAAGGGTAACCACAGCCATGGTCTCCGAGCTGATAGTCCATGTTGCTGCAAATGTTGTCGAACTGTTCGTGCAGATGGTTGTCTTGCAAACGTCCGCATCTGTTGACTCAGGGATCGAGACGTGGCTGCACGATCCGTTACAGCCATGCGGATAAGATGCCTATCATCTCGACTGCTAGTAATACGAGGCCGTTGGGATCCAGCACGGCGTTCCATATTACCCTCCTGAACTCACCGATTCCATATTTTGCTAACAGTCATTGGATCTCGACCAACGTGAGCAGCAATGTCGCAATACGATAAACCTCAATCGTGATAGGCTACAATCCGACTTTCATAAAAGTCGGAAATGTGATGGTACTCTGGTCAACTGCTGTTTGTGTATGAGAAATTGGTTGGAAACTTTACTCATGTCAGCACATTGCAGGTGTCGCCACCGGCACCAACCTTGTGCAAATGCTCTGAAATGCTAATCATTCGCATATCATAGCATCTTCTTCCTGTCAGTTAAATTTCACGTCTGTAGCACGTCATCTTCGTGGTGTAGCAATTTTAATGGCCAGTAGCGTACATATGTTGTTATATACAGAACTTTTTAAAGAATTTATTCATAAATTAATGTTAATGAATAGTCCTGGAGGATTTTAAATTATTTAAGTACAGTTAGTAACTGACTGAATAGAAGAGGTGTTGAATTGTAACAGGCACATAAAAATCATGAGAACTTTGTTAGCTTTTGGGTGAATCCTTTTTCAGAGATATAGATTACAAACAGGTCTGCTCTCCAGCCAGCCCTACGATCTTTACCTGTCACTTACCACTTCTTACTTCTCTGGCAATGTTTGCTGACGTGTAAAATACCAAGTGGTTCAAAAGCCTTGTACATTTAGATTTGTTCATAGCTATGCACCCAACAAAACAAATTCATATAGGAAAATAAGCTCCACTTGTGTACGGAAAGTGCCGGACAAGATGTTGGAACATAGACATCAGTGATGGAACAGGCATCTCAGCCTGTCCTCATAAAAGATATTTGGTTTTTGGAAATGATATGGTACAAACCAAACACTAATCAAACTAGTAACATATATCCAGTTACATGTCACTGCTTGTTTATAGGCGTAAACAATACTTATGTCAATGTCATTTTCACAACAGTGGCTGCCAATATGCAGTAGAAGAAGTGGTTTCATGAGTAAACTTACATTCACATAGATCACTGGTAGCAACTTTGATAGAGCTCCAAAAGACTATCTCAGGGATCAGTTCTCTCTCTCCTGCTCTTCAAAATATATATGCTGAACTTGTATGACATTTCTCCATAAAGTGTCATAATCTTACAGTAGCTCATGAACTATGTACCTCTTCACAGAGTACAGCTGTAAATAGTGGCCTGGAGAAAGATCGTATTATACCTAGACTACATGCATATATGGAGAAAAATGGTTTCCACAGATGTCCTCCTCTATGTATAAACTGAAGTTCCCTGCTCACTCCTGTTTGTATGTGCAGGCTCACCTCAGGAACTTTTGTAAGGGTTTTGATCTGGTTTTGACTAATAGATAAAGTGGTTCACAGGAAGGTTCTTGTGTATAATTTATAAATATTTCGCGCAAAATTCCTCCGCTGCTGTGAAAGTGACGACACTGTCATCTACTGGTGCAGCTGCTGTAACTCCAGATAGCACTGAAGCCTGACCAGTATACTAGTCGAACCTGGTGGTCTACTGCATGCCTGAAAACTGAGAGGGAAATACATTTCCCATCACCCTGCTCAGGAGCAAAAGTAAACAATGTACATCACAATAATTTATACCAGATGATGCATCATGTGATTAAATAAAAAACAAATATTTGTGACTGGAGGTGTTATCATACTTCCTGGAAATCGAGGAATATATTTCCTGCGAGATTGTGGTTAAATTTGCATGTTATTTGAAAACGCTATGGGATGACATTCTTGGATGAACACCACATGATTCTCACTGCCTTTTCTTGTGATATGAAGGTTTTCTCTAAAACTGGCAAGCTGCACCAAAAGCTTACTCCATAACAAATTAGAGACTGGAATTATTTTCTCCAAAACTGATAAGTAGCACCACAAGATTATACTAAAGCAAATTAACGAGTGGAAATAACCAGAGTATGCTGATTTTGAGTCAGTGGTGGTGGTGGTGGTGGTTAGTGTTTAACGTCCCGTCGACAACGAGGTCATTAGAGATGGAGCACAAGCTCGGGTTAGGGAAGGATTGGGAAGGAAATCGGCCGTGCCCTTTTAAAGGAACCATCCCGGCATTTGCCTGAAACGATTTAGGGAAATCACGGAAAACCTAAATCAGGATGGCCGGAGACAGGATTTGAGTCAGTGACGTTTCCTAGCAGGGATATAATTTGGAAGGCAAATTTTACTGACAATAATCTTTTTACTGTCTGGAGAATGTGATGTTCCCAATTCAGCTTACTATCTATGTAAAATCTTAATATTTTTATTGGGTGGCCATTACACGTAATATTAGTTTTCTCTGGATTCTTACAGTTTGATGAAAATGAATGAAATTAGTTCTATTTAAGTTTATCGAGAGACTTGACAATGAAACACACCATAACTCTGATTCTAAGTCACTTCTAGACACACTACCAACTATAATATTTGTATCACCAACAAACATTACAACATTTACGTTTTCCCTTACAGATGACACTACACAGTTAATATACACCAGAAATAGCAACGGCTCAAGAATGGACCTTTGAGGAACTCCTCCTTGATGTATATGCCGTATTCAGAGAGATGTCTTCATATCTTGGGAAGTAATGACTGAGACATGATTTTAGCATATTACCTGTTGATCTCAAGATAGTTATTTTTGAGCTGTTTTAAAAAGTTAGTGTCATGGGGGTGACGCTGTAGATTTTTGCAGACTTCTTATCAACTTGATGTCTGAGTGCTGAGGCCTATTCTGAAGGACTGTCAGCTGGCCTGCAACAAGCTTGTGGATGTTTCTTATTCCATTTTCAAATTTCTGATTGAATGTTTGTTACACTTCAAAACTTGGAAATGTCAACTGATTCCAAACTATATATACTGTCTGAAAGAAGCTATACACATATTCAATCAGACTCTAATGTTATATTTTAACTAACTCCCTAAATTACCTTAGACAATCATTTGATGAATAACTCCACAGAAGCTATTTCAGTTACAACTGGTATACATTTGGGATTTGCTCTGCAAATTTCTGACCATTGATCACAACATAATCCAGCTGAATTTATTGTGAATGCTCCTTGGTTTAGTTGTCCACTAGATAAGATTTCAAAGTGGTGTGAAGATTGGGAGCTTGCTTTAAATGCTTAAAATTGTGCACTTCACAAAAAGAAACAAAAAACACAGTGTCCGATGGCTATAGTATCAGTGAGTCTTAAATGAAATAACTGGGTGTAACACTTTGTAGGAATATGAAACGGAATGATCACATAGGTTCAGTTGAGGATAAAGCAGGTAGTAGATTTCGGTTTATTGGTCGAATACTGAGGAAATGCAATCAGTCTACAAATGGGGACTGCTTACAGATCAGCGAGGGACTAATTAATTATATTTCTCAAGTGTGTGGTGGCCTTACCAAACAGGACTAACTACAAACATATACAGAGAAGGACAGCACAAATAGTGCAGGTTAGTTTGATCCATGGGAGACATTCACAGAGATGCTGAAGAAACTGAACTGGCAGACTCTTTAAGATAATCATAAACGATCCGGAGAAAGCCTACTTACAAAGTTTCAGGAACTGGCCTCAAATGATATCCTCCCCTTGCCACTTATTAAGATAGCATTGATATCCACCCAAATATTAATGTGATTTACCTACCCTCATAAAAAAAAAACCTCTTATCAAAAGCACACACTAAAAAAGGAAAGTTTGCTACCTTTGTCTCAATTAGTCATTAATTACACTTTTTTTAAATCAAACATACATGGGGGAAATAGACAGATAACAATACAGACACGCACACATTGTCACAAAAAATATTAGCTTTCAGTCTAACAGAAGACTTCATCTGAAAAGAGAGGAAAGTACAATAGAAGAAGAGGTCAATCAAAACTCAATGAGGAAAGTCAGTGGGTGGAGCAGGACAGTAGGATACGAGAGATATGAACAATGAAAAGTTGGCATCCACAAAGTTTTTTGGCAATTCTGACTTTTGAAAGAATACCATTTTATTAAATAGAAAAATGTGCACTACCACTCTTTAAAATAAATAACTACAAAGGTAGTTCTTTCATCTTCCACACAAATCACCTAAGAATTAAGCCCAAGGTAGTGTTTTCTTCTGCAAAATTAAAACAGTAAAAAACAGTATTTTGTTCTGAATGGTAGCATTTCACAATTCATGTCAGCATTACTAGCTTTCATTCTGTTCTCCCACAAACAATAAAATAAATAAAAATATGTTTCTTGAACGTTATATGTTGTAAAGAAACTGCACTCACCACATGTAATAACTGCTATTCTGACATGAAAAGTACAGGATCAATATTGATAATAATATACAAAATAAAATTACAAAACTATTTTCAAGACAGCCAGGAAGGAGCAGGAAAATCTTGTACACAAGGAATATTACGAAAAATTTATAGAAAAGTGATTGAGATTTTGAAATAATCTATAGAATTCACAGAAAGAGTGGGCGTGGAGAGCCAACATAATGAATAGGAGAAACTTTATTTTTCAAACAGTTTTTACTTTTTCAATTTTTGTTCTCTTTGTGGTGTAATTGCATTTCACTGAAGTCATGACCAGACTTGGATTGGTACAGTACTGAATACTGCCAGATGCCACTGCCAACCCATGCCCTGTTCACGACTACACCATTCTTCGTTCTCTCAAGTAACCAAAAAGAGGGATGTAAACAGACACATGGGGGTTCAGGACGGTCTGGTGTGAGTGAGCTAGAACAGACCTCAGCCTCATTTTTCAGGGCAATCTTACCAATTCAGACGTGCCTTCCCATCCCTCTCTCAGGCAACATGCCCCTCAGTCTGTTGATGGCTTCCCTGGTGCCACATTTTGTACCTGTTAATGACAGATTTTATGAATAAACCTGGCACACCAACCAGTTTCTGAAAAGTAACCAACGGGATTTATTCAGTGATTTTGTACACTCCTCGATGACCACTTCCCACAGCAGCCTTACACTTGTCCAGTCCTGGGCGTGAGGAAACATTTGAAAATGAGTGAGACCTGCACATTGGAAACAAGGAAATGAACAAAACCAATGTCTCAAATAGTATATTCAGCTTAAAATTGTCCATGTATCAAAATTTATAAAATAACACTTTTTCAGCTTTATTCACATTTTTAGAGTGCTATATAGTGGCATGACAATATTTGGCAGTATGATGCCACCTTCACGTGTCTAACTCTTATTTATACATCAGTTGCATATTGCACAGGCCTGTGAAGTGTATAAGAATTTTTTGTTTTGTTTTGCTGTAAGATTAGGTTCTGAAATATTTTCATCCAACATCACACTCTCTCATGGGGACATTCCTTTACTTGTCCACTGTCTTTATGTCACAAATGGTGTTATAAGCCAATGAGAAAGACCTTTGGGGTGTAATCCAAACCTCACTCTGCTCCCAGGTCCCCTAGTTGCTCCACATATCACAGTGGGAAATGACAGTAATGCAGACACTAACACAATTCTGTGTTTACTGGCCCATAATAAATTCTGCACTGTCTGGGTCTGTCATGCCAGCTTCCAAAACCAAATGGCTCCCTGGTCAAAAGCTGAGTTCCTCAGGAGCAGACAAAGATTTATTTTGCTAACAAATTCCAGGGAGGTATATGGTTAGGAGAGGTGTTCTCCAGTTTCCTGTTTGTAGCCTCGATCTGTGCCCCTGCCATTGTCTTCATGAATTAGCGCACACCACACAACACTGTGTCTGGTAATGGACCTCTATTTCTGACCTCCATATTAAAGTTATTCTGCATAGAATGACTTACCACCTCCATCTTTTGCCCAACAATGAATTCAAGGTAGAGTGGATGGTAACGATATTTAAAGTGCAAATCTATGTATGCCATCGAAGTCATCGAAGGAAGCATTCATCAATTTCTTCGCTATGTGCCACCCAGTCCCCATTAATGAATGCAGTCTGACCAAAATTCTGGATGGACAGACACCCATACATTTTCTGACCTTCTACGATGTGACGGTACTGTAATAATAACTATATTCATCCAGTGAATCCATGCATTCAGTTCACCTCTGCGCCACATGGTCTGAAGTTACACTGTCCACTTTCTTAACAAAATTTAAGTTAATTAATCCTGAAACATACACTAAGAAAAATATGTCTGTTCGGCTGTATAACAGGTGTGGCATGTAAGTAATGTTCCCCAACAATGAAAATAAAGTTCAAATATTCACTGTTTATTTAATACTTCCATGGATTAAATAGTGGATTAGTGAATTGGAAATCACTATAAATTTATATAAAATGTGTGACACTGCAGAAACTATTCCATGTGCAAGTCTTCACAGTCACTTTGTAGCGGGACTTTGAATTTCGCTACGCTACACTCGTTCCCTCAGATAAAAATTATACCGTCGCAGCGGTATGAGCGCTCGACGGCAGAGAAAATACTAAAATTGTAATTCTTTTTTGTTTTTCTATCCTTTTTTAATTGTCTCTCGAGAGCAGAAGCTTAATGCAAACATAAAAAACTTATTAGCTGGTCTTGATTGGATTTTAATGTGTAGACATATTGTGGAAGTTGTTATGAAATTCGGAGGATGGAAGTAGCAAAGTAAATTAAATTGCATTCAGTATCAAGATGATTTTAATTTGTATAAATTAGTGATTCCTGGACGATTGCAGACTTTTCACGTAGAAACGAAGTAGGAGATTTTGAAGACATGGACGCCGCACGAAAGAAGACATGTTAACCTGGTAAAGGATGAACTCTTATCTATGCCATTTCCCCCTGTTAGTTACATTTGTTATTTTCTGTATTTTTTTCAATAATTTTTGTAGTGGAAATTGTTTTAACTTTTGCTCAAAAACGCCACAAGGACCATCCCAACAATAGCTTTTCCTAATCATGAAGTCCGATAACTTTTCTGTAATACGAAGTCTGATTTGAATTTCATTCTTTCCTTTTTTCACGGTCATTTACGATTTTAAAACCCCTTTTTATTCACCATTCCTTCCCACCATTTTCAACCTTTTATTTTATTTTCTTCTTTTTTCCTTTTCTTTTTTATTATTCACTACAACATAATTTTCTAAGTCCAGACTATCACTATTTGTGATAAACCCAAGTCCAAACTGACACTTGACAAAATTATTCTAAATGTCAACAGATGAGGAATGTTCACCCTGAAGAGTCAGAGTTTGCGTCCGACTCATTATGAAATTATTTTAATTCCAGACTGGATTTACTTGCAGGAACACAAGTTCAACCGACCCACGGTACAATTATTCTAAGTTCGTGAGACTACTGATGTGAATACAACCAAACATAGAAAATAATGATTTAAATGTTGTTTATGATGTGTGCTTAAGTTATCCAACACACACTGCAATGCTCTTTGTGTAGCTGCCTTGTGTGATTAATTGTGCTGACTTTAATAGAACATTTGATTCAACTGTCTGTTACAGAACATGCTCCAAAGAGCCATTTGAGCCTCATATACGCATATAAAATATTGTCAAATATTCAAATATTGCAATTTGATACTAATTACTAGGTGAGTTACATAGCAGTTAATATGGAAGTTCTGGTCAGAAGCTAATTAGAAACCTTATGACCACATCAGATTCAAGTATACTTAATATTTAGATCTGTAACTTGTAGGAATATTTTTGTTGACATTGGAGCTGCTAATTAGCTAAATTCTTTAATGACTAACAATGCTCACAACAATTTATATTTGCCTCACATTCTGTTCACATTGTATGCATTATTTCATTAAAGTCTGCAGTATAACAGACCAACAATGTTAAATATTTGCAACATTGTTTGTAATTAAAGGTAAAATATGCAGTTCTTTTTACAAATGTAAACACATACTGATTTTCAGTGCCAACAATCATTTTGAACTATGTTGCTAAAATTAAATTAAAGGATACTTAATTTGTAACTCCAATTTATGTCAGGAAAACAGCAGAACTTATATTTTGCTTATAAATTAATCAAATGCAATTTGCTTTTTAATAACTTCCATATACTATCTATCAAAATTTTTTATTTCACAAACTACTTACACATAAGGTACTCATCAGGAAATAATGTACCTAAATTATGCTCTCCACAATTTATTTCTATGTATTGATTTCCTGTTGTAATTTTGTGAATTTGCGTATTAAACAATACTACTGATTGTTACTAAAAGTATAAACAGACATACAACATCATTGTCATTATGCAAATTGTAGCCAGTTTTCTAAGATTCAAGATGTAGTCAGTATGTAATGCCATTTGTTCATCGTTGCACACCATCTGTGCAGTGATAAATGAATTCATTGCAACTCCTGCACTTTCACTGATCATTTCCACATTGTGGCAAGATTGCTATAATTTCTTACACAACATGTAACGGACAACAACAGCCAAGCAGATACGAAGATTTATAAGTAGAGTGTTAAATTCCATCACTGAGTTTACAACACCCAAGAACTTCATTGACATATTCATTCTAATTAGTTTCAGTATAAATTTTGTTATTCATTTTTGGTGACACTACTCAATGACATTTCAAAGTGAACATTACTATTTGTCAGTTTTAAACTATTATATTTACTCACATTCCCAGCAGAATGTTATATGCCTCTCACTGGATAGTTATGTACACAAATAAACATGTAAGTAGTTCATTCACAGCATCTCAACAGGTGCTTTCACATAATAGATTGATCTTCACTGCGGCTTATTTAATGTAATTGTTATTAAGGTTAATATGATAATTCATTTCAAATCACCTCTTGGCTCAATAACTAATTAAATACATCATCTGCACAGTCAGTCCATGTACCAGAAGAATCATTTTGCTAAGCTCTCAAAGTTGGTGTATCGTACTCTGCTGTCATAAATATAATAGAGGGAAACATTCCACGTGGGAAAAATATATCTAAAAACAAAGATGATGTGACTTACCAAACGAAAGTGCTGGCAGGTTGATAGACACACAAACAAACACAAACATACACACAAAATTCAAGCTTTCACAACCAACGGTTGCTTCATCAGGAAAGAGGGAAGGAGAGGGAAAGACGAAAGGGTGTGGGTTTTAAGGGAGAGGGTAAGGAGTCATTCTTATCCCGGGAGCGGAAAGACTTACCTTAGGGGGAAAAAAGGACAGGCATACACTCGCACACACGCACATATCCATCCACACAAACACAGACACAAGCAGACATTTGTGAAGGCAAAGAGTTTGGGCTGGAAGTACAGAGGCAGATGCTGTTGAATGACAGGTGAGGTATGAGTGGCGGCAAATTGAAACTAGCAGAGGTTGAGGCCTGGCGGGTAACGAGAAGAGAGGATATACTGAAGAGCAAGTTCCCATCTCCGGAGTTCTGACAGGTTGGTGTTAGTGGGAAGTATCCAGATAACCCAGACGGTGTAACACTGTGCCAAGATGTGCTGGCCGTGCACCAAGGCATGTTTAGCCACAGGGTGATCCTCATTACCAACAAACACTGTCTGCCTGTGTCCATTCATGCGAACGGACAGTTTCCTGTCACATCGATCACCTGCCACCTGACCTAAAACCTCTTTCCTCATTATCTTAGCCAGCTTCATCCTGGCCCACAACTTCTTCACTTTCGAAGGCCAGACATACCAACAGTTAAAGGTAACAGCCATGGGTACCAGGATGGCCCCCTCGTACACCAACCTATTTATGGGTCGCTTGGAGGAAGCCTTCTTGGTTACCCAGGCCTGCCAACCCAAAGTTTGGTACAGATTTATTGATGACATCTTCATGATCTGGACTCGCAGTGAAGAAGAACTCCAGAATTTCCTCTCCAACCTCAACTCCTTTGGTTCCCTCAGATTCACCTGGTCCTACTCCAAATCCCATGCCACTTTCCTTGACGTTGACCTCCATCTGCCCAATGGCCAGCTTCACGCGTCTGTCCACATCAAACCCATCTACAAGCAACAATACTTCCATTATAACAGCTGCGACCCATTCCATATCAAACGGTCCCTTCCCTACAGCCTAGGTCTTCGTGGCAAACGAATCTGCTCCAGTCCGGAATCCCTGAACCATTACACCACCACCCCGAAACAGCTTTCGCATCCCGCAACTACCCTCCCGACCTGGTACAGAAGCAAATAACCAGAGCCACTTCCTGATCCCCTCAAACCCAGAACTTCCCACAGAAGAACCCCAAAAGTGCCCCACTTATGACAGGATACTTACCGGGACTGGATCAGACTCTGAATGTGGCTCTCCAGCAGGGATACGACTTCCTCAAATCCTGCCCTGAAATGAGATCCATCCCTCATGAAATCCTCCCCACTCCACCAAGAGTGTCTTTCCGCCGTCCACCTAACCTTCGTAACCTCTTAGTTCATCCCTAAAAAATGCCCAAACCACCTTCCCTACCCTCTGGCTCCTGCCCTTGTATGTGCGGATGGATATGTGTGTGTGTGTGTGTGTGTGTGTGTGTGTGTGTGTGTGTGTGTGTGCGCGAGTGTATACCTGTCCTTTTTCCCCCTAAGGTAAGTCTTTCTGCTCCCGGGATTGGAATGACTCCTTACCCTCTCCCTTAAAACCCACATCCTTTCGTCTTTCCCTCTCCTTCCCTCTTTCCTGATGAAGCAACCGTTGGTTGCGAAAGCTTGAATTTTGAGTGTATGTTTGTACTCTGCTGTCAGTTTTACAGTCTACTCACCACATGTGCAAACGTGTACAATGCTGGCTAAACTCTGTGCTAACCATTGCTTCCCTCACAGTGTCAGATTCAGACAATTGCGACCTTGACAATTCCACGAATGAAAGCCACAGCTCAGCCATCTCGCACTGAAAAGCTGCTGTGCTCAACCGAGAAAAACTACCTCGACCTTTCTTTTTTTCTTTTTTTTTGTGTGACAGTGCCCAACACAGTGAGCTCTGAGCCCCCCTTATACTCTCCCATATTATTCTGCAGAATTTCATATCTAAGTACATGCCTTCCACCGGAATCGAGAGACATCACAGGGCACTGTCACTGGCCACAGAGATCACCAGGATTTTTAAGTTGTGGCCATAGAATATCACAGTAATTAGTTTTGGCCTTGACAACTGAAACTACATGTCTTCCCAGTCAGATCAGTCAGAGTCGCAAACATACTAATGGCCAGCTCGCTTGTGTCTATTTATTTATTGTCCTCTGAATCAATACTGTACATGACATGCACATGGTGATGCACAAACATACATTTGATGTTGGATGTTGTGATAATTTGCTGACATGAAGTAATATGCCAAAAGTTTACACAAACATGAGCTTACATACATATTTTCTGAGAAGTTATGGACACACAAATTTATGGACGCACAAATTACATACTCAGTTACACATTTGTATTTTAGTGCTATATTCCCTAACACATATACACAACAGTACCTTGTTGGATACTCTTTCTGCACTTAATTTGCTCAGTAGCAGATGATATAGATGCAAGATTTTTGCACATACTTGCATTAATGTTTTACTCGTTACAAAATTCTTTGCTGCAATTTGTTTCATGTTTCTTTCCACCCATGTGGAGCAGAAATTCACTTGCACTGTAGAAACAAGTAGGAATTATATTATTTTTTTGTTAAATACAGTCAGGGACTTAATGTTTTTTATTTCTGATGGCAGGGTATTGTATATTTTAAATCCTTTGTTGAAGGGAGAGTTTTTAAAGGCAGAGGAGCACATTTCTTTAACACGGAGTTCCATTTTCTGTCTAGTACCACGGTCATGGGCATTTACATTTTTATTAAATTTTGTAATATTACTTATTACCAATTTGCATATTTCTAGTATATACAGGCTGCCAAGGGGTAGGATGAGCAACTTTTGGAAGAGAAGTCTGCAGCTATGAGTCAGCTTTGCCTTGTTCATTATTCTTATAGCTCTCGTTTGGGTGAGGAGGATGTTTGGGCTATGTGTAGAGTCTCCCCAGAATATAATACCATTCTGCATTACACTGTGGAATTGTGCATAGTAGGCTGTGTGAGCAGTTTCCGGGCTTGTGCAGTATGCAAGGATTCGTAGGGCATAGCACACTTGGTTTACCTTACCATTAGTTTTATTAATGTGTGTTTGTCATTTTAGATTATCCTGAATCCATAGGCCTAGAAATCTTGTTTCTGTATTTGGGGATATTTGGGAACCAGGTAATTTCATATCAGGTATAATTTTATTTGATCTTAGGTGGAAGTTTAGGTAAGTAGTTTTCTTTGTGTTAACTATGAGCTTGTTTTTCTAAACCAATCACCAAGTTTGTCTGTATTTCCATTTATGGCCTCTTGGAGTTCATGTTCATTTTTGCTTGTTATGAGGATATTGGTATCATCTGCTAAGAGTGTACTGGTGCTGGCATTGATGTTTGACGGTAGGTCATTTGTGTACAAAAGGAAGAGCACTGGTCCAAGGATTGAGCCTTGGGGCACACCTTGTGTAATATTGCAATAGTCAGAGTAGTATGTTTCGATATGTCCTTGGTTGTTATGTTTTATTGACAGTTTTTGTTTCCTATTTTAGTGGGGTGCCTCTGATGCCATATGACTCCAATTTGTTGGGAAGAATCTTGTGGTCTATGACATTAAATGCCTTAGACAGATCTAGGAAGAGCCCAACTGCTTTTTGTTTTTTGTCTAGAGCAGTGTAAATACTCGTACATGGCAGCTGTCATACACTTTTTTTTTTTATTTATTTATTTTTTTTTAACCATGCTGGGCATCAGATAGTATCTGGTTCCTATCAAGAAAATTTATTAGTTTTTGGTGAACTAGTCTCTCCAATATGGGTCTGTAATTTTCTGCGTTGTTTTTTTTTTCCACTTTTCTTAAAGACTGAGATGACTTTAGCCACTTTCAAGCATTTTGGAAATGTACCTGACATCAACGATGACTTGTAGTAACTCACCTCCACCCTCGGTGTGGCATCCTTTATATCTGTGATACTGTTGGGAGCCACAGTAACAATTAAAGGCCTTCACAGAACAGAAGTTAATGCTAATAACTCTGTCTACCGCCCACACCATCTTTTGATCCCAGCCCACCAAATGTGGTCCCTAGCTGTCCCTCACACCCTACAGTCCATCTGGCCTCACCATATGTAGTTGCATCAGACACTGACATCCCATAGGCAATTCATGAGTCACTATGTATCAATCTAAGGGAGAGTAATTTAGTACTGTGAGTATGACAATGTCTCTGATAATGAGGCAGAGACATTAGTAATGCCAGAATTGATATCTCTCTCTTCCTGAAAATTGGCAATGTGGATTTTGGCTTGTGACAACTTTGGCTTGATCTTGGTTTTCAATTAATTTCATAAATCCCTTTGCCAGTTCAATTGCTGTCAGTCTTTTTGAGGTTTCTAATGTAGTCCCATTACATAAATGTTGACTTTCACTTTCCCTCTATTACCGATGGCGACCACTGCACAGCCTTGCTGGTGTGCTAGTGACCAAACTCTGGTGATATTATTGTGCCCAGCAACATACTGTCATTGTGCAACAATGCCTGCAATTACACAATTACATCATTTAATGTGTGTGACATATCCTATACCATTGTGTTAAATGGCAAAAGGACAACTAAATAAATAAAATATTAGCTCATTGTAAACTTTGTAAACAGAGAGGGCTGAACATTGTTACTACATGCCTCTGTTGGTAGGTGTAATATTTGAAGTTTCTCCTCAACATCTTTACTCGGCTGAACTTCTTCAGACTCGCTGCTCATGCTGGCTGATGTACAATCTGAAATTATAAAAAAATTGTCATGTGCTATGCAAAGTAGGACTTCAAGAAAAAAGATCACAATCAATATCACATTTGTTGGTAGCTCATTGTAACTCTTACAATCACATATGAATTGTAAGTTATTCTGTTGTATGTGCATATTCATTAAAATAAAGAACAAATGTAAAATTTTTTATATAGCTTCGACACTATGAAATTAAAACTAATTTGTGGAAAAAGTAATTTGTATTTAATATAGTTACTGTTGTGAGAAAGGACTAAGTTTGCAGTAATTGCAGGCTCTTAGATTTATAAGCACTCAGAACTTACTACGATGATAGTTCTGGCAAAATTCAGCACCATAATTTCCTAGCAGATTAAAACTGAGCATCAGATGAGAATTCGAACCTTATGTGGTGAAAATGCAAGGTTCTGGATTACAGACTTGGCCTGATACACAGTTTCAATCTGCCAAGAAGTTGCATAACAGCACACACATGGCTGCAGATGTCATTCTGGAAAGCTTTACGTATCTTGTATACCACACTAGTGCACAATAGCTGCGGATTTTTGAGACATTGGTGTTCTGACCATGTGACAGAAAACTGGAAGTAATAGACTGAGGGAACATGGGCAAACTCTTTAGGATCATAGGCCGTGACCACCTACTTCTGTTCCTACATCTTGCTACATGATGTTTAGCTGAATAAACAATGATGTTGACCTTAGAAATCAAACTGCCGTTAGTATGAGGCATGTCTGGAAAGTATACTGTCACTGCAGCAGTAATGTCGCTATTCCACACATTTCTACTCATCTCTCTGGTTCACTGTCTTTCTACTGATGCCATTACAGCTAGATTGTGTTGTGTTTACATGCATTAGCGATTGTTCAAAATGTTTAAGACAATCTTTGACCCCCGCCGAATGTGAAGCACATTCCATAATACTGTTTTTGAACGCAAAGAATGTCAAGCTAGCTGACATTCATCATCAACTTGTAGAGATTTATGGTGAAAATGTATTGACTGATGGAATGGTGAGAAAGTGGGTGACAAAATTCAATTGCAGACAAATCAATGTTCGTGACAAAGCACGGAGTGGATGCCCTTCTGTTTTCAATGACAATTTGATTAAGTAAGTGAATGAGAAAATTTGTGAAAACTGATGGTTCACAACAAGAATGCTTTGGGATGAGTTTCCATAAATTTCAAAAGCTGTTTTGCACGAGACTGTCACAGATCACTTATATTTTCGCAAATTATGTTCCCCTTGCATTCCGAAAATAGAAGTCCACAAAATGAAGTAACCTGGCAGTACTTTGACATTTCTTACCTGATACAGTGATGAAGGAGATTAAACAGATCTGTGAGTGGCGGTGAAACCTCAGTTTACCATGTCAATCCACACTCAAAACAACAGTCGATAGGATGGAGGTACTCAAGATCCCCCAAAAAAACAAAAATTCAGAACGATATTGTCAACACAAAAAAATCATGTAAAACGTGTTCTGGGACAAACAGAACATTCTGCTTGTTGAGCTCCTGCCCAGAGGTGAAATCATAAATGTGGTACAATACTTTGAAGCAAACAAGGTCTGTTCGAAAAATTCCGGAATTTTGTCCACAAAATTTTTTTAATGCTTACCTTTTGCTTATTGTGCATGGTCTCCTTCAAAATACTCTCCTCCACAATTGATACACTGTTCCCACTGTCGTTTCCAATTCTGGAAGCAGTCTTGTTACATCTCTTGCTGGATCACACGAAGTGTCGTTTGGGAATTTTCTTTTATCTCATCTATCGTTGCAAATCTTCATCCTTTCAACAGGGTTTTCAACTTTGGAAATAAAAGAAGTCCTCAGGGCTCAGGTCTGGAGGGTATAGAGGATGAGGCAGCACAGTGATTTCACTTCTTGTGCAATAGTCACACACCAACAAGGATGAATGTGCCCACGCGTTACCATGATGCAAGAGCCATAACCTGCCTCGCCACACTTTGTGCCGTTTCCTTCTCACATTTTCTCGCAGACATCGCAACACATCCTGATGGTATCATTGATGAACGGTTTGTCCCTGTGGCATGAATTCATAATGAACAAATCCTTCAAAGTCAAAGAAAACTATTAGCATGGCTTTGACATTTGACTTGATCTGACGAGCTTTTTTTGGTTTTGGAGAACCTTTCCTGGTCCACTGTGAACAATGAACCTTGGTCTCAACATCATCATAACCATAGACCCATGTCTCATCACTAGTTATGACACTCTTAAGGAACATCTCGTTCTCATTTGCTCGATCCAAAAGCTCTTCAGAGAGTGTGAGGAGAAGGTCTTTCTGGTCTTGACTCATGGGATGAACTTGGCAGCAACATGGTACATTCTGAGATACTGTGTCAGGATTTCATGATATGATCCAACTGAAATGTTACATATTCTTCTACTAGTAGAGGACCAAATCAATTTATTGTCAGGCACAGTTGCTTTTTCTGATCTGGCACCCTGTGTACTTCATATTAAGGAAATTTTTAAACCTATGCTTGGGTGTGGACATAACTTTATGGGGCACATTACTCAGTAGCCATCTGCAGTGCCTAAATTTTGCTGAGCTCACTCACTTCTGTTAGCAGATTGCAAGGCTGTTTGCACAGAATTCGCTATAAGGCTAAGGCATTATTTCATCAGTTTTAACTGTGGGTGATTAACAGGGTGGTCATTAAAAACCAAACATTTCATTACATATTTGTTGTGATTTTAAATCATCTATTAATTTACAGTCCATCATACATCTCTATTCACTACCTCACCCGGACGAGTCACTGACTAAACAAACTGGGGACCACCATTATTTGAAGATAAATTCAAAGGATGCATATCTCCAGCTACCACTTGACAACATGTCAAGTCAATTGTTAGTTTTAAATAAGCCATTCATCTTATACAGGTACAGTCACTTACCATTTGGGGTTATAATTCCTCTCAATTTTTTCCAAAAGTATTTGGAACAACTGATTCAAGGTATTCTGCATTGTGTTAATTATTTGGACAATATTATCATTACCATGTCAACCCAAACAGATCATTACAAGAATCCTGAATTCCTTTTTAAATCTTTTTGCTGTCAGTTAAAGAAGGGCAGTTTTTTGGGCCCTGGCTTCAAATACCTAGGACACATTCTTAGTCACAAAGCTATTGTACCTATGCGCGAGCAAATCACCGTGTTCATAAACATTGGCCTCAATAACCTTAACCAGTTGCAATCATTCCTAGGTAAAACACATACTATGCCAAGTTTATTCTCCAAGTGGTGTAGATCACAAACCATCTCGATCAGCAGCACAAGAAGAGCATCAAATCTGTGTGGTCAGCCACTAGTAAAAAACATTCATCACCGCTTTGCTATTATGTGTAATTGCATGAGCAGGGCTGAAGAAAATTATGTGTTATTAATGTTAACACTAATCATGTATACATATCCTGTAAACTGACCCATTTCACATCATTCCAATAAAAGAATCATTCAGATGATTTCTGAAACTAACTAACAGTCTCTCAGTGACACTGTGTCTGATGCTATATATGCTGGACTTGTCGTTGACTCTGGTGACACATGCATCCCAGTACTGCATTGCAGCAGTTTTGTACCACAGGTTAGCAGATGGTTTGGAGTGCCCAACTGCCTTTGCCTCCAAAACATTAAATATCACACAGCTCAACAAATCTCAAATAGAGAAGGTGGCATTGGCAGTGGCTTATGAGTTCAACAACTCTCGTCTGTATTTGTACAGCATCAAATTCGATCTGTTCACTGACCAAAAGCTCTCAGTTTCCTTGTTTGAGCATTGTTATAAGCTCCCAGATAACAAAGCAAAGCACCTGCAGCATTGCATGTTGCTTTTAGGTGGGTAGCACTAGGAAATTGACGTGAGCCCCACTGCCCAGCACAGTAACACAGATGTCCTGTCACCTTTCCCTCTTGGCCCCAACATGGAACTGATTACCAGGAAACAATTTCTTTCACCCTGAATCAACACTTACAAACGTGCCTGGATGAATACTTGCTGATGGCAAGCCAAGTAGCCTCGGCATCATGCTGTGACCCAATCCTGAGAAAGACTTGTCAGCCATCCAGACCGTCTAGCCACAAAATGTTTCCCACCAGGTCAACCAGGTATTTTGAAATTATTTTTTGCTGCACTAACAGTTCAATGCCATGAGCATGTCTTAACATTGGTCACGGACAACTGACTGCTGGGCCATCATTCCGGCCTCACATCCTTCACTTCCTGACACAATGGTATTGGACAATGGGCCCCAATATATGTCAATTCAATTCCAGGCATTCTGTCACCACAATGGCATCAAACATCTGACCATGGACCCCTTTCATGTCACCTCCAACAAGGGTGCTGAGGAGATGTGCACATTCAAGATCCAGAAGCAGAAGGCCTTGTAGATGTCATCAACCTAGGACGCCTTGCATAGCTTCCTTGCTAAGTATGGATACACCCCCATCAGTGGGGTCAGTGTGGCCACAATCCTGCTTGGGGCCAGCATCACACCCCGTCCTGGACCAGACACCACAATAACCATCAGCTGGTTGTCTCAACCTCTTCCCATGCCTCTGTACGACCTCCACTCCCACTAGCCAATGTGTGGATAAGGGTATCTCTCAACTCAGAATATTGGAAATGTAACCTGATCTGTTTATCTTCCATGTATATAACACATCGAGAATTTGTAGTTAGCACATATTTAATTCGATTGGTCATACTTTTGTGTAAAGCTTCCTTTCTGTCAAAGTCCCTATGGAGATGGAATTACTCCCTCAGTCCCCACCTTTCCTCAGCCCAGTGGCACCAGAGCAGTCTATTGCCACAGGTGCACCTCCTACGTCTCTGCCCTTGTCCCCACAGTCCTTTCATGGGCCTCCTGGTGGGGTCGGCCATGAGCCAATGATGCTAGATCTGCTGGCAGAGTTCTGCCACCCCCCTCCACCCCTTTGCCACCAATGGAAAAGCACTGATGGGATATTTTTGGTCCTTTGTGTTGATTTGAGGGGAGAAGGATTTAATATCCATGCCAGCAGATGATATCAATAACAAATCTGCTGCATTATAGCTCACAAGTGAAGCGCACAAAAAAAGAGGTACGGAAACTGTGTCAAGTGGGCTCAGCCACTCACAGTGACAGGCTAAGCAAACCATCGTGGCTCAGTATCATACAAAACGCCACAAGAGCTCCTTCGAATCTCATCTAGCTGTTATTTGGAAACCAGCCTGGCTGTGAATGTAGATCTTCTTGTCATTGTTACTGGTATTGCTTCTGTGTTCTGCTCACGATGAACATGGTTTTGTTTATGGATTGCACGTTCATATGAGGTGCTGACACAAAATAGTATCTCCGAAAGATCTCGTCTCCAACAGTCCGCATATGTCAGGGTGTATCAACCGAAGTATATGTTTTGCTCTCAACTCAGAATATTGGAAGTGTTACCTTAACTGTTTACCTTCTATGTACATAATACATGGAGAATCTGTAATTACTACATATTTAATTCAATTGGGCATACTTTTCTGTAAAGCTTCCATTCTGTCAAAGTCCTAACATACTGCGCAACAAGTCTGTGTCATGTAATAGTCATCCAGACTTGGTTTTAACTAAATAATGATCTGGTTCATCCTATGCATACAAGCCTATACCAAGCATTACTACTTTTTCATGTCATAAATGTGATGGCCTCATGTGTCAAAGGTGATGGAAGGTCACTTTTAACTATCTTATTTTTAAAAAAAAGTTAACTGGTACTTCACTGTGACATTTAAAGAACATATGTTACTTTAATTTTTCTTTTTTCTGCCAGCCAGTACATCAATATGTGAGAGACCAATTCCTTCAATGGGTATCTTTTACGCCACCACCTGTGAAGTAACACTGATCTACCTCAATTCATTTCACACAGGAGTTTAGACAAGTGTGCTGATACACCAGTGTCAACATATCAATCATTATTTATGGCTTTATTTGCCTCAGTGAAGAATACCTTGTAATTATAATTTCCCTCCAGTGACTAGCCACCTTCCTCGGTTTCACTGAGTTCTAGAAATGTGACCATACTTACTACAATTATAAGCATCTCAGTTCCTTGGAAAAACTGTGCACAAAGTTTCTGTTGTCACTTGCAGAGCTGAGACAGTATTCATAGAATGGCAGTACTTGTAATCTTTCACTTTCTGCCACAATTTAGTTTTAACAGAGTCTCCAGTTACTAGTATAATCTCTAGGCTCATCACTGCTGGAATATTTAAATTAATATCGGCAGTTTTTCATTTATTTCTTATTTTTATTGTTATCTGAGGTGGTTGTGCATTCATACATGTGCAGTCATTTAGTGCATGTACTGCTTTTCATTTAATAATATGTTAACCTATTATGAAGCCTTCATATTTACTACACGATAAACATTTAACAAAAGGGGAATCGGTCCAGGTATAAAAACAAAGTAATATAAATCTTAAAATACGAAGTTATGTGGGGAAATCTGGAGTTGGTTCACAAGTTATGTGTGTGCTGATTGTTTTTTATTTTAACCAACTCATCATTCGCACATTCAAATGGCTGTGTACTTCATTCAGACTTAAAGGTGAGAGTTACAGCCTCTTCTGGATTTCAAACGGTTGGAAAGTTGACTGGAATGTGAAAATTATTCGACATGGAATTTAGTCCACGACAAACTGTGGGTCACTGCGGAAAACTCTCCTCCAGATCCAACAAAATTGGTCAACACTTGGAAGAGAGATTCTCAGCTCACGTGCAGGGTAGGCTTACTTAGAAAATTAATCACAACCAAATTAGGTAAATGCAAGTCAGTAGATGACGACTGTGACTGAATCATAACAACCAAGTTTAAGCTAAACAAAATTAAATCTGCAATGAGTGAAGAGTGGAATGGGAACTTTGCTCCTAACTGGTCTGCCTGGCCATTATCAACCTGTAACTACAGAACTTGAAAACATTGATACTTGTCACCAAAGGTTCTATTATATTAAAACTGTTAAATGATGTCAAACATGAAGATGCAAATGGAAATGAAAAATTTACCTTATATCTAAATAAACAAGATCATACAGCACACGTCATTAAATGCTACTCGCGCAACAGACCGAGTAACATTCCTAAATATTGTTCTAGTAAGGGGAATAAAGGAGACAGCTCCCTAAAACGTAATGATTGGTAATGTAACTATAACACAGTCAGAACACAAGAAAGCCTTCCCTGCAGCAAATTCTGAACAGTCTACTGAAATGGAGATGTGATATTTAGATTCTTGTGCTTTGATGCACACCTCAAACAATGGAGGGAAGCTTCATAGTGCCAAGCCATGTAATAGCTTAGTTCAGACATATTCAAATGAACAGACACCACATTCATATAACAGCTTAGTGCTCAATGTAGGTGGTGATGGCTTAATATCACAGATTTCTGGACATGTTAATCTGACTTCTTATACTAGTGATAAAACAGTATAAGTATCTGAAATCATTCACATCTCAAACTCTGTCATGAATTTGCTCTCAGTTAGTAAAGGGCCAAAAACTCAACTAAGAACGACATCTATTGCATGAATAAAGTTGAAACGAAAACATGTTACTGCACAAAGAGTTGTGGATTCCTAGGACACTGCAGGTTAGGAAATACAAATCACAAAATAATGCTGAAGTTGGTAAAGGTTTCAAAGTAACTGAATGAGGATATTGTGGTCACAATTCACTGTGAGTTGTACGTCATGGGAAAATAATCATGTTTTCCATTCAAAACCAGCAAAAGATATTCTAAAAACACCTTGAACTTAGTACATTCTGATTTGTGCTGACCAAAGGAGACATTGTCTACTGGTGGGCATTATTATTTTCTCACATTTATTGATAATCTTTCATGGTACAAGTCTGTCTATTTTTTATGAAAAACTCCAAGGCACTCACACATCTAAAAACTACAAACCATAGTCCAAAAGCAGATAGGCAGAAGTATCAAGATCTTGGGGTGTGACAACAGAAAGGAATCTGTCTCTGAAGGTATCATCCACCAGATAACACTGGGATACAGTCCACAGTAAAATGGTGTTGCCGAGAGAGCTAACTGAAATCTGCTTGAGAAAGTATGTACACAACACAGAATTTTTTTTTTAACATACATTCACAATATTTGCTGACAATCTGACATTTTTTTTAAAGAAACTTGTATGTTAAAATCACAATCATGAAAAATATTTTAATAGTGCCTCATTTAGTGGGCAAATTTTTAAAACAAAAACAACCATAGGTTTCTTTAAAATACAGCTAGAAAACTAAAAAAAATGCTGTTTCATGCACATGTACAAAGACAGTCGATTGTTAGAATCTCATTGCTCTGGGATAAATGGCTTCACACAAAACGTTCATTAGGTTACGAAAAACAAAAGCTAGGGGAATTTGGGTTTAAGGTTTTATTGAACTTACAGAATCTTTACTACATCAATACTATGCACTTATCATTTAAATTCCCAACTTCCTTCATTGCATCTGCCACAGATTACTCTGCCAGTAATTTGTAAGTAGCATGCAGAAAATAATTATATTTCTGAATTATTGTTGGGGAGGTTCTTAAGTTCATAACAGCAGATAAGATTTTCCCTACCATTACCCCTTTCCAATAGTACGTGTGCCATACACAAACCTACTATTGTTTTCACTATATTCACTGCTCCTTTCTTTCAAGTTCTCCAAAACTTTTCTTAAGAATTATGGAGGTCAATCTGGGATTTATTTTACCAAGACACAAAAAACACGCATCTTACATTATTACTATAGTAAACAACTGAATGGAAGACAACAATCAGTGTAGCTAGTAGCTGAAAGCCAAATGAACGGGAGAAAATGTCCCTAGGCTTATGAATTCAAAGAAGAGAAGTCACAGACCAACAATTAGGTGTGTCTTGCTGCAGAAGTTGTCATTTAAACCGACATTTGAGACCTCTAAATAAGGATCTGGTTCACAATACTTTTATATTCACACAATGAATACTTCAAACCATAATAATCGGAAATAAAAAGAAATTTCATATTTTCATCATTTTCATGGTATTGTCTGCTCCTATGCCATTAGACTTAAGATTAGAAAAGTTGGAAGCAAGTAGCATTGGTAATGATGTGCAACACAACTGGAGATCTAATTTATGAAACAATTTGAAATCCCTTGTAAGATATGAAAATTTGATCCCATTTAGATACACAGCTTGTAAATATTACAGTCTGTGGTTCTTTGGGATCATCAGTGAAATACATACAACTGAATATGGTGTACAGTTCAATTTATGCATCCTTCAGAATCATTGTTGTCATTCCTTTTGGCACCAATTCTTGTGATGATGCTACTGTCAAACCTCCTAAAACATTAACTGGAAGAGTATCAATTTTCAGCTGAGTATATGTACTCGATTCAGAAAAATGTTGCCATTTTAAAGTACTTTAACTTTTCACAATGTGGGCAAGAAATTGAACGAATCAGAAGTTTTATTATTGTTTCAACATAATTTTTTGTAGCTGCTGTTAAGTATGCCACTTTGTTTTCCAAGTATAATTGCTTAAAATCTTAGCTTTGCCATAAACACATAGTCCAAGACTCTTAACACTGCCTATTCTTCCTTCATTTTCAACAAAGTGCTTTTTGTTAAGAAGAATATTAATAGCGGAATCATAAAAAACAATAATTAAAATATTTTACAGATATCTGAATGCTAGCAAATTTTGTCAGATGATCAAATGAAAATTGAATAATATTACCACTACAGCATGAAAAATACTACCACAAAAAAAACTAATTCTATTTTTTCCATTAGATAGCCCATTATTTGACAATGATTTCAGAAAAAAATGTTTTGGGGATTATCCCTTTACCTTCAGCATAATGATGAAATGTGTTTTTAAGAAATGGAACACCAAGTGAGTTTCTGAAGGGTATTAGGTAAATTTTGTATACAATACTTATAATTTACATTATACAATCACCAAATTTTACACACATTGAGTGATTAACAAAAAAATGTAATTTCTTTCAAGATGTTATCAAGTGGCATTATGCACCATTGCAGTGTTAAATCAAATCTCAGAGAGAAAGAGAAAATGCTAAATTTTCGCTCAAATACTTATTTACCTATGTATCGTGAACAAATAAGAATGAGACAGCTTGGTTGACTTGAGTAGAATGTTCCTTAATTTTACAAAAACTCATATTATGCAGTTCTGAACAAATAAAAATGACTAAAAGGTACCAGATATATAGATAAATGGGCACACACAGGATGCGGCTCTATGTGAGAAGTTCTGAGGCATTCAGGTGGATGAAAACTTGGAGAGCACCAGCATGTGCATAAGTTAGTCAAGTAGCTCAATTGTATCTCCTTTACACATAGAAAATTCTTTCATTTATGTCAATCTGTGGACAGGATTGTTGGCATACTTTCTCTCAGACAGTCCTATGTTTAATCACCTGGTGCAATACAGCTAAGACAAAAAATGAATTTATTCTACAGAAGCGAGCAATATGAATATTAAAAAGTTGGTGATCAAACAGCATGGAACAGCCTCTTCATGAACTTTGGACATACATATGTACCAAAACATTAACTCCCTAATGGTATTTGTGATTAATTTAGGACAAACTCAGCAATTCACATCCACAATATTAGCAGTAAAAACAGTTTCCAAATAGATTGTGTACCCCACCTAGAGTTCACAATGGAGTTTTGTATTCTGTTGATTGTTTTTTTTTTTTTTATTATTGGTCCAGTTTTATTATACAGCTGTAATTGTACAAGTGATACTGGACAAAACCTTTAATATATTGCTGACAGACATAATGCAAAACAATATTAATCATTTTGTGTGGGTGAATAAATAATAAATACTTCATTCTGAAAAGATGTAAACACCATAAAACAATGACACCATAGTAACCAAGGCAACGACACATTTGTATTTGCTTTCTTATATGGGAAAAACACTATTGCTGTTTACACAGCTAGCAGTCCAGGTAAGATCACTTGCAAGTGTGTGTGGTGGCAAAACAATATTATAAAGTCACAACAACATGGCTAACATGGGGCACAGCATGCTAATGTGCTATTTTGATTATGGCTCTAATTACAGGAAAGACAAAATATATAACCTGGACAAAATACACAAAACATTGAGTGATTATCACAAAATTACATCTATACTCAAACTTGATTCTTAAGTACTTACTGGGATTCATTTCTTAAACAGACAATTTACACTTCAGTCCTGTGCACCATTTACAAAACTGAGAATTACCTATCATTCATTCATTATGTTCTTTAGTCTCATCAAGAATAATCCTCAGGGATGTGAAAAAAGTAAAAACACAATTTCACATAGGGCCAAAACAGCATAGAAACTATCAAAACACTGATTAATATTATTCATATTTATATCATTAAAATTTAATCTAATAATTAGTAAGAAAGCTACTGCTCTGAAAATAGCTGCAGCCTTCTCAGTTTTAATATATAGCTGCTGTTTACCTTGTATTACTAGATTACTATTTACTTGATTACATTGATGTTTATCAATATACAGTCATACATGGTGTGGGAAATCACATGCAAGCAACATATGGTGCACATTGAATCAGTAAACTGAAAGGCTATACAGGTAACATTATTTATTTTATGAGGGAGGTGGAGATCTCAGTGGTGCACAACACAATAACTATTAAAAGTACTGGATATGATAAAAGTGTGAAATTAATGCGACAGTGGTATAAGTTGTATATTATTATATTTGCAAGGTTTCATACAGACTTAGCAATTACGATTTCATATATTTACAGAATAAAAGGAACGATCGAAAACAGAGAAAGAAAAAAATTACTTTGCCTTTACGGGTTTTTAACAGGATGTGTGACACGAAAAATGTTGGAAAAGCAAGAAACGTAAAGACAACGAAGCTTCCACATTCATAAGACGACTACTTACAGCCGTACAGAATATCGGGATGCAGGGAAGATGGTATTTAAAAACATATAATAAATGTCTGGTTTTGCATTGCTTGTGAGGTGGTTCAAATTTCTGGACGCGAAATTATTTACCACGACTAAATCTAATCCTTTTCATGATATAAAGCTGTTTTTTTCTTTTTTTGTGCAGAAATGTTTAAATTGTGTAAATACTACTAACGAATGACACATATTTCGACTGCATATAACTAATATTTTTACCCACAGATTTCAACTCACTCTGTTTGCAAGTCGCCCTGTCACTCTAAATTCTTGTAGGCGTTACGCTTTCTACGATGCCCATGAAAGGTACCATTCACAAGTGTAATCAATGTTACACCAGATCGCAAACGGGTTACGCTCAGCTAAGTGTCAAAGCGGGTATTGCTATAACAACTGTTTCAACCGTACGTCAAGTAAACGCCACTCAGCCAATCACATTTTTTATAGATCAACAAAGAAATAACGTAACAACTGACTTAAAACGTTGCTTTCAAGTGACATTAATTGACAGACTTCCTTACATGGCAAGTCCTCCGATTAAACGCAAAATTTATGTCATTCCATTTGGTTGCGGCGTCAAAACCTGTTGAAAAATGCGAACACACGGCACGAGGTTCGTTTCGGGATCAGTATTTAATACCATATTCACCACTTCTTTAGTAATTAGCTTAAACTACAGACGTAAAGGGACCGACGCTTCTGTAGTAGATACAATACTATTTTCTGTTAAATAAGTGTAAAACGTTTATTGAGTGTTCAGAGGATGGCTTTGTAAGTGCAATAGTGATCACAGCGATGGCCTCATTCATTAGATACCGCTACTCAGTAAGGAAAATAAATCCATAACTAGGAAAGATGACTGGCGTGAAAAGAAATTACTACGTGTCCAGCTGTATCATTATAAGAATAATTGTAATGTCCTGACTGGCCATAAAACTGCAGCATACGTACGTCCTGTGCTGCCCATAGCATATCATCACATGGATAATAACATCTGTAGTCGATGTGATGAGAGGGAAATACTTCACACTATTTTATTTAATATAATAAAGTACTGTTTGATTGTTACATGAACAGTCAGCGCTGGGGAACTACATGCATATTTTTTTTAGGTTTGCTAGTAATTACTGTGTTACGTAGGAGCAATGTTGGTACTTCAAGAAATTCATGATGGCTGACGTGGAATTGACCAATTGTAATAGACTTCTCCCTTTGCGGCGTAAATCGAATAAGGCGCGAAAACGAATCAGACAAAATAACCTTTATATTTTCACATTACCAGTGTCACCCTATCAAACCTCACTGAGGATAAAACCATTACATTGCGCATTGATCTGAAAGTGATTGATTTTCATTGTAACTATGGTTGTCGACAGTTCTTGTCAATCTGAACATGACGGTTTAATACGGTTGACACCGGTCACGTAAAAATTTAAATGGTGCTGTGTCGGCAGTAGTAGAAAAACTGGGGGTGTCTCGTTACGAGGTAATTCATAAATAACTTTGGTAGTTTTTGCTTCAAATGGAAGTCGGCTACACACAGGCTTTTATGACATTTAAGGCCATTGTCACACATCGGATGTGTGCGGTATTTATTTTCTACTCTGATGTTTCATATCTTGTAATAAAATGAGAAGAGCTTGGAAACAAGGCCAGGGGCAGATTAAAATACTTTACTTCTAAAGAAGTATCGGATGTCTTGAATTTCGTGTTGAGTTGAAACTGCAAACAAGATCCGGGCCTGACACGACAAAAGTATCCAGACACTTCTCATTAAACAATGTTTTGGACAAATTCTAAGGACGCTGTATCACTGCCAAGTAACATAGTTCGATGAAAGTTAGACCACGTAGAAAGAACTGCTACAATGTAGTACAGAAGGTGTCAGAAAGCTACGAGACGAACATAAACACCTTTATTCAAAGACAATAATAGCACTGAAATCACCATAATTTGTGGTGGTTCTACGGACATTACAAGAGCTGGAACATGGCTTTTAATATGGGGTGTGATCACCACGGACGGCAGTACATGCTCTGCAACGTGCTGCCATGCTGGCTACTAGGTTAGTAAGGAGTTGTTGTGATAAGGCGTCCCATTTCTCCGCCCATTCTGTCTACTTAAATCCCACCGAATATGTGTGGGATGCGTTGAAAAAGGTACTGCAGCATTTACACATGCACCAACAACCAAGCAGCAGTTGTCAACTCCCTGATGGAGGAACGGGACGCCCTACCATAAGAATGATTACCAACTCCTTTCCCCGCAAGGCAGTACATTGCAGAGCATTCACTGACGCCCGGAGTGATCACACACACCTTTGAGAACCATGTCCCGCCTTCTGTAACGTTCAAGGGCCCATCACAAACCGTGGTGATTCGAGTGAAATTATTGTCTTTGAATAAAAGTTTCATTTGTGTCCCTCTCATTGCGTACTGTACTTGTTTCTTTCTATGAATGGTCCGAGTTTCATCGAGCTATGTTACTTGACAATGACACATCATAAGGAAGTTACTTTCGCCCTTAAGTTTTGCCTAATATTGTGTATAGCAGCTAGAGGAAAACATGTTTTTAGGGCCAATGGCATTCTGATCAGTTCGCTGTGGTATACCACGAATTCCTGTCCCATATCAACTCCTTCATCTCAGAGTTACCTGAAACCAATATCCTCAATAATTTGTTAGATTATTTCAATCTTGGTCTTCTCCTACAGTTTTTGCCTACCAATGATCCTTCTAGAATCATGAAAGGTGAGCCTTATGCCTAAACATATATTCTATCATGCTGCCCCTCCTTCTAGTCAGTATAGAACACATTTTTCTTTTCTCATTGATTCTACCATGCACACCCTCATTTCTGTTCTTATCAGTGCACTTAATTTTCAACATTCTTGTATAGCACATCTCAAATGCTTCAATTCCCTTCACACTCGCGCTTGTGACTAGTGGTGAGTCCCTGTGTGACTTCGAATCCTTCATTTTATTTTCATGGTCTTTTCGCATAAACAGTATATTGGGCGACTCTCAGAGATAAGTACGCTCTGCTCTTCTTTGGATCTTCTCCATTACATCTATCAATTTTGCCTGCCTGGCCGGTGAGGGTCCAATTATTCACTCACTCACCTGCTGTTTCTACGAGGCTTCAGGCTGTTTTGTTACTGATTAAGCAATTGTTGCTGTTCCTCTTTCTGCCATGGGTTCAGTTGTGTTACCTCTCATTAATGGTCTCTTCCTCACATTGTCAAATTGTTTTGTCTTTTTCCTTCGCCTCATAGCGTGACTAGCCTCACAACGGGTCTGACCATTTCATGTTCTGTCGCCAGTGTATCTACATATATACTCCGCTAGCCACCAAGCGGTATATGGCGGAGGGCACAATTCACGCCAAAGTGATTCCTCCCCCCTCTGTACCACGCGCGGATCGCGCGAGGGAAAAACGACTGTCTGAATGCCTCAGTAAGAGCTCTAATTCCTCTTATCTTTGAATGGTGATCATTGCGCGATTTGAGAGTTGGTAGTAATAACATATGCTCTACATCCAAGGCGAAGATCGTATTTCGGAATTTAGTGAGCAGCCCCTTCCGTTTAGCGCGTCGTCTGTCTGCAAGTGTCTACCACTTCAAACTTTCTATGAGATTTGTAACGCTCTCGCGATAGCTAAATATAACAGTCACGAATCTTATCGCTCTTCTTTGGACCTTCTCAGTTTCTTGAATCAGACCCAACTGGTAAGGGTCCCATACAGACGAACAGTACTCTTAAGACTGGACGAACTAACATATCGTAAGCAATTTCCTTTGTTGAAGAACTGCATAGTTTCAGGATTCTAACAATAGACCACAACCTAGAGTTCGCCTTACCCATTACTTGTGTAATCTGATCGTTCCATTTGAGATCATTTCGAATAGTCACACCCAGGTATTTGACATATGTTACCGCTTCCAAAGACTGGGCATTTATTTTGTACTTGTACATTAATGGGGATTTTCGCCTTGTTATACACAGTAGGTTACACTTACTAATATTGAGAGATAAGTGCCAGTCTTTACAGCACACATTTATTTTCTGCAAATCCTCATTGATTTGTTCATAATTTTAGTGTGATACTACTTTCCTGTAGACTACAGCATCATTGGCAAACAGTCTAATGCCGCTGTCAATATCATCAACCTTGTTCACAACTTTAGTGTGATACGACTTTCCTGTAGACTACAGCATCATTGGCAAACAGTCTAATGCCGCTGTCAATACCATCAACCAGATCGTTTATGTAAATCGTATATGATTGGCCACTCCACGAGTCTGTTCTCAGATCCCGTGCTGCCTCACAGAATCTTCTTGCAGGCAGCTGGGATATATCTTCGAGTATTGGAATTCCGGAAGTCTGTTGTAGTTCTCTCGACAGGAAATCTCTGGGAAGACGCAACAACAGCCATAAGGCTTTATTCCGCATCGTTTCAGCATCTTCATTGACGTGCTGGCGGCGTTTCCCAGCACTTCAGCAGAATATTATAGCACCAGCCTGATGAGAGCTAGGTAGTGCGTGGGGCGGTGGTCTGAGGGCAGTGTCGTTATGGGGCTCAGCAAGGTGTACAGTAAGTGCATTCCCCCAAGTGCATTACCCTTCACCTCCCATATGTGGGCGTTCCAGAGAGGCTCCAGTCCAGAATGATGCCGAGGTACTTGTCAGTGCGAGATGAAGGTGTGAGGCATCCATAACATTCACTGGCTGTAGATCAGATGTCAGCTTCCGTGCCTTTGAGTTTCTTTGGTATATCAGCAGTGGGGAGGGAGTACAGAAGGAGTCCAGGCACAGACACCCTTGGTACTCTCACTCTTATGATACATGCTGCTGAGGTGCCTGTGTTGGCATGCACATGGATGGTTTGTCCACTCAGGTAGGGTTGTAAAAAGCAGATGAGCGAGACAAATACCCCATTTACAAGCAGCTTGTGTAGGAGGTTTGTACCACACATTGTTAAAGGCTCTGGAGAAGCCAAGGAGCATTGTGCCTAGCTACACAAAACACTCCATTGCCCCAGCTGCTCCACCAGCTGTATAGAATGGCCCCCAGGAAAGCCAAGCTGTTCATCACAGAACAGGGCTTCATTCCTGACCTGAAGTCTCAGTCACTTGGCACTGAACCTCTCGAAGGTCTCGCACAGGGAGCACAGCAGGCTAAAAGATCGGAAATTCTGCACCAGCCTGGCGTCCTTTCCTGCTTTTGAAATGGCTACCACTTCGGCATATTTTCATATGCAAAAGTAGTGGCTGGTTTGAAGAATGCTGTTAAAACGGCTGTCGGAATTCACACTGCCTCTGATTCCAGTTGCCTCTGCGGTGTATTTTCCATTCGATCGCATCCTCCTCCTTTCCGTGCTTGCAGGTGAGTGAGCTGTTGGACCTCATCTTTGGTGATGCTGCCGATCTTGTCAGCATCACCTCTGTTTGCTAAAAATGCCGGCAATTGGCAGTCATTCCGCCACCATTCATACGTGACCTTCATCGTAATCTTCACGATGTTCAACAATGCTGCATGGTAAAGCCATCAGTTATAGTTACTGGTGGAGGAAGCTCAAAGCATAGTTGACAGATGACAGAATCTGGTGTGTCCAAAGCAGTGACTTAGACTGCTGTGCTACCTGTGTTGCTGCTGCAGGAGCTCCGCCTGGAAAACAGCCACGATATGTCGATCGCCATCCTCTAAGAAGTCCCAAACTATTTTTCAATTATACGTTTCAAATTTGCGAAGAGATATCTATTTTTGGGTACAGTGAACTGCAGATTATGCACAACATTGTGAGGACCATCATCACAAAAATATTAATCGTTACCATATGTCACTAACACCATCAATCTCAGTGGGCTTCTTGAGCTATGTGTGAAGAAATGAAACCAGTTTAATTAGCTGATTACAAAAATATACTGTATGCACATTGCGCATTAAGTTCAGAAGTCTGTAGTTAAATAAACGTTCACCATTCTCAAAAGACACTTCCTCTACCGGTACCAGGGTGCTTCATCAATTGTGTGAGTAAAGGAAGTCAAATTAATGAGCCAACTGGGAGATACAGGCAATGAGGAACAGCTGAAATATGCTAGCTTAAGGTCCTGCTCTAAGTTCGGAGTGACTTATTAAATAAATATTAGCAGTTGCCACATGTTGCTTGCACCGTCAATACCAGTGGAGTTCCATAGCTATGCTCGTAAGAATCCAAATTAAAGAACTGACTTGGTGTTATAAGCATTTGACAAATGGCAGAAATGCATGGTTCACAGATTTCACACTGAAGAGTATCATAATGAAACTTTTGTGTATTACTTTAAAACACAATGGTAAGGAGAGGTGCGCTACAGAGTGGTGAACAGATGTCATTGAAGGGAAGCTGGACAGGATTCGAACTTGCAACCGTAGCGGTCGCGAGTATAAGTAAACCAAGTTCAATAGGTGCCTATCAAGTCTGAGTCATTACCTTCACATTAATTTCCTTGTGTTTAGTCGTGAGTGTGACAACGTCTATGCAGGAACGCTCCTCCAGATACGGCGTTAATTATTCTTGTCTTCACCGAACCACTTTATGCAGGATACCGGCGGCAAGTGAAATGATGAACAGATAGGGATTGAACTTACAATCGTGCGAATAAATATTCCTTTTCCAACAACTTTTTTATAACACTTTTAATGAACTGTTAAAATACACATTTCTAACAATGCCGGTACAACGGATCCAAGCATACGCCCGTACGCTGGCACCTCCCGAAACAAAATGGTGAAGATACATGAATAAAGAAATTGAAGAGCGTATTTCTTACTTTGTTTCCTACAGATATATAACGATGTATCAAAACATTATCCTTGCCACAAAACAACTCGTTAATACACTTTTGGCGGTGCCTTTGGTTTATAGTTCATTTAGTTTACATACAGCTTACATATAAGGAAAGAAAGAACAAATAATATCATTAAATACAAGTGGCACTGACTGCGATTGCCCTTTGCCACTGCAACATAGGACGGCCGGTGGGATCTACACGTCACAGTTTCAGTCACAGTCTTCAGCCTAGGTCAGCTTATGACAATTCATTGATTCATTAGTTGCGAGAGCCTCACTTCACACTGCTCTTTAGTGTGCTTCTTTCAATAGCTGTTCATTTTGTTCTAAAGTTTCCCCGCAACTCTTGGAGAAAGCTGTAAGTTAAATAAAATTTCTGTTTACTACATTTACATGTTCACTAATCATTGCTGCCGGCCGCAGTGGCCGAGCGGTTCCAGGCGCTTTAGTCTGGAACCGCGCGACCGCTATGGTCGCAGGTTCGAATCCTGCCTTGAGCATGGGTGTTTGTGTCGTCCTTAGGTTAGTTAGGTTTAAGTAGTTCTAAGTTCTAGGGGAACGATGACCTCAGATGTTGAGTCCGATAGTGCTCAGAGCCATCTTAATCATTTTTACTTATACTAAAAATATTGTGCTTTGAGTGTTTAAGAACTGATAGATAGATGGACAATTTCAGTGGTTGCGGTGAGTATTTGGTACTGTACACTACTGGAAGCAAGCAGCAGTAAGTAATGCAAATAATGTTTATTTACCTTGAATATAATGATATACCATGGCTTATTATTAGTATCAGTTAAAGTTCACCCAAGATTGTGCACAGGTTCATAAATTACCTTCGAAATGTTCTCAACTATTCTTTCCAATCAATTTTTCCAATTATTCAAACAATTATTAATCCATTTCCACATCCCTATTCAATGGCGACCATTTAAAGGACGGCGCAGAGCGAAATATGAACAGAACTTTCAATTGTTGAGACAAAAATTTTTGACATAAACAATTCATATTATTGTTACAAGGAATTAACAAAACTTTCATTGTCCACGAGATTGAAGGAGCAGATTAAAATTAAATTCTGCCTAAAAAGGAGACGAACCGGAAATGATGTTTTCAGCGGTACAGATAGGCTGAATGGTTATTTGGCTGTACGCTGAATGGTTATTTGGCCGAGCTTGGCGCCGTCTCTCTGGCAATAGGTAATCTCTTTTCCTTCCAATTAATATCCTATACGAAAAGTGCATTTCTACAGAAAAGATGAAAATTTGTACAAAGTCATCATTAAAGTGCAAGATAAGTTATTTAAATACAGATAATAACAAAGGTTCATCAGTGAATATGCGATAAACCTACTTCAATTGAAAAGTATCGATACAGACAAAATATCGGTTTTGAAAAATTTTATTCTCAAGTTTGGTAAAAACTATTCACAATGGAGTCAAAGGAAATTATCATTGTTCAAAATTCATTACAAAAAGCAATACGCCAAGATGGAAATCCGAGCTGGACAACAGTAGAAGGTAATGCGCCAACTCGTGAACTGGTCAATGGCAACCAAAACAACGAGGTTGGCGTCTCACTATCAATAAATGATGACACTAGTAATATAACTGATCATGATGTTACTTTTATGACGCTCAACGAGACAGTTCGTCAGTTCTCACCGGAATACATTTTTTCTAATAGCGAAACTGAAGGGCGCGACAGAGAAAATTCCTTTGATTACTTGCCCATGCAATCGCGAACACAAGAACAGGAAACAGTTCTAAAAACAATGTAAATACTAGTGAGTCAAACAATTTGACACAACTCATGCAACATATAACACAACAGTTTGCACAACAAAAAGAATTTCAGGGAAGTGTAACATAACTGAAGGGTATCAAAAAATGAATAATCCAGGATGGAATGTGACGATATTATGAAGGTGTCGGATTCAGCTAAACTGGTGGCTGTCCGTTCACTAAGATATCCATCGTGTGGGCACTGCGCCGTAGCACTTCATACGGACCAGAATAAGGAGCTTGTAGGGGCGGTTTAACGCCCTCAGTGCGGAGGCATGACGTGACGACATTGTTTCAGGTCATGTAGCCCGAAAGTAGGCGGCTTGCCACGACGTGTAGCTTTCTGAGGGCGAATCTTTGATACATGGTCCCTCAAGCGTCGCAAGAAATCCGGCTGGCCAGTAGCAACTGTCTCTATGGCATCAGCGTCTACAAAGTCACCAGGAAGGCGCAGTGTTACTCCATAAACCAGTCCTGCCGCTGACGACCCCAGGTCTGGTTTTAAAGTAGTCCGTAAGCCTAACAAAACCACTGGTTATGCGGTTGTCCAGGTTTCTTCGTGGCACATCAGCGCGGCCTTCAAACAACGGTGCAAGCGTTCGATCATTCCGTTGCTTGCTGGGTGATAACTTGTGGTCTTGTGATGGGTGTAACCACAGAACTTGGCCAGCTGTGAGAACAAGTCTGATTCAAATTGCCATCCGCGTTCAGTGGTAATATGTAGTGGGCACCCAAATCTTGCCAACCAAGTCGTTGCAAAAGCGGAAGCTAATGTGTCTGCTGTGGTATTACCCACTGGCAATGCCTCCGGCCAACGTGTAAAACGGTCGATCATTGTAAACAGATATCTTTGTCTGTTAGAAGGTGGAAGTGGTCCGACTGCATCCAAATGAACGTGGGCAAAGCGGGCGGTGGTATCAGGAAAATCGCCGATCGGTGCGTGTACATGGCGGTTAATTTTGCAGCGTTGGCACTGAAGACAAGATCGGACCCACTCGCTGCAGTCTGTTTGTATGCCCGGCCACACGAAACGTTGCGATACTAGGCGGAATGTCGGGTGTACCCCTGGATGGGACAATCCATGTGCTGTATCAAAGGCTTGTCTTCTAAAAGCCGGTGTCAGAAAGGAACGAGGTCGGCCGCGAGAAACGTCGCAGTATAGCCGTGTATCTTCCCCCGGAACATCAATGAGTTTCAGTTGCAATGCGGAAGCCGTATCTTTAACATAGGCAAGGAGTTCTTCGTCGTCTCTCTGTGCCTGTGCCAGTGCAGGAAAGTCTATGGTATTGGAAACACTGCTGATCCGTGATGGGCAATCCGCAACAATGTTGTCGATCCCAGAAATATGTCTAATGTCGGTAGTAAACTGGGCCACGAACTCAAGGTGATGAAATTGACGGGGGAGCAATTGACACTATTCCGAAGGAAGGCGAACATGAGTGGCTTGTGGTCTGTATATATCGTGAAAGTTCGCGCTTCCACTTGGGGGCGGAAATATTTCACTGCTTGGTATACCGCCAGGAGCTCACGGTCATATGTGCTCCATTTTCTCTGTGTGGGAATAATACGCCAGTAGCGTTGTCCGACCATTGTTGTAACGCGGCTCCGATCGCCGTCTGGCTCGCGTCTACGACAATTGCTAGAGGCGCGTCGAGCCGTGGGCGTGCCAGAAGCGCTGCGTCGGCCATGCTCTTCTTTGTTGCCTCGAACGCAGAACACATGCCCTCTGTCCACTGTATCAGATACTTGCTATTTACTTTAGGGCCTGATAATGCCGAAGCGTGGGGAAGGTGTCGTCGATAAAAACTGAGCATCCCCAAAAAAAGACGTAATTCTTTGATCGTAGTTGGTCGGTATAGCTGCAAGATAGCGTCCATCTTCTCGGACAGAGGAAGAGAGTCTTCAGCAGAAATCTTATGGCCAAGAAATGTCACCTCTGACTGCCCAAAAACACATTTGTCCACGTCCAAGACGACACCGTAACGCTCCAATCGGTCGAAAATCTCTCGCAGATGTTATCGGTGTTGTTCATGGTCAGCAGAGAATACTGACACATCGTCCAGGTAGGTGAAACAAAACGGTAGCCTCTAGAGAACCGAGTCTATAAACCTTTGCCAGGTCAGAGCGGGTTGCGTAAACCGAAAGTCATAAATTTGCTTCCAATAAACCTGAGAGAGACGAGAAAAGCTCACCGTGGTTCAACAACAAAGTTAGGAAACTACTGTGAAAGCAAAGAGAGATTCACTGCAAGTTTAAACGCAGACAAAACCTCTCAGACAAACAGAAGCTAAACGATGTCAAAGTTAGCGTAAGGAGGGCTATGTGTGAAGTGTTCAGCGAATTCGAAAGTAAAATTCTATGTACCGACTTGACAGAATATCCTAGGAAGTTCTTGTCTTAAGTTAAATCAGTAAGTGGCTCGAAACAGCATATCCAGACACTCCGGAATGATGATGGCATTGAAACAGAGGTTGACACGCGTAAAGCTGAAATACTAAACACCTTTTTCCAAAGCTGTTTCACAGAGGAAAACCGCACTGCAGTTCCTTCTCTAAATCCTCGCACAAACGAAAAAATGGCTGACATCGAAATAAGTGTCCAAGGAATAGAAAAGCAACTGGAATCACTCAACAGAGGAAAGTCCACTGGACCTGATGGGATACCAATTCGATTCTACACAGAGTATGCGAAAGAACTTGCCCCCCTTCTAACAGCCGTGTACCCCAAGTCTCTAGAGGAACGGAAGGTTCCAAATGATTGGAAAAGAGCACAGGTAGTCCCAGTCTTCAAGAAGGATCGTCGAGCAGATGCGCAAAGCTATAATAAGCCTATATCTCTAACGTCGACCTGTTGTAGAATTTTAGAACATGTTTTTCGCTCGCGTATCATGTCGTTTCTGGAAACCCAGAATCTACTTTCTAGGAATCAACATGGATTCCGGAAACAGCGATCGTGAGAGACCCAACTCGCTTTATTTGTTCATGAAACCCAGAAAATATTATATACAGGCTACCAGGTAGATGCTATTTTCCTTGACTTGCAGAAGGCGTTCGATGCAGTTCCTCACTGTTGCCTGATAAACAAAGTAAGAGCCTACGGAATATCAGACCAGCTGTGTGGCTGGATTGAAGAGTTTTTAGCAAACAGAACACAGCATGTGGTTCTCAATGGAGAGAAGTCTACAGACGTTTAAGTAACCCCTGGCGTGCCACAGGGGAGTGTTATGGGACCATTGCTTTTCACAATATATATAAATGACCTACTAGATAGTGTCGGAAGTTCCAAGCGGCTTTTCGCAGATGATGCTGTAGTATACAGAGAAGTTGCAGCATTAGAAAATTGTAGCGAAATGCAGGAAGATCTGCAGCGGAGCACTTGGTGCAGGGAGTGCCAACTGACCCTTAACATAAACAAATGTAATGTATTGCGAATACATAGAAAGAAGGATCCTTTATTGCATATTTATATGATAACGGAAAAAAACACTAGTAGCAGTTACTTCAGTAAAATATCTGGGAGTATGTGTGCGGAACGATTTGAAGTGGAATGATCATATAAAATTAATTTTTGGTAAGGGGGGTACCACGTTGAGATTCATTGGGAGAGTCCTTAGAAAATGTAGTCCATCAACAAAGGAGGTGGCTTACAAAACACTCATTCGACCTGCACTTGAGTATTGCTCATCAGTGTGGGATCCGTACCAGATCTGGTTGACGGATGAGATACAGACGATCCAAAGAAGAGCGGCGCGTTTCGTCACTGGGTTAATTGGTAAGCATGATAGCGTTACAGAGATGTTTAGCAAACTCAAGTGCCAGACTCTGCAAGAGAGGCGCTCTGTATCGGGTGTAGCTTGCTGTCCAGGTTTCGAGAGGGTGCGTTTCTGGCTCTGGTATAGAATATATTGCTTTCCCTTAGTAATACCTCCAGAGGAGATCACGAATGTAAAATTAGAGAGATTCGAGCGCGTACGGAAGCTTTCCGGTAGTCGTTCTTCCCGCGAACCATACACGACTGGAACAGGAAAGGAAGGTAATGACAGTGGCACGTAAAGTGCCCTCCGCCACATATCGTTGGGTGGCTTGCGGAGTATAAATGTAGATGTAGATTATTGCAGTCTTTGGAATGTTGTCATTGGCCATTGGAATCTGTGTACATGTTTTAGCGCAGTCCAGATCTGTGAACACCGTGGCGCCATATAAAGCGTGATTATAATCTCTCAGTAACGGAACGGGATATCTGTCCGGCACTGTTCGTGCGTTAAGCGCACGGTAGTCAGTGCATGGGCGCCGAGCTCCACCCTTCTTCGGAACAAGATGTAATGCGGAGGACCAAGGGCTCTTAGACGGCCGCATTATGCCCTCGTGAATCATGGCGTCAAATTCTGCCTTCACTATCGACAAGCGGTCCGGAGTGAGACGCCTAGGTCGGCATGCTACTGGGGGACCATCAGTTGTTTGAATGTGATGCACCGTGTCATGTGGTATGAACCTCGGAGTGCTGGGCGGCCGGGTCAAGTTCGGAAAGTTAAGCAGTAATTAAGTGTACTCACCTTCCGTAGCATGGACCAACTTGGCACTGTGCATTGCGGTGTTGCGACGGAAACCCGTGACTGCTAAGCCAGTGACACTGTCTACCAAGCGTGCATTCCCGACGTCCAGCAGCAGGTGGTAGTGCGCCAGGAGGTCAGCCCCGATGATCGCCTCCGTGACGTCAGTCTGTAAAATTCCACTCTTACGGGCGACGTAGGCCGAGGTTAAGCTCCACCCTCTGTGTGCCATATGTTGCGATGGAAGAATTGTTCACAGCCGTCAGACAGAAGACAGTTGGCGGCCGGCAACGATGTAGGGCTGTTCCTGGTATGATACTCAGGTCCGAGTCAGGGACAATTAAAAACACGCCGGAACTCCTAACGGTAACGAACAGGCGCTTGGAGGATAACTGGCACTCGGTCGCGCCTATTGTCGACCGCCGGTGGTGTTTGGGTGTAAGCATGGCGATGTGCACTTCCTTGTCTGATCGCCGCATCGTCGGTGGTACCAGCACAATGGTACCTTGCCTTGTGGAGTAGTAGTGCCGCCGGAAGATCTGCTTCTCGAACGCCGCCGTCTGTATGAGCTTCTCCTATTGTTGTCGTCGTCACGTGCGAGCAGCACACTGACCTGGGCGCACAAAAGCTCAACCTTGGCCGCGAGTGAATTCTGGTCGGCCCGTGCTACAGACTCGGTACTTGTTGTACTGTTGTCCAGCGTCGCGACTGCGCTGACCTGAGCCGGTGTTATCTCGTCCTGAATCCGGTCTGCTAGCTGCGCCACGTCATCCAGCGGCATGTCCGTTTGTGAGGCGATTATGGCTTTTATTTACGGCGGCAACCTACTGCTCCACAGCGTTCTGAGCAGACTGTCCGGCACAGTAACAGTGTCAACTTTGCTGCGTAGATATCTCAGGTATTGAGAAGGCTTCCTGTCCCCAATTTCTTCCTGTGTCAGAACCTGACGTATCCGGGCCTCTTGTGACACGGCCAACCATCAAATCAACTCTGATTTTAGCCTGGTATAAGCTCCAGTCTCGGGCGGTGCTGTGATTATGTTCTGCACCTCGGCTGCGTAGCGTTGGTCGAGCTGGTTCACAATCAGCGCAAATTTAGTTTCTTCGGCCGTTATTCCAGCGCAGCCAAAACTTCCCTCTGCCTGCGCGAACCAGAGTACCGGGTTGTCGGGCCAGAACGGCAGCAAATGGACAGAAATCCTAGAGAAGGCCTGCTGTTCGGTCATTATGTGCTCGTTACTTACGTAGCTCATGCCTGTTTCTTCTTAATCACGTCAGTTTCTGCTTGGATCACGTCGGGGTCACCACTTGTCTGGTTCAGCTAAACTGGTGGCTGTCCGACCTTTGCTTAATGTGATTCAGAAGAATAGAGACCTTCAGTTCAGCAACAATAACTTTATTGTGAGCGCGTATCTGACGACGCCTGGCATGCATGGACTGATCGGAGTTACAAAATTTGCTTCCGGCCTCTACAGAAGGATCCTTAATCCTGGGAAAACTTCCGTAGTTGTTGGAGAGAAAACAGTACTCGTCCACAAAGCCAGGAGGCACGGAACTACCAATTAACTTCTAGGCGCGCAGTCCGGAACCATGCGACTGCTACGGTCGCAGGTTCGAATCCTGCCTCGGGCATGGATGTGTGTGATGTCCTTAGGTTAGTTAGGTTTAAGTAGTTCTAAGTTCTAGGGGACTAATGACCACAGCAGTTGAGTCCCATAGTGCTCAGAGCCATTTGAACCAATTAACTCAAAAAACAAGGAATAATAATAATAATAATAAACAGAACATATATAAAAGCTAGAAAACACAGCGACTCTAAAGGTTGGGCATGGAACTACACAGACATCGTGTACAGTAATTACGACCGCACAGCAGTGCACTGACACACACACACACACACACACACACACACACACACAAACGCGCGCGCGCGCGCCCGCCGGCGAGCTTGAATTAGCGCGCGGCAACGTTGCTACAAAGGAAAGTTGCCACTCTCCAAATAGCAGAGATGGTGAGTTGCAGATAGGCACAACAAAAAGACTTTCATAATTAAATCTTTCGACCATTAAGACCTTCGTCAACAATAGACACACACACACACACACACACACTCACGCTAACCCTTTCTTTACCAGCGTAGCTTATAAGAAACATCGTCTTTCCATAGGTGTATTTATATCAAACCGATTTTAACTACTCTTTGCCACTGTTTACTTGAAGCTCCATGCCAGTAGTGACTGTTCCTGAAAACAAATGGCAGGAACTAACGCGCGGGAAGAAGGAAACAATTGTTGAGCGTCATCATACATTTGACTTGCATAATGATTTCCATATACGATAAACTGTGAAAAATCTTATGTTGCTTCAAATCAACAGTGGAATTGAGTGGAAATTTCGTAATATAATGCCTGCCTTTACAAATCTATTGATGTAGGTGTTTGAAATTTTGCTTTGCAGTTATAAAATCACATTGTAGACACTTTTTAAATATTGCGTCACTATGTCTGGCATTTTGACTGATGCTGACCTAGAATATATTATGTATTTACCCGATAATGTGTTCAATGCATACATTGATGTCTCTGATGGGGATATATCAGATGTTGGGGACGAAGATAAAGATGAAACTGTCGAAATTGATGAAAGTTCTCAAGCTATTTCCGAAGCAGCTGTCATGAATTTCCTTCAGATGGTGGAAAAGGAGGATGGATTAAATTTCGGCAATTAGAGAGGAGCAAGAGACTGAATATGAATTTCCAAAGGTAGGGATCACTAACAGAAGTAACAATATTGAGAAAGTACATAAGTATAATTACGTATCTTAGACGTCAATATCTTTAAATTTCAGGCCGATGCAGTCAGGAGTGGTAAAGTTATTGTTTCTCAGCCAAAATCACATGTAAGCGACAACAATACAAATGAAGGAGCACCATCTACACGTGAGCAGCAGCAGCAAGTAAAACATAGACGTGAGCGTAGTGATTATAAATTTAAAAAAAACTTATTTTGTGGTACACGACACAGAATGGAAAGGATCACCACCAGTAGAAGAAATGACACCTTTGCAATATTATAAAATATTTATGAATGATGACGTATTTGAACTCATTGCTGAGCAGTCCAATATCTATGCTTTGCAAAAAGATTCAGTTTATTTGCAGACGAACAAATGAAATGTAGCAGTTTGTTGGTATTTTACTGTACATGGCCATAATCAAAATGCCTTCAATTCATTTATACTGGTTGAATGAGTATAGGTATTCACCATTAGCTGATGTGATGAGCAGGAGTTGCTTCTTCCAGCTTCTGCAGTATTTTCATGTTGTCAATAATGAAGACTTGCCTGAAGCTAATACTAATCGTGACAAACTCTTCAAGATTTACCCACTTTTATCTGTATTGCAGTCATCATTGAAGACACTCCCTCCAGAAGAATACCAAGCTGTTGATGATTATATCATACCATTCAAGGATAGAAGCAATTTGAAACAGTACGTAAGAAATAAGCCTCACAAGTGGGGCTACAAATCTTTTACGAGAGCTGGTGCTTCAGGCATGATGTATGATTTTGAAATTTATGTTGACAAAATCACCTGCAGTGATAGAGGATTAGGTTTTTCTGGGGATATTGTTTTGGCATTGACGGAAACATTGCCAGAGAAACAGCATTTCAAAGTGTTTGCTGATAGTTGGTTTTCATCTATACCATTAGCAATTGCCCTGAAAGAAAGGGGCATTGAATTCTGTGGCACTATCAGGACAGACTGGATGGGAAAATGTCCCTTGAAAACTGAAGTGGAGCTCAAGAAAACTGGACGTGGCTGCTGTGACTGGAGACAACAAACAATGTAGCTTTAGTACGCTGGTTTGACAGAAAATGCATAAATTTCGTGTCAACATGTGCTTGTGTTGAGCCCATGGCAACATGTAGATGCTATTCAGCATCTTACATAGCGGAAAAGTACAACAAACATATGGGGGGCATGGACCTTGCTGACATGCTGATAGAACTATACCGTATCAACTTGAGGTCACGGAAGTGATATATGCGCATTGTGTACTGGTGTTCGTCTGTAGCAGTTGTCAATGGATGGCTACTCCACCAACTTCATGTGGTCCAACGTGGCAAAACCTCAAAGATGTCACTCCTGTAGTTCCAAGCTAATATTGCTGCAGGTCTACTGCTTGCGGGGAAATCAGCTTCCCAAAAGAAGAGAGGAAGACCAAGTTCTGAAATGTTGAAAAGGTCTTCTGCAACAAAAAGGACTGTATGTGCAGCCCCAGTTATGGACGCGCATTTTGATGGGTTTGAACACTTTGCAGATATGGTAGAGAAGAAAGTTCGATGTAAAGTTTGCATTAAGTCTACTACACAAATTTTTTGCACCAAGTGTAAATTGCATCTGTGTCTCACAGTAAATAAGAAATGTTTCCACATCTTTCATGGAATATAACAACTTCATAAGGAGAAGATACAACACACACTGATGTCTGACAAGATACATGAAAGTAAAACAGTGAAATGTTTGCAGTACAAAAAATTTCAAATTTTTACTAATTCACCAAGTTTAATTTGTTAATTACTCGAAGGAAAATTAGTCATCAACACATTGTCAATAATAAAAATGCTGTGCATAGACTTCTAAGCTGTAAAATGTGATGTATAAATCAATATTTTGCTTAAATGAACCCATGTTTATTGAATTTTGTTTCTATGATGTCACTACCTGTAAGAACCACTGTTGCTTAAAAGCAACATTCAAAAATTTTGGAATAAAACATATAAAAAAGGATTATATCATATTTTACATTTATGCACCTAAATAAGTGTAAAAAGGAATGCAGATTTTTTTTTTCTTAAAATTTCGAAATTCTGATGAACTATCCGGGAAGTTGACAGAACTAGGTAAGCAACTAAAACAAGAAATGATTACAACACATCCCACGATATACACAAATCAAAAAAAGTTTTGCATCACCTCAGTTGCGAGAGTTTAGGTACCTGTACAGAAAATTGGAAGAGAGGTCAACATAAACATCATTTCTGCCCTTTTTAATGCTCTTGAAAACCACACTCACATTGCATGTTGTACCACCATACAGGTGAGACCTTCAGAGGTGGTGGTTCAGATTGCTGTACACACCAGTACAGTTGCAAAGCGATTTAGAAAAGATTGCTGTATGGTGTGTCAGGTGGCAGTTGACGCTAAATAACGAAAAGTGTGAGATGATCCACATGAGTTCCAAAAGAAATCTGTTGGAATTCGATTACTCGATAAATAGTACAATTCTCAAGGCTGTCAATTCAACTAAGTACCTGGGTGTTAAAATTACGAACAACTTCAGTTGGAAGGACCACATAGATAATATTGTTGGGAAGGCGAGCCAAAGGTTGCGTTTCATTGGCAGGACACTTAGAAGATGCAACAAGTCCACTAAAGAGACAGCTTACACTACACTCGTTCGTCCTCTGTTAGAATATTGCTGTGCGGTGTGGGATCCTTACCAGGTGGGATTGACGGAGGACATCGAAAGGGTGCAAAAAAGGGCAACTCGTTTTGTATTATCACGTTATAGGGGAGAGAGTGTGGCAGATATGATACACGAGTTGGGATGGAAGTCATTACAGCATAGACGTTTTTCGTCGCGGCGAGACCTTTTTACGAAATTTCAGTCACCAACTTTCTCTTCCGAATGTGAAAATATTTTGTTGAGCCCAACCTACATAGGTAGGAATGATCATCAAAATAAAATAAGAGAAATCAGAGCTCGAACAGAAAGGTTTAGGTGTTCGTTTTTCCCGCTCGCTGTTCGGGAGTGGAATAGTAGAGAGATAGTATGATTGTGGTTCGATGAACCCTCTGCCAAGCACTTAAATGTGAATTGCAGAGTAGTCATGTAGATGTAGATGTAGATGAATACCCAGTAACACATCTTTTTACTTTGCTGTATACCTTTATTCGTCGTCGCATACTATCCACAAGTTCATCAAGGTTGGTCCAGATTGTTCCTCTCCTCGATGGTGATTCGGCTTGGATCCCTCAGAGTGGTTGGTGGGTCACGTCCTCCATGAACAGCCCTTTTCAATTTATCCAAGGCATGTTCGATAGGGTTCATGTCTGTAGAACATACTGGCAACTCTAGTCAAGCAATGTCGTCACCCTGAAGGAAGTCATTCACAAGATGTGCATGATGCGGGCGTGAATTGTCGTCCATGAAGGCGGATGCCTCTCTAATATGCTGCCGATATAGTTGTACTAATGGTCGGAGGATTCCATATCATACAGCCATTACAGCGCCTTCCATGACCACCAGCGGCATACGTCGGCTCCACATAATGCCACCCCAAAACAGCAGGGAACCTACACCTTGCTGCACTCGCTGGACCGTGTGTCTAAGGCATTCATCCTGACCAGGTTGCCTCCAAATACGTCTTCAACGACTGTCTGGTTGAAGGCATATGCAACACTCATGCATGAAGAGGACATGATGCCAATCCTGAGTGGTCCATTCGGCATGTTGTTGGACCCATCTGTACCATGCTGCATGGTGTCATGATTGCAAAAATTGACCTTGCCATGGATGTCAGGAGTGAAGTTGCGCATCATGCAGCCTATTGCACACAGTTTGAGTAATAACATGAAGTCCTGTGCCTGCACGAAAAGCATTATTCAACATGGTGGCATTGCTGTCAGGGTTCCTCCGAGCCATAATCTGTAGGTAGCAGTCATCCACTGCAGTGGTAGCCCTTTGGGCAGCCTGGGCAAGGCATGTCATCAACTGTTCCTGTCTCACTGTATCTCCTCCATGTCCGAGCAACATCGCTTTGGTTCACTCTGAGACACCTGGACACTTCCCTTGTTGAGAGCCCTTCCTGGCACAAAGTAACAATGTAGATGCGATCAAACTGCGGTATTGACCGTCTAGGCATGGCTGAACTACAGACAACTCGAGCCTTCCTGGTGGAATGACTGGATCTGAGCGGTTATTAGGCCCCTTGCGTCTAAAAGGTGCTGCTAATGCATCGTTGTTTATGTCTTTTTGGGGGGTTTACTGAAATCTCTGAACAGTCAAAGTGACAATGTCTGTGATGCAATATCCACAGTCAATGTCGATCTTCTGGAGTTCTGGGAACCAGGATGATGCAAAACTTTTTTTGATGTTTGTAAATACGTTAACAGAAAATGTATCATCCATAGAAAATAAACAGGAACAACTTGCAAGTTAGTTTCAAAACCTTAGTGAAGCATATCCTCAAATGCAGGAGGCGCAATACCAAGTGGATGTGTCGGAAAAAAAATGTGATGGACACAGTCAGTGAGCAGCAAGACGTGTGCAAAAACTTATCTACAGAAGTACAAAAGTTAAGTCTAAGACTGAACCAGTTAAGTTTAGAGTCAAAATTTGCCAAAAAAAAAAAAAAAAAAAAAAAACAGAGAGATAAGATATGTGCAGATGTTAAGGAAATAACTGAAAAAGGTGAAGCTGGGATGCTGGATAAGGGCAGCACCATTGCTGATAAGGTGGTATCAGAGAGCAAGATTTATGTAGATACAGTAGAAGAAAGTCTAAAAGAGAAAGACATTCAATTTCTGGCCAAAGTAGATTCAGGTTTAAAGGAAGTAGAGACAGTATTACTAAAACTACTGACATTCAAAAACAACATTTGATAGGAAACAAACCCATGATTTTAGAGAAGTTAGATACTTTCACTGGTTACTCACAATACGTGGCCAGCTCGTCGAAGGAAAATAGTGAAGGCTGCAGAATGCAACAACACTTGCTGGCAGTTGTACCTGTTGAGCAAGTGCAGTTGCCACACACGAACATAAACACAATTGTCACTGACAGGGCGGTGTGATTGTCAACATTACTTGCATATGAAGGATTACTTAGCTATTGACAGTTCCTGGTATTTACCTCCAAAGGGAAATGGACAAACCCTGTGGACTTTGTCAGAGCATTTCAATGTTTTACCTCGTACCTGGACTGAAGCCCCAGAAAATTAGATTTGTTGTTGGATACACACAGGGTGACGTTCTGCTATGGGCTACGGACATGGCGGAATGTTGCCACTACTATCAACAGTTTGAGAGAGCCTTTCTGGACAAATATTGGTCTGAGATTGTACAAGAGAGGCTCTGACATGAAGTATTCAACACAGCTCCATTCAATAGCAAACGTGGAAGCTTAAGGGGCTCTTTTGAAAAATATTTGAATAAAACCAGATAGGGATGAACCCGGTGTCTCAAGTAGATGTGCTGAAAATTTTAAAGAGCCATCTACCTGCCCACATTAGGGGAAAGCTCATTACCATTCCAGAACATGACACCTATCTGCACTGGACACAATAGATTTGATATACGAAGAGAGACCAGTACAACCCAATCCTGATAATATGCAGAGATTTACAGACCAAGTGAACAATGGATTTGTAGTACAACATGGATGACAACCTTACCCCACACAGACCTATGGTAAGAGTAATCACAGCAGCAATGGCAAAAGCTGTAAATTGTAGGGCGGATATAAAAGAAATGAGCAAAAATTTAACAAAAACAACTACAATGTGCAAGTAGAGTGTGGACAGCTGGTAATAATCAGCCGATCATTTGGCAGACACAAAACAATACCAGACAGCCGATTAATCCACAGACAGCGGTATTCATCCATAAAAGTAATGCACATATGTCGAATAACACGCAAAGGCAAAGAGAATTTCAGTCGAGAGCCTCACTGGGTACTAACTGGTGTAATCAAACACCAAATGTCCATATAGCAGAAGTTACACCTAACCCACAGACCGATGCCACCGCGACGCTGGAAAATTTTGACCAGGTAGGGTAGGACCATGTTCTGTGACTTGTGAGGAGAGTGGGGACATGGGCTTGACTGACACTTGCTTTGTCAGATACAATCCAGGTAGTAATGTGAAAGATGATCTGTATGTAAGTGATGGGGATACACAGGAAAACTTGACAGAGGGCAAGGTACAAGCTACTATTTTAGCCAAAATATTTGACATTCATGTACCCATTGTGCTTGACATAGGTGCTATAACTAATTTGATGTCAAAGGGATTCTTTCAAGAACTGAAGAATCGTGGGTGTATACCCATACTGCCAGTTCAAAATTACAAGATCGAAAGGAATCAAAATATAAGCTTTAATTCCTGTCCAATTAGGACAGTTTTCTGTATGACACAAGTTTTTGATAGTAGAGAAATTAATATTTGACAGTTTAATCAGTAATACATTTAGGACATATCAAGTACAAATTGGTGTAGGGAAGGGCCAGTGTCATTTCACAGTAAATAACCAATTATTTGCAACAGATCTAATAAGGGGAAGTACTTATAGACATAAAACTGAAGTTACTAACGACTTTGACATTCAATCGGTAAGTTCCATAGTCGTGTTTATCAACACATACAACAACAAACAGTCAGCAGCAGATGAAGTAATGTCAACACTATAAACATGAAGGTAAGCGAATCAAAGTGCTTGTATCAAGGACAGCTAGTGGAACTTACAGAACTGATACTTTATTATATACATGTATTAAAAGTGAAAAAAAAAGAGCCAGGTATCATTATGGATTTTGTGTACAAAATGGAAGTATATCCTCACAAAACATTTTGTTCTTCATATCCTGTATTGTGGACAAAGAGTGAAACAATAAGAAAGAGATTAACAGGATGCTTGAATTGGGGGGGGGGGGGGGGGCATAATACAACCATCATTTTCCTCTTATTGTAGTCATATTTTGGCCATGAGTAAGCCAGATGGCAGGATGCACTTGGTTTTCGATGCATGTAACATTAATAAGAATTGTTCCAGTATGAACATGTCCAGACAATTTAGAGGGACAGCTTATGAAATTCTATGTGCTAAATTTCTTACTATAATCAATCTCCGGTCCTCTTGTTGGCAAATGAAACTACATGAAGAAAGTTGGAAGTATACTGCCTTCGTATGTGGAGGCAGGAGTTTCGAATTTCAAGTATTACCATTTGGATTGAATGTAAGTTCAGGTGTATTTACCTCCACTCTGGACAAAGTGCTAGAAGCCGAACTTTTGAGTAAGTTAACAGTATATGTGGACGACATTTTAGTTGCCACACCCATTTGTGTAGAACACTTAAGATTAATTGAACAAATGTCCAAACATGGAGTAAAAGCAAATCTCAAGAAATCTAATTTTGTACAAGAAAAGGTAAAATTATTGGGAGACGTAATGTCCTTGGAAGGCGTACTGCCAGATCCTATAAAACTTTATGCCATTAGGAACTGTCCTGTTCCTTAAAACAAGAGGCAGTTAAAGGCATACTTAGGCCTAATCTCATTTTTCAGGAAATTTATCCCTAACAAACTTATTGACAGTGATTTCTTCTTTGAGAAAACAGACGATGTTATGGGACAAGCAATATCAAACCGATTTCGAGAACATCAAACATGCCTTATTAAATGATAATATTTTACCTCAATCAGACATGAAGAAGGATTTTTGCTTATGTACCGACACGTCTTCTCAAGGTTTGGGTGTGTACCTTTTTCAAACGGTAAAAGGAGGAGGAAAATTCATCCATAAAAAAATTATCTTCACCAGCTGCACCTTATCCAAAGCTGAACATTCATATTCACTTATGGAGTTGGAGGGCATGGCTGTAATTTAGTCATGTAAACGGTTTGAAATTTCCTTTGGGGTAAACACTTAAAAGTATACTGTGACCATCAGTCCCCATTGTTTTTGCTAACTTGTAAATTCCTAAACCAACAGATAGCAGGTGGTTTGTGTATCTTGAAGAATTCAATTTTGAAATAGTGTACACAAAAGGAAACCAGAATGTAATAGCTGATGCTTTTTTTTTTTTTTTTTTTTTTTTTTCCTTCTCCGATTACAACAAGGCTTAGAGGAATTCAACGATCTTTTAGAGCAGGAAGGTGAAATGAGAGCTATGTTGATGGAAGACAAAACACTCTGATCATACTATGTCCACATGTGTGAACACAGAGCAATTACAGCAGGAACACACACGCTGGAGTAAGGAACGAGTGAAACTTATGCAAAACAGTGGTGAAAAGGTAAAAAGGTTTTTTCATTATTCACAAAGGTGTTCTGTCCCAAAGGAAGCATCCCAAACAAGAACAATGGGATGTGTGTTTGCCAAAGGAATATGTGGATGATTTTATCTTGTACAAACACAAACCTTGTGGCCATTATGGCATGCAAAATGCACTGACAAAGTAGGTAAATATTGTTATTTCTCCAACCTTAGACAAAGAGTACTACTGGTGGTAAGAAAGTATATCATCTGCCAGAAAACAAAACATTCTAACACCTGCAAACAGACTGAACCACATCCCATTGTGGCTAAAAAAAAAACCTCTAAAACAGGTATCTTTGGATGTGGCTGGACCCTATCCAAGAGTATTTTCACCAAATACATAAAATTGTATGCTGTACAGAACATTACAGCTAGTTCAATTATAAGACGAATCAAAGAGGAGTATTTTGAAAGAGTAGGAAAACCAAAAACCGTATTAACAGATAATGCCTCATATTTTGTTGGATGTAAATGGAAAGAGTTACTAGTTCCAACCAAATCAAACACATTTTAGTATCAAAATTTCATCCTGAAGCATCCCCCATAGAAAGGGTGTTTAAGGAATTCAACAGGTTTGTAAGGACCTTTATACCTTGTAAACATACCAAGTGTATTGAATATGTTACTCCCTTCTTACAAGTTGTTAACAACCTTCTTCAAATGGATTTACACCTAATGAGCTAATGTTCAATTGCAAACAAATAGACAAGTGGAGAAACCTTTGCCCAAGATACTGATGCAGGAATTATCACTGCATGATAAAATATGACAAGCAGTAATCAACCTTGAAACCTGGGCGACATACAGGAAAGGAATTTATGACAGGGAACTTAAATGTACAACACAATATTATATAGGACAAATAGTGTTACTTAGAACACATCCCAAATGCACAAAAATGGTAAAACTGACCCATAAGTGGAACTACCGTACACCGGGCTATACATACTGGAAAGTCACATTCGAGAATTTATGTTGTTAGTTGTTAAGGACAATTTTTGTTTGTGTCTTTTCTTATATGACAAAGGCGTAAACAATAATATATACATTGTATCTATATATGTACAAAATTTGTAACAAGGAAGAATTTTCCTTTTTTGGATACACAATACACAAGACAACCCCCCCTCCCCCCCCCCCCCCCCCCCCCACACACACACACAAAGATAAGCTAAGGGATTGTGTACACATGAAAGGGACTATAGACTATGAGATATTTACTTAAGCTATGCTACTATGTACATTATATCTATATATGTACAATATTTACAAATTTAAGTAATGATAATGCATGCACTAATCATAATAGACGAAAGAAGTCTTGCTGAAGGTAAACAACTGAGTACAGTATAAATGGCAAACTGAATAAGAGGGTGCACCACACCTCTAATACACTGTATCTTTCAGACTTATAAGGTCAGTAGAAATGCACACATGACATGAAATAAGTTTTGTGATAACAAGACTGTGCACTGAAGTGAATGAATACATGGTTGAATATATGAAGAAAGTATTTAGTTTTAAGTTAGTATTAAGTTATTTCTTCCAGGGAACGATGCATCAACACGTCCTAAAGTGAAGAAAGATAAATGCTTGTAGAGTGTTAGGTGTCACATAAACATAAGAAAAGGACTGCCCGCAAGTGACAATAGTTGTAAGTTTATGGTACATGTGAATGTGACAGTGTGAAAGTATATGAAGAAGGAAACAGTTGCAGTACGTCAAATATCATGGTGCTGAACTAAGGATGAATACTATCAAATAATCATGGGGTTGAAACCTAACTACTGTGAATGTCAACTACCCATGAAAAGCGTCAAACACCTGAATTACATTGAAATTTTGATGCACGTTTGTTACTTATGCAAACATTAGTTTATGCTCATTATATGCAACACATCGAATTGATGATACAACTCTGCAAACTTCAGCACACGAAATGGTTATCCTTTATACAATGAACATAACAAGTAAATACTGGGATGTACTTTTAAATGCTGAATAAACATTTAATACGATTGGTATCGTCAGATTTGAATTGTGCTTAGAAACAACAAACTATTTTGTCCTTGGTATCACTGTTAAGTCCATTAATGAGACATAAATGAGCACATAAATGTCTTTCCATGGAATTTCTACAACCCTGTAGTATGTAGATCCTTTCTGAAGTATGCTAGAGAGGCAAGGCCATGCATAGTTATCTGAGTGGTGTGTAGTATCTATTGTAGCGACTATTGTTTACTTCTTTGATTCTTTTTTGAACTGATATATATGCTCCAACAATAAGTCACTGTAAATTGAAATGAAATGTATGGCAATATATGTCATAAATGAAAACAGAATCTATCATTGTATGAATGTTATATGAAGCATGTGTAACCAAATGAGAGTAAAATGTGTACTCATATAATTGGAATCGAATAATGTAATGAAAATGAAATCTGAAAGAATGTCTTAAAACCAAATGACACGTAATGACCCTATATATAAAAAGAGGAGAGAATATGTTACAGACTATAATGTATATGAGTGACGATAATGGCATGTTAGCAAATGAATAGAATAAGTTGTACTTTGTAATTGTTTTTGTATTTTATTATGTTATGTGTACAGTAGAATACTACAGAAACTGTATGTAATGCAACTGTATGAAAGACACTCAAAAACAAAGTACAAGAACGTACAAAACCTGGCTGCAAAGTGTTAAGTGTAAGTGTGTTAAGACAGTATGTGGGTGTGCCAATGATAAACTAAAAATGGCAATACTTGTGTAACATGAATTTTCTGTGCTCGACAACATCGTAAAAGCAGCAAGGAACTTACCTTGTTGACAGATGTTGGATGTACGGGTGGTCTCCCTACTGAATAAGTGAGAGCGACGAAGAGAAATAAATTCTTAAGACTGCTGATATGGAAACCATTTGTCACTGCATCGAAGATTTCACAAAGGATCACAATGTGGAACATGTGCTTCATGAATCTGTGCGCTGAAAGCCACTGTAAATGCACAACATGGACACTCTGGCCTCGTGCAGGATATGTGAGTGCGAACTGTGACAATAATGGATGTCTGCACGCGCATACTTTGCAAGCTAAACACTGTGTGGATGCTGACTACCAATAATGGGATTACGCATATACAGCATGCACTACAGAAGAGAAAACTTGTTGTAAAAGTGTCGATTTCCTTAAAAAAAAAAAAAAAATTACACACACACACAGGCGTGTGTGTGTGTGTGTGTGTGTGTGTGTGTGTGTGTGTGTGTGTGTGAGAAGAAGCTGACATGCCCATATAAATTGATAGCAGTTCAGGGTAATTCCAATGGCTGAAAAGAAATGCTATGCCCATACTGGCCAGGATTATATAAGCTACACGTAAACTGAATGAGCTATAATCCAAAGACACTTTTAAAAGTAAATTAATGAGTTGTTTTGTGCCAAGGATAATGTTTTGATACGCTATTAAATATCTGTGTGAAACAAAGTAAGAAATATGCTCTTCAATTTATTAATTCATGCATCTTCACCCTTTTGTTTTGGGAAGTGGTAGCATACAGGTGTATGCTTGGAAACATTGTACCAGCATTTTTAAAAATGGTGGTACAATGTCATTAAAAGTGTTATAAAAAGTTATTAGTAAAGGAATATTTATTCAGATGGTTATAAGCTCAACCCCGTTTGTTCATCATTTCACTCACCGCTGAGATTCTGCATCAAGAGATTTGGCACAGACGAGAATAATTAACACCATATCTGGAGGAGTGTTCCTAAATCTACAATGTCACACTCAAGACTAAAGACAGTGGAATTAATGTGAAGGTAATGACTCAGACTGGGTAGGTACCTATTGAACTTGATTTTCTTTTACTAAAAATATTGTGCTTTTTGTGTTGAAGAACTTATAAACAGACTGACAATTTCAATGGTTGTGATGATTATTTGGTACCGCACATTATTGGAAGCAGCAGTACATTATGCAAATAATGTTTATTGACCTTGAATGTAATGATATACCAGGTCTGTTGATATTGGCAGTTAAAGTTCACCCAAGATTATGCACAGATTCATAAATTACCTTCGAAATTTTTTCACTTATTCTTTTCAATAATTTTTCCAATGATTCGAGCAATTATTAATTCATTTCTACACCCCTATTCACACTGAAGGCATAGCACAGAGGACGTGCATTATTGGATCTGCCAGGTCTCTGTGTGACCACTATTGGAGTGTGTCAGAAACATGCATTTTCATTTACTACTGTGAAATGTTGGCGGGGGTGGTATCTATCTATGATACAATAGAAATTAATATTGGCCATCTACATACGCCACTTGATTCTTCAATTAACCAGTTACCATTTCACAAGGAATGTTGGAGCCATAAAAAGGGGCATTGCTGAAGAAATGAGACTTCCAAAATTTCTTTTCAGTGACATATCGCACACCATAGAAGTAATAGCAAAGCCCTTAACAGAAGAAGAACCTCTGCTTTTGGATTTTCATTTCAGTTTACGCACATGGCAATCACTTGAGCCTATTTGGATTAGTTGCAAAAACCGAATGAAAAAGGCAATATGTGACTGTTTAAGCTCCTAGAACCTTTTCAGATTATCGAAATAGCATAACTATGTTTGATTAACTAACATGCTGGGGTTTTAAGTAGTATGGAAAATGTGAGGATGAAAAATGGCAGGAGCTGTGCAATATTTGTTATTAATTGCTTTTGTTACACATCTCTAGGGACACCACTCACTAATGAAATATATCCATCTGATGCAATACAATTTTGTCTATTGAAGCTCATAAGGACATGCTCATTAAGAGAAACTGCTACAGATGCCTTATTACAATATGCAGTGTAGATATCTCTCTATGGTTTAAAAATAAATGATCATCAAAACTTAAAATACCATAAATGCTGGTGACTAATACATGCTAGATGCTAGGAAGACTTCACAGTTTAAATGATACAGATAACTTTTGGTACACTTGTAAAGTGTGCAACACTACTCTCCTTTCAGAATGAAAATTGTTTTACTTGATCTTTATGCAAGTGTATTGTTTTTATGTCTACTGGTAATTCCACTATTTATCACAAAAATGAAATGCACTACATTGCATGTATCTGCATGATGTGGAAACTGCAGCACGTCTGTGACTGTTACTACATAACAGAGTACTGTTTCCAGATCAGTGGCTGAACTGTAATGAGGCCACAAATGTTTTCCAGTTTCCTGTTTAACTGAATGATCAGCTAAAAACTGTTATCAAGTTGCATAAGGAGTTAAATTATGTTGGAAAGTAAAAGAAAGGTGGAAGATACTTCTTGAGCCTTTCTAATTTGGAATGTGTGGCTGCTCAGAAGTTTGGTGCAACCTGATGCATGACTTTGAACAGGCATGTGTATATATTGTTACAGGAGATTTCAATCAGCTGGGAAAAGAAAAAGGATGTTTCAAATCCAGTGAGGCATAATAGGTTTCTTAAACCTACAGTAGTACAAATGTTAGATAAAAATTACAATTTTAGTAGCATGCACGAAGTAAGGTTGGGCAGCCTACTATCATCACCATTGGGTATTCAAAATGTATTACGACAAGGAGATCCATTGACACCAGTGCTATTCAACTTGGACTTGGAAAAAGGAAGCCACAGCACTAGTCGAAACAGAGAAATGGGAACAGACATAATCCTGGCATTTGCTGATGATGTTGTGATGCTTGGTGATACCCGGGAGTAAGTAGGTGCTGACACTTCACAATTCCTCCACAACGCAAAACAAACAGGGCTGGTAGTGAACAAGAATAAAACAAAATATGTCATCATCTTGCAACCTCGTTCCTTTCCCCTCCATTATTGTTGATGGGCAAGCCTTCTAATGAGTAAGAGAATTCAAATACCTGAGATGTAAACTGACCCATAAAAGTGAAGTGACAAAACAAGTGCAGCAATGAATAATAAATGCTAATCGCATTTTTGTCAGCCTAAACATTCTATTCAAATCCCGGCCGATATTGCTAAAAAACGAGATATAACCATACACAATATTAGTATGGCTGGCACTTTTATATGGTTGTGAAAGCTCGGCAACTTCAGCAACAACTGAAGAAGCAATTTGTGCACTCAAGAGAATGGTACTTGGAAAGATATATGGACCTGTCTACAATACAGTGGAAGGTACAAGTGAACGAAGAAGAAAAGGAGACCTTCACCAGCAGTATTTAAAGCCACTTATTAGCCAAATATTGGGGCAGAAGAGGCTACAGAGGTTTGGCCACATCTTCCGAGCCACTGGATCCATTCCTAACCTTCTTCTCCATTCCCAACCTGACCTGTTGCAAATCAATTATAACCTTAATGAAACCAAGCTTTTCACATAAGGTAGGAAAATCCGATGGTACACAGGAAATGTTCAAGAGGTAATAAAGAACCATTCTAAGATTCATGTTACATTGATTGATTGATTGATTGATTTATTGAGCACCCGTTTTATCATGTACAATGATATGGGATTTGTCATATGTTACATACAGAAAAAATATGAATAACAACATATTATGTAAAAAATATCAGTGAACAATCTGAATTAAATATATGGGCAAAACAATTATAGCTTACATGATATAAATTTGTAACAATATAGGACACAAATAAGTTACATATATTCAGTGTATAATGGACAGCAACAAGAAACAATGATTATAACACTCTATATTGACAAATTAATTAATTTTTGTGTGCACATAAAAGAGTATACCCCACGACACAAGTTTGTATATGAGTAACTTATAAGATAGGTGAAGGCACGCTATCTTTCTGAAGAATTCATGTATTCATTAACACTGTAAAAACTATTACTAATTAACATTCTTTTGAGTTCACTTTTAAAACTGCTCAGCTTCTGAATCCTTTTAATTTTTAAGGGAAGAGCACTATAGAGAATTTTCGGTTGGTATATTGCACTCTTGTTGTACTGGGCTTTCTTATGCACTTCTCTGTGAAATTCATTACTCTATCTTGTTGTATAGTCATGGAACTCACTGTTTAAGGAAGAAAACTGGGGGTGAGACTTCAGAAAGTATATACTTTCATAGATGTAAATGGATGGAAGAGTCATGATTTTATATTACTTGAAAAATTCCCTACATGGATCTCTAGGTGCAGCCCCTTTTATGATCCTTATCGCTCGTTTTTGAATAATAAAAGAGTGTTTTGCCTGACTTGAATTGCCCCAAAATATGACACCATATCGCAAAAGACTATGCATAAATGCATAATATGTACACAATACTGTTTGATCACTGCAGCCGTTTTTGAAAATTCTAAATACATAGCAACATTTACTTAACTTTTTATTGAGCACATCTATATGCTTGTCCCACTTTAGATGCTCATCTAACCAAATTCCTAAGAATTTTGTATTTGGCGTTTGTAGTATATTCTGTTGGCCTAGCTTCACAGTTATATTGGGCTTCACATTATTTGAAACATGTCTGTAATTCATCCATAATGTTTTTTTCTCATTCACAAATAAACTGTTGTCCCTGAACCATTTACTTGCTTCAAATGTTGTTGTTTCAATTTTCCTTTTAAGGTCAGTCTCATTCTGAGCTTTAATAAAGAGACTTGTATCATCAGCAAAAAGTACACAATCAGCTTGTGTTAAATAGTTTGGCAAGTCATTTATAAAGATCAAGAACAACAGGGGTCCCAACACCGAACCTTGGGGCACCCCATAACTAACTTCCTTATAACCAGAAAAGTATGACTTTCCATCATGAACTATTTCTACTTTCTGGCATCTGCCAGATAAATATGACTTAAACCATGCATGAGCAGCACCACAGACTCCATAGCAACTAAGTTTTTCGAGTACTAGTTTATGATCAATAACGTCCAAAGCCTTTGATAAATCTAAAAAGACCCCACAATTTACTTCATTATTATCAATGGAATTTAGGACAAGTTTTAGAAAGTTGTATATAGCTGTTTCAGTTGATCTATTCTTTCAAAAGCTATTTTGTTCATTGACCAATATTCCATTTTTTTTTTATGGAAAGTAGATAGTCTTCCATACATTACTCTTTCTATAATTTTTGAGAAACAAGATAACATTGATAAAGGCCTGTAGTTTTTTACATCATAATGATCCCCATTTTTGTATAATGGTTTTATAATTGATTGTTTCAGCTTTCTAGGGAAAGTGCCAGTACTGAAAGATGCATTAATTATATTTACAAGAAGGGGTGTAATATATCTGCTGTGTTTAATGATTTTGTCTGGAATGCCATCGGTGCCACAGGATAATTTATTTTTTAGTTTGCTGATGGCACAGTATTATCAGTTCAAAATGATACGTTATATTCAGAAATATATCATTAAAGGCTTTCTCTGCCTTTTCTTCCAAAGTCTATCGAAAAATGCTATATCGTAAAGTTTGTGCTATTGCTACTTTTGACAATGAAGCTAAGCCAAAGTTAGTACACAGTTATCATTTAGTCTTAGCGAATCAATTCTTGTTGACACAGATTATTTTGCCTCAGTTGATGTCAAAGAAGATGCAATCATCCCTCCAAGGCAGCTTTAAACCATGTTGATACAGTCCTCACCCTACCAATTTGGTGGACATTTAGCTATTTAATTTACTAGTTTATCACTAGTGTTGCCTGATTATTTATATAAACTTGTACTCACAAGTCATCTGGGCTGTAACTAATCAGTGTATCAGCACAAAAAAAGTTACAATAGATTTGACACACTCCATTAATAATTTTAAATTATTTTTACATGCCACCTGCTTCCGTCCATGCCCTCATGTCTAGTGACGAAATGTCATAGAAATGCTCAAAAGTCGTCCTAAGATGCCAAACTAAAAAAATAAGGATTTGACAATAATTTGATGAACAGTTACAATTTCATCCCAGTGGTCAGTTTTCCAACCAGAGTAACTAAAAATTAAGCACTCTAATTGACAAAATTTTTGTCGATGAATAGAAAAATGAGCAGCAACATTGGAAGTAAAATATCAAATAATCTCTCTGAGCTTGAAGGGCAGGGAATTACTATTAATACGTAATATGAATATTTGCTGGAATAAACTGAGCCCCAGTGGAAGGTTGTTAGACCTATAAATCGAGAAATGATTAAGGCCTTTAAATCATGCCTTCAAGGCATAAGTTGGACATTATTATGGTAAAACATATGTCATTTCTAAATATAATCTGTTTAGCAGTGAAATTGCAGCAAAATTTGAAGGTTCTCTTCTAAAAAGTTTACAGGAATTGATCTACAGCCTCTACAAAAAAAGCCATAGATCACAAAGAGGATGATATTTTGCAACCAAAACTTAGAGTTGCAAATTACATAAAAAAATTCAGGCAAATCTACCCAAATAAATTGTTTTAAAAAGTACTGTAAAATAGTAAGCAAAGTAATTAATCAAAAAGTTTCTATTTCAGTTGCACAATAAACCAGTCCTATAATAAAACCAAAACATTTTGGGACGCAAGGATCTAACAATGGAAACTCAAGGTAGGAATATCAACAACTTGGGAAAAGATAGATTGCTACTTACTGTAAAGAGGAGATGTCAAGTGTAGTGCTTCGAGAATTTCTGTGTAAATTCTAGAACCACTCATCCTTCTACCATCTTGAACACACAGTATTTTACAAATAAGTGGGAGAGTGTAAGCATATCTACTGTCCCACCTGTTTCTGTGTGCAGGTTGGAAGTTTGTTATGAGAAGACCGTGAGAGTGGCGTTCCACTGGCGATGACAAGTGTTTGCCGCTAGTGCCACAGACACTGTGTGAAGGAACACGGAGTAATTATAGGCTATTTTTTGCTGTGTTAGTGAATGTGATTATTGTAGAAAGAAAAGCGAACAATTGATCATAGACTTTTAACTTACTTCATGTCTTAGCCCTGTATGAGACAAGACAGATGTGATGTCCATAAACCATTTGGTTGTTAGACCAATGTTATTATGAATATGTTTAATAGAGTCTAATGTTTGATGACTAAGTTGAGTTGCAGAAGTTGTTGTCTGTGAAAGTTGAAAATATATTATGATTGAACTGAAAGTATTCAATGAGTACCCAATTACTTCAAGAATAGACTAAGAGTCTAATTAATTCCTATAAGCAGCAAAAATCTTCAGAGAGGAAGCTTTTGGGAGATCGGTGTAGTTGAATATCCAGAGAAGAGGATCGGCTAGTCACATCATGTAAGTCAACTAATGAGACTGAGGTGTGAATTGTGAATATCCAGCTTCGCACCGCTTTTCGTCAAAACTATTAGAACGTGGTGACCCAAGTGACAGGACTTGAAGAAAACGGGAATTTTAAGGTGGAAATAGGAGGAAGATATTTTGAATTGCCATATCAACCAGGCATAACAAGATAAGAGAACTGTTTCGAGTAATTGGATTGAGTCCAAGGAACCAAATGGAAGAAAGTTGTGAAGACTTAAGAAAGTAATAATGTCAAAGGGACGGAGAGCAGGCCTCAACATTTTAGACTTAGAAGAATTACACTGAGAATACTTCAACTAAGGAGATTTGGTGTGGAGAGTAGACAGCTCCCACACACATCGGAACCGATGCCAACACAGTAATCAGCGACTGATGCCAACGGTGCCACCTGTTGCTCACCAGTGCTGACTCCACATCTGCTCACCAACACAAACACTGAAACCATCGTTTGACACCACCAGCACCAGTGCTGTTCACCAGCACTGAATACATATCCACTTACCAATGCAGCTAGAACTCTTCGCCGGATGAGCGTAAAACAATAATTGTTTGAGTATAAAGTTGAAGAAACTGTTGAAATAGACTGTAATATTGTAGTCACTATAAGTGGAGTAAGATTTTTTTAATGCTCACGAGGTCTAAAACATATAAAGTTATGGATCAAGAACAGCAACTAGCTTCAGAACCAACCCCGGCTATTAAAGAGAGTAGAGAAACATCAGGCTGGACTGACTTAGCAAATTTAATTAAAGCCCAAAGTGCAGCTTCAAGAAAACATATAGGCTCAGTACATTCTATATTAGATTTAGTAAATACTCAGTTGAATGCTAGGTTGGATGAACAGAAGGCAGATTCAGCAACTTTAAGTGAAAAGCTTGATGCACAGAGTACTAATTTAACTAGAGAAATAAACACAGTGAATATCCAATTAAATATTAAATTAGAGGTTCAGAGTGAGTTTTTAAGTAACCAGAGAGAAACCTTGAACAGTCAAGCAACAAATATAGGTTTGTTTATTAAAGACTGAATTTGACACTTTAAATAAGAAAGTTGAAAATCTGAAGTAAGATTTAAAGAGTGAACTAACTAGTTCTTTAAATACTCATGTAAATTAACTGTTTACTGAGCTTGACCAGAGACAGAATGAGCAATTTCATAATTTGACAAACAAGCAAGAATGTGATATTGAAGACAAATCTGATAATGTAGAATCTGAACTTAGTGAAAAATCAAGATCATTTCAGAGTGTATGTAATGTTACATTTGATGCAAATGCACACTTTAAAGGAAAGTTTTGAGAAGCAGGACAAGCTAATTCCTATAGTCCAATTGCAAATTGCAGGCATTAACACTCAAGTTGATGAATTGGAAAGGAATTTTAAAGAGAAACTAGCAATGTCAGAGATAATAGATATAAGCAGTCTGGAGGAACAGGTAGAAGAGATGATAGACAGAAAAGTTGCCATGAGAGTAACCTCCGACATTGTGTCTCCAATTTTTTCTTCCGAACATAGTAATGCTAAGAGAAATGTAGATGAACTGTGGAAAGAATTCAAATTTATCCAGGATAGCGTAGAAAATAGAATAACTTTACCTGATATTGTGGTACCTAGTAAAGTGGTGATTGTTTTGCCATGGGGAGACCTTCACACACAATTTAACAAGAAGTACTGGTTTGCACTTGCTCAAGTGAAGTTAATATCAGATCCATGGGATAACGGGCGGACTGACAACTGTCGGATTCCTAGTTGTTTTCAGTGTTTCTTCAAAATTAGTTTTCCTACACCAAATTCTCTTCAAATCTTAAACTATTCTGTTATCTATTAATTAATTCTTAAACTATCCTATAATTTTAGCATATAGAAAATCGGATATGATAGAAAACTAATAGACTTAAGAGAATCATGGAAAAACAGTGATCTCTAAACATGAAATTAGACTAATAGAATATAGTATTAATGGAAAAATAATATAATGCTACTATTCAAACAGAGTGATATCGGGATGACATAAACTGAACAGAGTATTTTATGTGTGTATAAAATATAGTATAAACTGAATAACTAAACAACTATTTGATTGTAGTGCATAATTTTTTATTTGGTATAGAATATTTTATACCTTTTATGAAATGTGAAGTAAATGGGAGCGTTTGTATCGGTTTTGGAAAGAGTGGGTACTGTAGATTAAAGCACGATTTCCACCAATAGACAAATCAGTGCTAACACAGAACATACACCACACCTTCTAAACAAACCTCGCAAAAAAGTGTGACTGATTCTTCACCATTTGCCATCCCATAGGTGTTGCTAAGATTTTCGTCGGTGACCTCAAGGGTGAAGGTGAGAATATCCGTTCTGTAGGAGATGATTTAATACCATACCTCCTCCGGCTTCTCACTCAAGTATCAGCGAGGTACGGATCCTGGGGAATGGGGGTGGAAAGGGTTTCCTGTCTTTGGGGCTATCTTCTTTCACTTCTTCAATATTAGCAACCATTTCTACTTTTTCCTTTTTTACTACTCATTTGAGTACCTATCTATCTTTCCCTCTTTCATATTCAACTACTTCTATCATAGAAGTCCTCCTTAATTTCCGTGGTTTCCAATAACCTACAACTTATTTCATATAAGTAGGCCGAAGAATCAGGCTGCACAAACACACATCAACATACACACAATGATACACTTAAACACAAACATAAAAATTACAAATTAGAAACCTGAAGCGATGTCAGAACCGTCAAGAGATGTAAGAGAATAAAGATATACGAGGGTCACTCCAAAAGAAATGCACACTATTTTTGTAAAAATACAGTTTTCATTCTGCATGTGTGAAAGTTTTACAGTGTATAAGTACATCCTCCCCCTTGTTTTCAAACTTACTTCAAGCTGTTCGCGTGAGTGGCACTGTCACAGCATGTCTTCAAAATGGCTGCTACACTTGACATTCATCAGAAGCTACGTGCTGTCATAGAATTCCTGTGCTGTGAGAACGAGACAGTGGGAAACATCCACAAGAGGTTGAAAAAGATGTATGGAGAAGATGCTCCTGTTGATCGCAGTACAGTTAGTCGGAGGGCAAGCAGGTTACATGATGAAAGCGGGCACGGCAATATTGAGGATTGTCCTTGCAACGGCATGCCTCGTACTGCACACAAGCCAGACAACATGCAGAGAGTTAACGAATTGGTGACTGCTGACAGACGCATCACAGTGAATGAATTGTCACGTTACGTTGGGATAGGGGAAGAAAGTGTTTGCAGACTACTGAAAGCGTTGACGTTAAAAAAGGTTTGTGCCAGGTGGGTTCCCATGATGTTGACAGTGGCTCACAAAGGAACAAGAAAAACGGTACACAACGAACTTTTGGAACAATGGTGGAGATGAATTTCTTGGAAGAATTGTGACAGGTGATGAAACATGGCTCCATCATTTTTCACCAGAGACGAAGAGGCAATCAGTGGAGTTGCCTCATACAAATTCGCCCAAGAAAAAAAAAAAAATTCAAAACCATGCCTTCTTCTGGGAAAGTTATGGTTACTGCGTTTTTCAATTCCGAAGGACTCTTGCTTGTGGACATCATGCCAAGTGGAACCACCATAAATTCTGATGCATATGTGACGACACTGAAGTAAGTTCAAGCTCAACTGAGTCGTGTTTGACCACATCGGTAAAAGCAGCATGTTTTGCTGTTGCATAACAATGCACGGCCACATGTCAGTCAAAAAACCATGGAAGCAATCACAAAACTCGGATGGACAATACTGAAACACCTGCCTTACAGTCCTCACCTGGCTACATGTGACTATCATCTCTTTGGGAACTGAAAGACTCTCTTCATGGGACAAGGTTTGAAGATGATGACTCCCTTGTGCATGCTGCCAAACAGTGGCTCCAACAGGTTGGTCCAGAATTTTACTGTGCGGGTATACAGGTGCTGGTTCCAAGATGGCATAAGGCAACTGAGACGGATGGAAGTTATGTGGAGAAATGAAAATATTGTTCCTAAAGGATGTACCTACACACTGTAAAACTTTCAAACATGTAGAATAAAAGATGGATTAAAAAAAAATAGTGTGCATTTCTTTTGGAGTGACCCTTGTATGTACATCTGGGTAGATGTACACATTACATTGTTTTGTGACGGTTCTACATCATTCCCCTTTTTTTCATCTCTTCATATATATACATACAGGTATGTAAAGAAAGGAGGATAGCAATCAGCCCATGCGCCTAAAGAGACAGAAGCAGAAGAGCTGAGTTAATCATGATAACCGTTTGGGAAAAGTCCGGGTAGCTAATACTCTGGTGAGTTATAGAGTCGTGGGACGTGATAATTATGTGTAGACATAATATCTACTAAGAGTTAGTTAATACAGGTAGACATAGCATCTACTATGAGTTGAACAATGTGTGTAGGCATTGTATCTGCTTCTGTGATAGAAGTGAGGAGTGGAAGAGGACTCTTAGAGTCTAGAGTCTAGGGTATTAGATGGAGTATTAGAAAGTGGAGTTGAGGTGTAAAATAGATGTGTAGATTTACCAGAGAATATTTAAATATAGTGTACATAAAGATGTATACTCTTGCAATGAACCATGAGGCCTACTCAGGAAGGATAAGGGGGGGTGCACCCAGTATGAATATAAAAGGCAGATAGGCAGACCTAAGAAAGGCTGACATTTACTGTGCGGACAGGGGCACCAAGAAGGGGATTGACTTGTACCATAGGAGAATAGGAATCAAGAGGGGCACACCTCCCGAAATGGAAGGAGGGAGTGCACTCACAGGGCCAACCCATAGGTGAGGTATAGGTACAGTTTCTAAAGGGGAAAAGGACAGTATTGTGACAGAAGTTACACGTTTTATAGCAATTAGTCTGTTTAGTTTGAATTCTATGCATCATGAGTCTTATCACGTTTTATGTTCACAAGTGAAGGGGCTTTACCTGTACCTTAGAGGAATAGGAATCGAGAGGGGCATACCTACCGAAACGGAAGAAGTGATTGCACTTGTATGGTCAACCCATAGGTGAGGTATAGGTACTATTCCTAAAGGGGAGAAGGACAGTATCATGACAGAAGTCACGTTTTATGGGAATTAGTCTGGTAAGTTTGAATTCTATACATCACCAGTCTTATTACGTTTTATGTTTATAAGAGTGGAAAAAATAAAAATAAATAAAATAGAATAAAAATAAGAACACTTTTATTTTCCCAGAGTTACTCCAAACTACAATAAGTAATAAATAAGTGCATACTTAGGATAGGTAGTACGGAAAGTAGGAACAAACAGTAGATTACTCATGGGTCATGCACACCTGGAATTTACAATTGGAAAAAGAGCACTAGATTAGCCAAAAATGATCACTTAATCCTAGACAGCAATGTAATTCTAACAGAAAGAAGAAGGTTCTGCTGCTAGTAGTTCACATAGCAGGGGTGTGAGCCAGCAGTTGGAAGATGTGTTGGAGAGAGAGTTCAAGGCCACCAGCATTGAGAAGCCTAGTGCATGGTTGTCTGAGATGACTGTTAATTTAGGGGAGTTATGTAGGAATTTTATGAAAGGGATTCAGGTAGCAATTATGGGTGGAGCTGGGAATAGTCTTGATAGGGATGGGAATTGTGATGCAAGTGCTGAACAGATAAAGATAGCTAGTCAAACTGGTGGCACTAATGTGCACTTCATGCAACTGTTCAGCATCATGATTGGCCTCATCTTAATGCAGCTGTTACGCGCGTTAACATGGAGCTGGAGAAAGCATTGATGGCAGAGGATGTGGATCACATTATGGCGGTGCCAGTCAATTCTATCAATAGATCGCGTTTCACTAGGAGTGGGATTCACTCATGGAACAATTCCTGTTGCAGTGGAGGTTCAATTGAAGTCAGCTGAAAGATATCCCTACTTAAAGGGGTTCTTCTAACAAATGAATCACCTTCAAAGGAGGCCAGGTATCCAAGTAGTGAAGGAATTAGCATATTTCATCACAATATAAGAAGAATTAGAGACAAAATTAGTGAACTGCTTATAGATGTTGACTGTGACATTATTGATATGTCAGAGCACCGCTTAAATAATTTGACAACTCAGAGGCTTCCTATACTGTTTTTCAAAGAGTTCTTTGGGGAGTGTCCATGCATGTAAAAAACAGTATTCTATTTGAGTCTGTAGACATATCATGGCACAGCACTGAACAGGTATTTGAATGGTGTGCAGCAGCAGTTGAATTTAGTGAAAGTAAACTTCTAATTGTTGTTATTTATAGGTCCCCTAACTCTGACATCGGAGCATTTCTGCTCAAATAGAGAGAGTTCCTGGTTCACTTTATAGGAAGTGCCAAAAATTAGTTACTTATCGTGACTTCAACATTAATTTTGTAAGTGATTGTGTAAGAAAAGGGTGTTAGAAAAATCTCCTAAAATCATATGCAGGGTAACAGTACACAACTATAGACAATATTTTTGTTCGTTCTTCATTACTAGATGGCCATTCTGTTAGTAAAAGGGTGAAGGCTTTTCACACCATGATGCACAAATTTTAACACTAAAAAGTTTTTGTATTATATATTATATATAATTACAAACTATGTAGAAAAGCTAATCCAATGGCAATAGAGAGTTTTTTAAACCTCATAAAGGCAGGATGTTCATAGTGCCGATAAAACAGATGACAAATATAATGCTTTCATTAACACATTTCACATGCTCTTTGAAAGTTGCTTTCCATTAGAAAATTCTAAACATGATACCAGCAGTAAATGGCAGCTTGGGTGGCTGACTAGTGGGATAAGGATACCATGTAGAACAAAGTGGGAATTATATCAAAATGTTAGTAGTAGTCACAATAGACAGCATTGCAAGGCACGTAAAAATGTTATTAGGAAGGCAAAGAGTGTGTGGTACACAAAAAGAACAGCTAATTCACAGGATAAAATTAAAACCATATGGTTAGTCATGAAACAAGTGTCTGTCAGCGGCACAGGGTAGATGATATAAAGTCAGTCCATAGTAAAAATGTTTCTGTTACTGATAAGTCAGATACATGTACAGTACTTAACTGTCACTTTCTGATCATTGTTAGTGAATTAACTAAAAACGTAATTTCTACAGGAAACCATATAACTTTCTTGGAAAATGCCTTTTCAAGACTGATGTCTGAAATACTCCTCTGTGATACTGACAGGGAAGAGATTGAGTTAATAATCAATCACTGAAGACTAAGAACTCTCATGGGTATGATGGAATACCTAGCAGAGTACTGAAGTACTGTACTGCACATGTCAGCCCTGTACTTAGTCATATTTGTAATTTTTCCTGTAAAAATTACCAGTTTACTGGATGATTAAAGTACTCAGTAGTAAAGCTGCTTTATAAAAAGGGAGAAAGGGACAATGTAGCCAATGTTAGATCTACTTCTTTGCCATCAGTGTTTGCTAAGGTTGTCGAAAAGGCTTTGTATGTAAGGGTAATTGATGATTTTACATCACATAATTTGCTATCAAATGTACAGTTCAGTTTTAGAAGTGGTTTAACAAATGAAAATGCTATATTCTCTTTTCTCTCTGAGGTATGGATGGTTTAAATGTAAGGTTTCGAACACATAGCGCATCTTTTATCTTCGTGTCTCACTTCCAACTTTCTATGAGATTTGTAACGCTCTCGCATTGGCTAAATGTAACAGTCACAAATCTTGCCGCTCTTCTTTGGACCTTTTCAATCTCTTGAATCAGACCCAGCTGGTAAGGGCCCCATACAGACGAACAATACTCCAAGACTGGATGAACTAACATTTTGTAAGCTATTTCCTTTGTTCAAGGACTGCATCGCTTCAGGATTCTACCAATAAACCGCAATCTAGAGTTTGCCTTACTTGTTACTTGTGTAATCTGATCATTCCACTTGAGATCATTTCGAACAGTCACACCCAGATACTTGACGGACGTTACCACTTCCAAAGACTGGACATTTATTTTGTACTCGTACATTAATGGGGATTTTCGCCTTGTTATACTCAGTAGGTTACACTTGCTAACTTGAGAGATAACTGCCAGTCATTACACCACACATTTATTTTCTGCAAATCCTCATTGATTTGTTCACAACAACCTACTACTGTAAGTTTCTTTATCAGTAACTCTTCAGCCAGTGGTATGGAACAAAACCAGTTGTCTAGTGTCATATTGCATCCTGTACCTTCGATAGGTCATACAAGTCTATTTACTATCTCCTTAGGCGAGTTTGACAGTGCAAAGGAATCCCCTGGCTGTTTCCCAACATAGATTTCCATCCCCAAATCCCTATGTTCTTGCGTCACATACGGTGAAATTTTCAAACCATATTTCACAGGCTTGTTTGGCATATACTGTCGGAAACTGCATTTGCCTCTAAATGCAACCAGTTATTCATCCACTGTCATATATTCAGACACAGTATAATTACTGACACAGTTTGACATGAATAATTCAAACAACTCTCTGAACGCAGATAGGCAATCAAGTTTTCTACGCTGTGGTCTGCCTCAAATATCATTGAATCTCACACAACGCAACAAGAAACGAAAGTGCTGTAAACTCATTGTTGCATGAAATATTGCAATCCAAAACCATTTATGTCCCATAAGTCTTCCAGATTTTGGTGTCCTGCCCTGTAATGCCCAGCCAATACCAACAGACACAGAAGAAATTTGATTTCTTCCTCATTTGTTGATTTGGCATCACAGTCTCTTGTGAAATTTGATGCCATGTTTTGTATGTAAATATCTGTGCTTATGTCATTTATAAATAATTGAAAAACTGTCCACAGCAGTTTTCGCCGCTTTTGCGATAGCTTTCACACCAGGGAGATGAATAATGAGGTCTAGACTTGTAGTTCTTATGATGTGAGTAGGACAACTTTTCATCCATTTTGTAACATTATCCTTCCCAATAAAAAATCATGCTTGCTTTCATTATCTGCTGCACTTACTTGCGGTCCCAGTTCCAGGTTGCCATCATCCTCCGTTTTCCCTGTCACTGTGATGAGAGAGAACTTCACAACTGTCTGTTTCATCCTCTTTCTATTCTCCTCCTTCACAAGTTTCATCTAAGAAGTCTTCTAGAAGCATCTGCACTCTTTCTTGTTCTGTTTTGTAATGATCCATAGCTGTTTTAACTGCACAGAGCAACAAAACACAAGCAGTTGCTACGGTACACAATTGTGCGCTTTCTCACAGCACTGCAACATAAAGAGTTGTGCGGGGTGCTGACAACACCCCAAGGCACATTGTTGCATGTTTTCTTGGAACTTGTGCTTCCATTGTAGATTCCATTGTTACTCAAAGCTTTCATATTACATCCTAGAAAGGTACCAAAGAACATGACTTTATACTCCTATCCATTACATAATAATCCATAGATAAGGGTGACTGGGATGTTCTGACCACCCCACACAGCCGCTTAAGTGTTAGTAATGTGCAGTTTTGTACTGTGAAATGTCTACAGTAAAAATGGTGTATCAAGAATGCTAATGTTTATAATATTATAATACAACAGTGAGAGCAGAAAATAGAAAATCAGTCAACAACAAAAATCAGTTTTTAATTTGAAAGTCAATATTTTTATCCATTGTCATTTTTATGCAATTGAAGAGAATCTATTATTGACTGTGTTGAGTTCAAGAATATGCTATGATAATCCTTTGTTAATAAATTAATGTCTCTTTGTAAAACTGGAAAGACCAGGATCTCTAATGGAATCATACTCCGAATTTTACAGGACAACAAGATGAGCCAACAACATCTACAAGAAATTAAGATGAGTGCGATTGTTGTTGTTGTGGTCTTCAGTCCTGAGACTGGTTTGATGCAGCTCTCCACGCTACTCTATCCTGTGCAAGCCTCTTCATCCCCCAGTACCTACTGCAACCTACATCCTTCTGAATCTGCTTAGTAGTAGTAGTAGTAGTAGTAGTAGAGGGGTTTGTGGGCGCATAACAGCAAGGTCTTCAGCGCCCGTTCAGTAACAGAGCGAGACGGGTGTCAAGAAAAAAAAACTCAGAACAGTTATATAAAATGGAACATAAAACATGGGGAACAATCAGTGAAAAATATGTGCTCACGCACACCGAAGCGTGGGATGAAGCAGAGCGTCAGCAGTAAAACATGTACAACACAAAAAGAAAGTGGTAGAGGGAGCTAAAACAATGGAGCAGATTGAAGTGGCTGGTTGATTGCAAGGAGAAAAGGGAGGAGTCAGCCACTCTGCAACACACTAAAACCTCCAACCTAAAAGTTTAAGCCCGAGTCCAGACACATCACAAAACTTAAAAATCCTAGACACATACATCTCATCGTTAGCTAAAACACAAGCCAGATCCCCATCAACTTGTGCTTCCGCCCTCGAATCATGGTATAAAATGCAGTCTGTTAAAATGTGGTGGACAGAGATGTGCACACCACAAGCATCACAAAACGGAGGATCCTCCCGCCGTAATTAAAAGCTATGTGTGGAAGGACAGTGCCCGATCCGAAGACGTGTGAGGGCCACCTCTTCCCACCTGAGCAACCGGCAGGAGGAACGCCATGGCCGAGTGGTTGACTTTACCAACCGCAGTTTATTGGCTGTCACCGCCAGCCATTCGTCCTCCCACAACTCCATGCACTTCCTGTGGAGTGCAGACATGACAGACTGGAAGGGGATGGGACACTGGACCACATCCTGCTCTCTGCAGGTCTCCTTGACAGCCCGATCGGCCTGTTCATTGCCCCATATTCCGACATGACCAGGCACCCAGCAGAAGGATACCTCTTTACCCCGCCGTTGCAGCAAGTACAGTTGGTCATGTATCAGTCGGACCATCTCCTCAGTTGGGTACAGGTTCTGCAGTGATTGTAAGGCACTAAGAGAATCGGAGCAGAGAAGAAATCGATCGCCCCGAACATGATTCATTTGCTCCAGTGCCTTCAGGATTGCGTGGAGCTCCGCTGTGAAAACGGTATATTCAATAGGGAGGCGAATCCGCATAACTTGATCAGGGAACACTACAGAACAGCCAAGGAAATTCTCCTGTTTGGAGCCATCAGTGTACATGACAGTGAAACCATGATTCACATCTAAAATGTTAAAAAACAGGGATTGGAATGTAAAATCTGGTGTGTTATCTTTCTTAATATTAGTCAAATCTAAAATAAGTTTGGGTCTCAGGAGGAGCCAAGGTGGAGATCTGCTCCAACCATGACGTAAAACACGGAGACAAGCCATAGACATCGCACCGAGGCAATCCTGTGCGCGAATCCCATAGGGCTGCGTCGCACGTTGCCAGTTATGAAATAATCGTGCCAGAGGAGGCTGAGCAATGGTATGGTATGCAGGGGTGTATGGTGTGGACAAAGTTTTATACGCCTGGCGCACTGTAAGTAGCCGTCGCCGCATATGAAGTGGCGGTTCACCAGCCTCTGCACAGAGGCTTGGTATGGGGCTAGTTCGGAATGCCCCAGTGGCCAACCGAAGCCCTTCATGGTGCACAACGTCCAACATCTTTAAGTAAGAAGGCCTCGCAGACCCATACACCGTGCACCCATAATCGAGCCGAGATCGCACAAACGCTCTGTAAAACTGGAGCAAACAAGTCCTGTCAGCTCCCCACGTACTGTGGCTAAGACATTTTAAAATACTTGAAGCCTTAAGTGACCTCCATTTCAGGTCTTTAAGATGAGGTAACCACGTGAGCTTCGAGTCAAAAATGAGCCCCAGAAATCTCACCGTGTCTTTAAAAGTAAGAATAGTGTCCCTCACCCGCAACTCAGGAAAGGTTAAAATCGAACGAGAACGGTTAAAACGAACACATACAGACTTCTCGGTGGAAAAATTAAAACCACTCTTCTGCGCCCAGTCATCCAAATGCCTAATCGTAAGTTGCAACTGACGAGTTGTCGTTGCAAGGCTTTAAGAAGAGCAAAACAAAGAGAAAACATCCACAAACAAAGAACACTGGACAGGACTTTTCACTATGGACGTAATGCTATTAATAGTGATGGCAAAGAGAGTCACACTTAAAACGCTACCCTGAGGGACACCGTTCTCCTGCTCAAAGCGATCAGACAGGACGTCACCAATTTGGTATCTAAAATATCTTGGCGAGAGGAAAGACTGAATAAAAAGAGGAAGACAACCACGAAAACCCCATTTGTGAAGCTGCTCCAGGATGAGACGCCTCCAAGTGGTATCGTAGGCCTTCTCGATGTCGAAAAATACACCTAGAAGGTGATGACGGCATAGGAAAGCTTGCTGTATAGTCGCCTCCAGGAGGGCAAGGTTATCGAAGGTGGAACGAAACCTCCTGACTCCAGATTGAAAGCGACTAAGGAGTTGTCGGGATTCTAACATCCAGACAAGGCGGCGGTTGACCATCCACTCCAAGGTCTTTCCCATGCAACTAGTGAGGGCAACACTACGGTAGCTACTCGGGCTCGTGCGGTCTTTCCACAGGTTTTAAAAAAGGGATTAAAACTGCCTCATGCCACGTGGCAGGAAAGTGACCCAACACCCAAATGGCATTAAAAAGTGCGAGGAGGATTTCTCTGTTGCGCATTGTGAGGTGCCATAGCATACTGTAATGGATCCTGTCGTGACCAGGGGATGTGTCACGAGCTCCAGACAATGCAGAATCCAGCTCCCACGTAGAAAATGGGCAGTTGTAAACTTCATGACAGGTGCACTGGAAGTCCAGACTACATCTCTCAGCAGCAACGACTCTATGGCGCTGGAAACCTGGATCCTGACTGGTTGTTGCAGTAACTGTGGCAAAATACGCTGCCATAGTCTGGGCAATGTCTCGCGGATCCGTGTGGAGAGTGTCGTTATTCATTACAGCGGCTATGGGGCACCTCCCTCCTCTGCCAGAAATTCTCCTGATGGTCTCCCACACAATGGAACTGTTGGTGGAACGATTAATGGTGTTCAGGAACTGTTGCCATGACCTCTTCTTTCTCTCACGAATAATGTGGCGACATCTTGCCCTCGCTACCCGAAAGGCTGCAACATTCTCAGCAGTCGGCCGACACTTGAACCGTCGCAGAGCCGCACGCCTGGTCCTGATTGCAGAGCGGCATGCGGCACTCCACCAAGGCACAGGTGGCCTCTTCCGGTGGCCTGTGGATTGTGGAATGGATGCTGCAGCGGCATTGTGGAGCGTTTTGGTTATATGATCCACCCACACCTCAACATTCGCAGTGTTAGAACTGGGCCAACTGGCTATAAAATGTCCAGTCAGCTCCACTGAGCACCCATCGTGGTGGTCTCCTTTTGGGGCCCACACAATCTGGCAGGTGAGTCCAGATTGGGAAATGATCACTGTCGTGCAAGTCAGCGATCACTTCCCAGTGAGCACTGGCGGCAAGAGCTGGAGAGCAAAGCAAGAGATCAATGGCAGAGAAAGACCCAGTCGCTGTGCAGAAATGAGTACTCTGTCCTCCATTGAGCAAGTAGGCACAGGATGACAGGAAAAGCCTCTCAATTGCTCTACCCCTGGGGCAGGTAACTGCAGAGCCCCAAAGCACATTGTGGGTATTAAAATCACCACAAATAATGAATGGCTGGGGGAGCTGTGTAAGAAGGTCGGTGAGGGCCGCTTCATCAAGTGCATCTTGTGGGGGCAAGTAATGGATGACGCACGTGCACGGACACAACGACGGCCTGTAAAGTCGTCATAAGTGAGAGAGGCGAGGAGTGGTAGTCCGTCCTGACGAAAATACCTACGCCTCCTCTAGCTCTCTCTCCACGCAGGTCGTCCTTCTTGTGAAGTGTATAGCCTCTTATCTCAGGGGAGTGTGATGGAAGGAAATACGTCTCCTGGAGACAGACACAGTGGTCTACCCTGAGAGAGTAGTCGAAGTTCCTCCACATGCGTCCTGAACCCTTGCAAGTACCACTGAAGTATGGGAGCCATCTATGTTGGGGGTAGCACCTTCATCCTGTCTCTCCGATGGGGCGGGGAGACCGCAGCAGGTAGAGGGGCAGGCGTGGGACGAGATGATTGCCCCACACATACATCGTATTCCATCAACTCAGGAGAAGAGTCAGATGACATAAAACAACATCCGCATGGTCAGATGGTTTACCACGGGATTTGACCCGCTGTTGCTGTTGTACAGGTGCTTTCTGTGGTTTGGTGGGCTTTGGGGGAACTGATGTGGGAGTGGTAATTGATGCACTGGACTTGTGAACAGCCTCAGCTGTTGGAGGCGCCAGGGGCTGGCCCAAGTTCGCCACTGTCCCTTTGTCTGCCGTTCCAGTAGGGGCTACCTGCTCTGAAACACTAGCTCACCACCTCAGTCTGCGTTGACGCATCGACTTTTGGAGTAGGCTTCTGAACCAGGGATGCAAAAGATGTAGCAAATGTGGGAGGTTGCATCGACTTATAGATCTTCTTGGCCTCACCATAGGGGATACGCTTAGTTGTTTTTATTTCCTGGACTTTGCGTTCCTCTAAAAAGATTCAGCAGTCCCTACTCCAAACAGGGTGGTTCTCAGAGCAATTAATACAGTTAGCCGGAGACGAGCAACTAACTCCTTCATGAGCAGCCTTACCACAGTTTCCACAAGTCGCTTCGCCTTTACATCCTAAGGTGGTGTGCTCAAAACGCTGGCATTTAAAACAGCGCATTGGGGTCGGGAAATAAGGCCTCACACTAAGACGAAGGAAGCCAGCTTTAACATGTTCAGGAAGTTTTGTGCTACTGAATGTCAGAATAAAGGAGTCGGAGTCGGATTTGACAAGACTGCCATCAACCCTCTTCATGATGTGTTGGACATCAACGATACCTTCCGGAGCCCACTCATGTTGCAGTTTGTCCTTGGGAATGTCAACTAGATCCCGGCATGTCACAACACCTTTACTATAATTCAAGGTGCTGTGCAGTTCAGTGTCTATGGCATACTCCCCAAGGCATTTAGCAGCTTGGAGGTTAGTTTCTTGCTGGGAAGTGGAAGTTTCCACTAGCGAGGTCCCATTACGTAAGCGCTTCACCGATTTTAAGGAGCCACAGATTCCCTCCAATCCCTTTTGTATATAGAAGGGCAAAACCTTCTCGAAACTACCCTCCTTCCATTTCACAATGAGAAACGCATTCCGATTACCAGAATGCATTCTGTTACCTAAGACTGGGCTTGTCAAAGGAGTGCCGGAGTCAGGGGGAATGACTGCACGAGCCCTCTTAAGAGACTGGGTGTTAGAATCTTCCAGCGGCCCACCCTTTCCACTGGGAGGAAGAAAAGAGGATTTCGAAGGATCCATCACGGTCCCACGAGCAGCTAGGGAATTACAAGTCCACCTAGACAGAGCCCCGCATGCCTAGGTAAGCCTTATACAACTGAGGTGCGGCAGGTTCCCCAGAGGTTGTATTCATCTCCTGGACTCCCTCTACGATTTTTACCCTCTACACTGCCCTGCAATACTAAATTGGTGATCCCTTGATGTCTCAGAACATGTCCTACCAACCGATCCCTTCTTCTAGTCAAGTTGTGCCAATTCTATTCAATACCTCCTCATTAGTTATGTGATCTACCCATCTAATCTTCAGCATTCTTCTGTAGCACCACATTTTGAAAGCTTCTATTCTCTTTTTGTCCAAAATATTTATTGTCCATGTTTCACTTCCATACATGGCTACACTCCATACAAATACTTTCAGAAACGTCTTTCTGACATTTAAATCTATACAAGATGTTAACAAATTTTTCTTCTTCAGAAACGCTTTCCTTGCCATTGCCAGTCTACATTTTATATCCTCTCTACTTCAACCATCATCAATTATTTTGCTCCCTAAATAGCAAAACTCCTTTACTACTTTAAGTGGCTCATTTCCTAATCTAATTCCCGCAGCATCACCCAATTTAATTCGACTACATTCCATTATCCTCGTTTTGCTTTTGTTGATATTCATCTTATACCCTCCTTTCAAGACACTGTCCATTCTGTTCAACAGCTCTTCCAAGTCCTTTGCTGTCTCTGACAGAATTACAACGTCATCGGCGAACCTCAAAGTTTTTATTTTTTCTCCATGAATTTTAATACCTACTCCAAACTTTTCTTTTATTTCCTTTACTGCTTGCTCAATATACAGATTGAATAACATCAGGGATAGGCTACAACCCTGCTTTACTTTCATACCCCTCGACTCTTATAACTGCCATCTGCTTTCTGTACAAATTGTAAATAGCCTTTCTCTCCCTATATTTTACCCCTGCCACCTTTAGAATTTGAAAAAGAGTATTCCGGTCAACATTGTCAAAAGCTTTCTCTAAGTCTACAAATGCTAGAAATGTAGGTTTGCCTTTCCTACATCTTTCTTCTAAGTCTTAAGGTCAGTATTGCCTCACGTGTTCCAACATTTCCACGGAATCCAAACTGATCTTCCCCGAGGTCGGCTTCTATCAGTTTTTCCATTTGTCTGTAAAAAATTTGCGTAAGTATTTTGCAGCTGTGACTTATTAAACTGATAGTTCGGTAATTTTCACATCTGTCAACACCTGCTTTCTTTGGGATTGGAATTATTATATTCTTCTTGTCTCATACATCTTGCTCACCAGATGGTAGAGTTTTGTCAGGACTGGCTCTCCCAAGGCTGTCAGTAGTTCTAATGGAGTGTTGTCTACTCCCGGGGTCTTGTTTCGACTCAGGTGATTCAGTGCTCTGTCAAATTCTTCACGCACTATCGTACCTCCCATTTCATCTTCATCTATATCCTCTTCCATTTCCATAATATTGTCCTCAAGTACATCGCCCTTGTATAGACCCTCTATATCCTACTTCCACCTTTCTGCTTTCCCTCCTTTGCTTAGAACTGGGTTTCCATCGGAGCTCTTGATATTCATACAAGTGGCTCTCTTTTCTCCAAAGGTCTCTTTAATTTTCCTGTAGGCGGTATCTATCTTACCCATAGTGAGATAAGCCTCTCTACATCCTTACATTTGTCCTTTAGCCATCCCTGCTTAGCAGTTTTGCACTTCCTGTCGATCCCATTTTTGAAACGTTTGTATTCCTATTTGCCTGCTTCATTTACTGCATTTTTATATTTTCTCCTTTCATCAATTAAATTCAATATTTCTTCTGTTACCCAAGGGTTTCTACTAGCCTTTGTCTTTTTACCTACTTGATCCTCTGCTGCCTTCACTATATCATCCCTCAAAGCTACCCATTCTTCTTCTACTGTATTTCTTTCCCCCATTCCTGTCAATTGTTCCCTTATGCTCTCCCTGAAACTCTGTACAACCTCTGGTTCTTTCAGTTTATCCAGGTCCCATCTCCTTAAATTCCCACCTTTTTGCAGTTTTTCAGTTTTAATCTACAGTTCATAACCACTAGATTGTGGCCAGAGTCCACATCTGCCCCTGGAGATGCCTTACAATTTAAAACCTGGTTCCTAAATCTATGTCTTACTATTATATAATCTAGCTTATACCTTTTTGTATCTCCAGGGTTCTTCCATGTATACAACCTTCTTTGATGATTCTTGAACCAAGTGTTAGCTAAGATTAAGTTATGCTCTGCGGAAAATTCTACCAGGCGGCTTCCTCTTTCAATTCTTAGCCCCAATCCATATTCAACTACCATGTTTCCTTTTTTCCCTTTTCCTACTGACGAATTCCAGTCACCCATGACTATTAAATTTTCGTCTCCCTTCACTACCTGAATAATTTCTTTTAACTCGTCATACATTTCATCAATTTCTTCATCATCTGCAGAGCTAGTTGGCATATAAACTTGTACTACTGTAGTAGGCGTGGGCTTCGTGTCTATCTTGGCCACAATAATGCGTTCACTATGCTGTTTGTAGTAGCTTACCCGCAATCCTATTTTTTATTCATTATTAAACCTACTCCTGCATTACCCCTATTTGATTTTGTATTTATAACCCTGTATTCACCTGACCAAAAGTTTTGTTCCTCCTGCCACCGAACTTCACTAATTCCCACTATATCTAACTTTAACCTATCCATTTGCCTTTTTAAATTTTCTAACCTACCTGCCAGATTAAGGGATCTGACATTCCACGCTCCGATCCATAGAACACCAGTTTTCTTTCTCCTGATAACGACGTCCTCTTGAGTAGTCCCCGCCCAGAGATCCGAATGGGGGACTATTTTACCTCCGGAATATTTTACCCAAGAGGACGCCATCATCATTTAATCATACAGTAAAGCTGCATGCCCTCGGGAAAAATTACGGCTGTAGTTTCCTCTTGCTTTCAGCTGTTCGCAGTGCCAAAACAGCAAGGCCGGTTTCATTAGTCAATTTTAAAGGAAGATAGCTCCTGAAACTTGTTGGGTGGGGGATTGAGTTCTCCCTTGTCCCTGTCTCCCCTGTAGGTGGCTTAAATCCCTAATGCTAACACATCCCTCAGTCATGTGGATGAGAAGTGGTCAGTCCTGTACTTCATATAAAGAAGACAGGATCCATAGAAGAGGTAGTATTTGAGATGCCTTTGGTATCTCTGGGACACAACTCTCAGTGGCACTCCCAACACACCCATTTACAGCAGCTTCTAATCACAACCGGGGAGATTTCCAACTACTTGTGAACATCAACAACTGTGCCTGAGAACAGCAGATACAGTGGTGCTGTATTGTGCCTAGTACAGTATTTTACTGAACAGTAAATAAATAACTTTAAAGTAAGCTCAGTGATTCTCTTTCATTTACTTGATCTGTTATGCTAAGAGTAAAACTAATAAGTGTTTCAGAACTGAAACAATTAGTATGAAAAACAAAATCTCTGCTAAGGCAGCAGAAAACCCTGGGATAAATCTAGCTAATATCCTGATTTCTTTTCTTTTTTTACTTTGTAGTCACTAATGAGCTTGAAATCATCATTAATTTGTGATAAATGCAAAAAATATACATTCTTGTTTTCACATAACTACACATGCTAACATATATGTAAAGTAAATCTACCTACATTACCCTGTATTATTACCTACCTTAAAATTAATATGCCATTAGGTACAGGCAAAAATAATAAGCAAGCAGCAAAAATTGAGGTGTAATACATCATTTTAGGGAAACTGTGGGTTTACATTCTCTGGCATTCTAAACAGCGGAAGGTGATCATGATATAATTTTTTTATTAACAGCTAAGTTTCAGACAGCATATTGTAGATGAAATGCTCCATTATTATGTGTAGGTAGTAGAAGGTGCATCGGTGCAGCATACTAGCAAGACAGGACAACAAGTTTAGTGTCTCCACCTTCAGTAGGCTGCTTGTTCTTACAAGTCATGGCTTGGAGGTGTGTTGTGGCTATGGAAGAACAGTAGTCACAGTAACAAATGTGACTGCATCAAAGCTAAACAAAAGAAGTTAACTGTCATCCTGACATTCATTCTCCGGAGTTTAATCTGTCAAAGTGTATTCATGTTGTGCACTCTAATGAGACAAGACATATATAATCAATCAAGCAATTGTAATACAGTTGTGTTATACATATCTGATGGGAGTTATTTGTCAATTATGAAGAAGCTTTAAAACACAAGTATTAAAAGAAGAAATTTTCTTGATCATTTTGTAGATTAGGGGATTACAGCTCTCTGTTAGCTTCTACACTGAAGACACTGCCAAGGAAAAGAAGTCGGCTAAGAAGACCACATGCACTTTTATATAAGATGTATTCGCAGATGTGAATATAGACTACCATCAGCTGTATAATATAAAATAGCAGCCACTATTCTGTAAAAGCCTAGTAACAAAGTTTTGAGAATTAGTATTAAATGAATAATCTAAGGATTTTCTTCATTCCCCTGTGTGCTGCAGCAACCATGAAGATAGTGGTTTGGAGAGTATGTATGTAGATGTAGGTGCACCAGTAACTTGATTCATAAAAGTAATTACACTTCATAAAAGGAGCCCATAAACTACCAAATTAATGGATAACCAAATATCTGAGAAAAAAGTCTTCAAATCAAAAGCCTCAGTCATCAACACTGCCAACTAACGCTTCCAATTTTGTGTGTAAAGTTGTAATTCTATGAGAAAATAATCTGCAGAAAGTATGAAATTTTTTTCAGGTTATTATCATCTACTGCATTTACTATGTTCCCCGGTGCTGCTGTGCTTCACCATACTTGACACCAGGTGTAATGCCACCTTCTCTTTAAGTGGTTGATTTGCAGTATGCCAACCCTGTAATGATGGTCACCTCTAATAATAGTTATGGGCTTGCTATGCTGGTCAGTTCCAGCCTGACTTTTCCGAAGTGCGATTGCTTCACTGCAAGAGAGCAGAGTTTCTGCTATCTTCAGCTAAATGAAATATTTTTGATAGTGTCTTTGCTTTAAACACTGTATTTTCTTCCATAAACTTACACAATTACAATTTGCAACCATATAACAATAACCTTTGATCTGGACTTGCAACCAAAATCATCCAATCTCTTTCATGTCTTTACTGTTCTTGTTATTCTTGGAGTGGTCTGCCTGTGTATTCTATGGTGGCCGCTCCACAGCAAGTTCAACTAGTAGCAGCATGGAATAGTTACTCCATCAGCAAGTTTAGTGCTCACTGATCAGGCTGCACACACATGTAGTGTCTCTTCTCACTTGACTCTGTACAAAGAGATACCTCTTATTGGTGTACTATTTTTACAACATCCAACTGAAAAATGTGACCAAGCTAACACTCAAGATGATTAGTGCTCGTATCCATAAAAGAAAACTATTACACTGGATGGTACCTATATACTAAGCCTGGTAATATAGTAACCTTCCTCTATAAAACAGTGTGTAAACCCACCCTAAATTATTGTGAGTCCTATACAAAAGGTAATAAACCTTACCCTGAATTTGTGGAAATTACCTATTAGTGTTGGAAAATATAAGAAAGGGACAGACTTAATATACTTTTTCTGTTATGTTACTATGCCATAAAGCTTATTCTAGCCATCTGTAACATTTCACCAGTTCCACATTATATAATCTCTCGTTCTGTAGTTGGTTCTACTAGGAACTAAGCTTTTGGGTGTGGGATCTATTTGCCATATATGGTCCGCTATGTTTAGGGAAAAATTTTCTTGTCTCCTTTTGATATTTGAACTTAACTGGTGATTGAGAATCAATACCAATTCACCAACCTTAAATTCTGGAACATGTGCATGATGGTTATGTTGCCACACATGCTGTTCTGAAACATTTTTAGTAATTGATCCCCTATAAATAGTTTACCCATCACTTTTACATGTGCTTAACCTGTAGTGTGGTAGTTCGAAAGCTTCTATCCTCTTATTGTCCAAACTACTTATTGTCCATGTTTCACTTCCATACATGGCTACACTCCCTACAAATACTTTCAGAAATGGCTTCCTGATACATAAATCTATACTCGATGTTAACAAATTTCTCTTCTTCAGAAACGCTTTCCTTCCTATTGCCAGTCTACATTTTCTATCCTCTCTACTTCGACCATCATCAGTTATTTTACTTCCTAAATAGCAAAACTCCTTTACTACTTTAAGTCTCCCATTTTCTAATCAAATTCCCTCAGCATCACCCGATTTAATTTGACTACATTCGACTATCCTCGTTTTGCTTTTGTTGATGTTCATCTTATATCCTCCTTTCAAGACACTGTCCATTCCGTTCAACTGCTCTTCCAGGTCCTTTGCTGTCTCTGACAGAATTACAATGTCATAGGCGAACCTCAAAGTTTTTACTTCTTCTCCATGAATTTTAATACCTACTCCGAATTTTTCTTTTGTTTCCTTTACTGCTTGCTCAATATACAGATTGAATAACATCGGGGAGAGGCGTCAACCCTGTCTCACTCCTTTCCCAACCACTGCTTCCCTTTCATGCCCCTCGAATCTTATGACTGCCGACTGGTTTCTGTTCAAATTGTAAATAGCCTTTCGCTCCCTGTACTTTACCCCTGCCACCTTCAGAATTTGAGAGAGAGTATTCCAGTCAACACTGTCAAAAGCTTTCTCCAAATCTACAAATGCTAGAAACTCCAAGTCTACAAATGCTAGAAACGTAGGTTTCCCTTTTCTTAATCTTTCTTCTAAGATAAGTCATAAGATCAGTATTGCCTCACGTGTTCCAGCATTTCTACGGAATCCAAACTGATCCTCCCCGAGGTCCGCATCTACCAGTTTTTCCATTCGTCTGTAAAGAATTCGCATTAGTATTTTGCAGCTGTGACTTATTAAACTGATAGTTCGGTAATTTTCACATCTGTCAGCACCTGCTTTCTTTGGGATTGGAATTATTATATTCTTCTTGAAGTCTGAGGATATTTCGCCTGTCTCATACATCTTGCTCACCAGCTGGTAGAGTTTTGTCATGACTGGCTCTCCCAAGGCCGTCAGTAGTTCTAACGGAATGTTGTCTACTCCCACGGCTTTGTTTCGTCTCAGGTCTTTCAGTGCTCTGTCAAACTCTTCACGCAGTATCTTATCTCCCATTTCGTCTTCATCTACATCCTCTTCCCTTTCAATAATATTGTCCTCAAGTACATCGCCCTTCTATAAACCTTCTATGTACTCCTTCAACCTTTCTGCTTTCCCTTCTTTGCTTAGAACTAGGTTTCCATCTGAGATCTTGATATTCATACAAGTGGTCCTCTTCTCTCCAAAGGTCTCTTTAATTTTCCTGTAGGCAGTATCTATCTTACCCCTAGTGAGATAAGCTTCTACATCCTTACATTTGTCCTCTAGCCATCCCTGATTAGCCATTTTGCTAAGACTATGTTCAGTAATATTGTTTTCAAGCATACCGTTTCAAACAAATTTCAGGACAAAAACTGCTCACATAAAGTGGTGACAGGAAACCATGTCGCAGCATTAACGAGCTGCGTCACAGCGCCAGTGTGTTGAAAGGAGCGGCAGCAGTGCGACCTGTAACTTCTTACATCAGTCCGCAGCAGTTCACTGTGCATGCGCTCGGCTCAATATGGTCAGTGTCAACATCACCACAGCATCATCAGCCAGCTATGTCCCTCATAACTGTGCATGCTGCCTTCCAGCACGAACTACATCCATCCAATATTTGTGGCCACCAATCTCCTTTGTAATTTTATATGGCTATAACACCTTAACTCTCACTTCTATGGGTGACTTCTTATTTGCTGAGCAAAAACCATTATTTATGGCTCAATAGCTTCTTTGACTCACTAGCCTCTTAGTATTTTGTAACTAATGACAGTGTTTGACCTTGGCAACACATTATCTCTTCAGATCTCCCACTTAAAACCATTTAAATTCTTCAAAATTCCCTTCTTGTGCTCTCATTCATTTATCACACTCAGTCCTGGCCATAATGGTCAATATATACAGTGTTTATTATGTTCCTTGTTGCTGCTGTTCTTCACCTTATTTGACACCAGATACAATACCATCTTCTCTTTAGCTGTTTGAATGTACAATATGTTAACACTGGACTGACGGCCACCTTTAATAACAGTTATGAGCTGAACCTGCCAATCACTTCCAACTTAACTTCTTGCCATGCTCAGTAACTTCCTAATTGTTGAAGTGTGAGAGCTTCAGTGTAAGAGAGCGGAGTTTCTGCTATCTTTAGCTACATAAATTATTTTTGATAGTGTCTTTGCTTTAAGCCCTGTATTTTCTTCCATAAACTTACACAATTACAGTTTGCAACCATATGACAGTAACCTTTAATCTGGACCTTCATCCAAAATCACCCATTCTTTTCTGTGTCTTTACTGTTATTGACATTCTTGGAGCGGTCTGCTTGCATATTCTATGGCCTCTCTTACGCACCTTCAATTGGTGGCAGCATGGGCTAGTTCACACCATCAGCAGTGCAGACACCTGCTCACAGCACACAGTGTCTTATATCACTTGACTCTGTGTGAAGAGTTGTTGGTGTACTAACTCCATCTAAGCTATACACAGTTTGTAGTATTTTGTTCACGCAGCTATCCTCCATACTTTGGAGAGCCTAACTGCATGCCATGACTTTTCCCATGGAAATGTTTTGGGAAATCACACAGCATGTCCCGTCAATCATCAGGGATGGAATTCTTTTAAATTTCCCTTAGGACTACAATCTAAATATATGCAAAAATGATTATTACAGATCATTTGCCATACGATACTGTTTGGTAGTGTTTAAGTGAATCTGTTTAATGCCAGTTTGTCACTGTGTGTTTAAATGTTTAATTAAAAGGTGAAATATTGGTGTAATATGAGGTCTGAGTGAACTGGAAATGATATAACCCATTATCTGATAGGAACACTGAATACAGAAGTTAATCAAAATCAGTTTTGTTTATTAGGACCCATTCAACTTTGAATTGGGAAAAGCAAGGTGTGTAACAATTTCATGGAACATGTATAACCTGTATGGTGGAAGAAAGAAGTGGCAGTTTGTGAGCAACAATTTTGAACTTACCTCATCCTTAATGGTTACTGAAAGGTGCATCAACTAATTCAAATTTGAATTTCTCATTAAGTTCACTTACCTGATCAACACTAATCAGCATCGGTAAAGCAATGAAAAAATTAAAAAAGGTCAAGTTAACATAAGTTTGAACCACAACTGAAGAAATGCAATTGTTACAAGTCTTTGCGGTGGAACTGTCAGTGGAGGCTATACTTTATTTTCTTCAAAATGGGCTAGAGAATATTTGCCAAGGAAGAAATATTCAGGTGAAAGGCCATCAGGTATCATGGACACTACGGGAAAGATGTAGTATTTGATTTTGAAGAATGCAGATAAATTGTTCAAAAACTGCTTCTATCTTGGTAGTGAGTGATACCTCCCTGTGAAGAAATGATGAGAAGGATTTCATGATATAATTGCCCACTTTAACTTTGTGTAGCTCTTTGTAGATAGTTATTAGTACAATGACATTCATTTCTGTAGGCATGCGTTTCATGTTTGTAATCTTTCTAACTAACATTTTCTTGGTACAGTGTAGTTTTGGTTGCAGTTGTATAAATTATGCATGTTTGTGAAAAGTGTTTGCATTATCGATGTTTTTAAGCTATGTATACAATTTGAAGATGAACTGTAAGGTCTATGTTGTGTAACAAGTCAAATTAATATTATATGAAAAATTGACCTGGAAAGTAACTTTAAAAAATATGTTTCAATAAAAAATTTTGTAAAAAAAAATGTAAATATTAAAAATATGTGTAAATTACAGAAAACAGGACCACAGATGTCCTCTCTCTTTTTTTGGCCAACGTCATCCAGGGCATGGGGTACAAAATTAGTCTGGTTAGATTCTCTGTCGGCATGTTGTAGGAGTAAGTGGGTTGGTGTTGTTCAATGTGTATTCCCAACTGCATTCTAGAATTTACAAGCGAAGATAAAATTGAGGAAGATTAAGTAGAAGAAGCTTTAATTAACATAAAGTCACAGCACCTACATGTATTTACCCCTGAAAATTGAATCTGTGGGCCCAAAGTGGATATAATGGACAGCTGCAACAAAGGATTCAACAGGAGCTAAACACATAGAAAAGTTTTAACTCTTGATTTGTAGTTCCAGTTGAAGTCAAGTGGATTTGATTCACTTCGGCAGAATACAATGATGTCACATAATATTTTTGTGTCAAGTTGGGAGGGCAGGGGGCCCAGACAATCCATTGTTTCTGTATTTACTAAAGCCAGAGCAGAACAATCTACAGTGTAGATGTCAAGATGAGCAGTTGAAATACCCAAAACATCACTAACATCTTTGTTGCCATAACAGCAGCAATGTTCCACAGCAAGATTCCCATGTGCCCTGTGATGGTGTGGTGTGCCATCTCATTTCCCAGACAAGGGTGAAACTATTACAAAGTACAGCTGTATAATTACTGCCGATGAGAAAATTTCATCATATTGCAACATCTGCAGTTCCGTTTGTTGTAACAAATAGAGTTTAAGTACTTTTCCATCACGTCACATTTCTTAAATGAACTGTATGCTGACCGCTCATTCCTGTATGGGGAAAGCTCGTGTAGTCTGGAACCCTGTATATCTATGGGATTCAGTGCATACACATGATACTTTGTAAATATCAATTGATGGATAATTTAACAACATTTGAAACCTGTTGATGGAACAATATCTGACTGCAGTTGGAAATTCAAGTATGATCAATAAGATAAAGGACCGAACACTCTTAGTACCAGTGGGTTAGTTCTGTGGTATTAAATATATCATTTATTTATTTTTATACATTTGTAGCAGCCAAAAATCTGAGTCTTAAACAAAGTATGTTTTGGCAGTCTTTTATTCTGTACAGGCTATACTTACATTTTTTATTGGTATGAATGACTGCTTAAGAGTTTTGTGCCAATTATAATATCTAAAACATTTCAATTTCCTTTAAACTATTAATACAGGTCAACAGTTGTACATCACTTAAACCAAAAGGCTTTGCAATTTATAATTACTATGATGTGACAATACTTTTAACCTGTTAGTCTCTCTCTCTCTCTCATTATCTTTGCTTATTTCTGCAGTACCCCGTTGGTGGGATTCCTGTTATTAATCCTGTCTTTTGGTGTAATACTGTAATAGAAAGGCCAGTTTGACCCTCTCAATGTGTCGACACACCATAAGAGCTGCATCTGGCTGCATAAACAAGTGCTTCTCCAGTGTTGGCAGGTTCAGCATCATGAATGCCTGTCCATCAATCATCTATAACAAGGAAAATTTACATTGTATCAGTATGGAAATTAATCGAGGAAACTATTACAAGATAGAATTGATCTTCAGGAGGCAAAATATTCAGTATTGTCAACAGAAAATTATCAAGGAAAAAAAGGTAGATGGCACTATCGCAGCTCTCAAAACTACTAATTTATTCCCCAGGGAGCAAAGACGGACAGACTGGGGCAGTTAGAAAAAAGGGATAGGTCACTTAGATTGCAGGTTGAGAGGGACCCACATGTAATGAGAATGAGATAGATGGAGGTCACAGCGGAAGAGTCAGAGAGAGTACGAGATCAGAGATAGCACACTGGTAAGACTCATGCTGGCTTTAGTCCAGAGATGAAGAGGATGGAGTGAGAAGTAAAGACAGATTACTAGGAAGAGAAAAGAATATTGCAATCAAGAAGCATGAGCAAAGGTTGCTCTCGTAAATTAGCACCAAAACTGACATACAAGTTGTTACAGTGCTGTCAAATTCAAGGCTGGTACTGGGCTGAGAACCACTTGACTTTATTTATCCAGTTAATGCCAGTTTGCTGCACCAAGTTGTAGTTTTCACTAGTATATCATGGAAATAATGTTAATAAATACTGCCTTATAGCTGTAAGGTTGGTTATAGCATGACATCAAAATATTTGGTGTGGTAGCAGCTGCAAGTAGTATCGTTTACACCTCACACACTACTGGCTGGGGAGTTTGCTTTCGCATAAGATGTATGTCTGCCCGTGCACCTGTCACACATCGGTTGTGTTAAAACTTCAAGTGGAAGAAGCCACAATATTAATAGTGTATTTAATCAAATATTAAAAGTGAAAGTTTGTATTATTGAGCACCACATGTTATTGAATCACATATTTGTGACTTAATGCTCTTGTCACTATCAGTGAGAACCATACCCACTTACGACTGATATCCGTCCTTTAACTTGATGACAAGGTTCCTTTCCAGCCTGGAATATATTAACTAAACTGTGAGGATAGAATGGTGAGAAGAGTAAGGAGTGTGAGCTTACAGTGGGACATGTGACATAGAACTTCAAACATCATGCTGTCTTTCGATCTTGCCCATCTACCCCAGTAGCAAAAGAAGAATCTCTGTGAGTTTGCAAGCAAATGCTTCACACTGCATCAAAAATTTAATCAAGAATTGTGTTGGATAGAATTTTGTGTATTATGTAGTTAGCAAACTTTTCTGGTGATGGTTGATGCTTTTAATTGTTCAATGATAAAGCTTCAACTATAAGAAAATGGCTGTTGTTGTTGTTGTCGTGGTCTTCAGTCCTGAGACTGGTTTGATGCAGCTCTCCATGCTACTCTATCTTGTGCAAGCTTGTTCATCTCCCAGTACCTACTGCAACCTACATCCTTCTGAATCTGCTTAGTGTAGTCATCTCTTGGTCTCCCTCTACGATTTTTACCCTCCACCCTGCCCTCTAATACTAAATTGGTGATCCCTTGATGCCTCAGAACATGTCCTACCAACCGGTCCCTTCTTCTGGTCAAGTTGCGCCACAAACTTCTCTTCTCCCCAATCCTATTCAATACTTCCTCATTAGTTATGCGATCTACCCATCTAATCTTCAGCATTCTTCTGTAGCACCACATTTCGAAAGCTTCTATTCTCTTCTTGTCCAAACTAGTTATTGTCCATGTTTCACTTCCATACATGGCTACATTCCATACAAATACTTTCAGAAATGACTTCCTGGCACGTAAATCTATACTCGATGTTAACAAATTTCTCTTCTTCAGAAACGCTTTGCTTGCCATTGCCAGTCTACATTTTATATCCTCTCTACTTCGACCATCATCAGTTACTTTGATCCCCAAATAGCAAAACTCCTTTACTACTTTAAGTGTCTCATTTCCTAATCTAATTCCCTCAGCATCACCTGACTTTATTCGACTACATTCCATTATCCTCGTTTTGCTTTTGTTGATGTTCATCTTATATCCTCCTTTCAAGACACTATCCACTCCGTTCAACTGCTCTTCCAAGTCCTTTGCTGTCTCTGACAAAATTACAATGTCATCGGCGAACCTCAAAGTTTTTATTTCGACTCCATGGATTTTAATACCTACTCCAAATTTTTCTTTTGTTTCCTTCACTGCTTGCTCAAGATACAGATTGAATAATATCGGGGCGACACTACAACCCCGTCTCACTCCTTTCCCAACCACCGCTCCCCTTTCATGTCCCTCGACTCTTATAACTGCCATCTGGTTTCTGTACAAATTGTAAATAGCCTTTCGCTCCCTGTATTTTATCCCTGCTACATTCAGAATTTGAAAGAGAGTATTCCAATCAACATTGTCAAAAGCTTTCTCTAAGTCTACAAATGCTAGAAACGAAAGGTTTGCCATTCCTTAATCTAGCTTCTAAGATAAGTCGTAGGGACAGTATTGCCTCACTTGTTCCAACATTTCTACGGAATCCAAACTGATCTTCCCCGAGGTCGGCTTCTACTAGTCTTTCCATTCGTCTGTAAAGAATTCGCGTTAGTATTTTGCAGCTGTGACTTATTAAACTGATAGTTCGGTAATTTTCACATCTATCAACACCTGCTTTCTTTGGGATTGGAATCATTATATTCTTCTTGAAGTCTGAGGGTATTTCGCCTGTCTCATACATATTGCTCACCAGATGGTAGAGTTTTGTCATGACTGGCTCTCCCAAGGCCGTCAGTAGTTCTAATGGAATGTTGTCTACTCCCAGGGCCTTGTTTTGACTCAGGTCTTTCAGTGCTCTGTCAAACTCTTCAAGCAGTATCATATCTCCCATTTCATCTTCATCTACATTCTCTTTCATTTCTATAATATTGTCCTCAATTACATCACCCTTGTATAGACCCTCTATATACTCCTTCCATCTTTCTGCTTTCCCATCTTTGGTTAGAACTGGGTTTACATCTGAGCTCTTGATATTCATACAAGAGGTTCTCTGTTCTCCAAAAGTCTCTTTAATTTTCCTGTAGGCAGTATCTATCTTACCCCTGGTGAGATAAGCCTCTACATCCTTACATTTGTCCTCTAGCCATCCCTGCTTAGCCATTTTGACTTCCTGTCGATCTCATTTTTGAGACGTCTGTATTCCTTTTTGCCTGCTTCATTTACTGCATTTTTAAATTTTCTCCTTTCAACAATTAAATTCAATATTTCTTCTGTTACCCAAGGATTTCTACTAGCCTTTGTCTTTTTACCTACTTGATCCTCTGCTGCCTTCACTACTTCATCCCTCAAAGCTACCCATTCTTCTTCTACCGTATTTCTTTCCCCCATTCCTGTCAATTGTTCCCTTATGCTCTCCCTGAAACTCTGTACAACCTCTGGTTCTTTTAGTTTATCCAGGTCCCATCTCCTTAAATTCCCACATTTTGCAGTTTCTTTAGTTTTAATCTACAGGTTATAACCAATAGATTGTGATCAGAGTCCACATCTGCCCCTGGAAATGTCTTACAATTTAAAACCTGGTTCCTAAATCTCTGTCTTACCATTATATAATCTATCTGAAACCTGTCAATATCTCCAGGCTTCTTCCATGTATACAGCCTTCTTTTATGGTTCTTGAACCAAGTGTTAGCTATGATTAAGTTGTGCTCTGCGCAAAATTCTACCAGGCGGCTTCCTCTTTCAATTCTTAGCCCCAATCCATATTCAACTACCATGTTTCCTTTTTTCCCTTTTCCTACTGACGAATTCCAGTCACCCATGACTATTAAATTTTCGTCTCCCTTCACTACCTGAATAATTTCTTTTATCTCGTCATACATTTCATCAATTTCTTCATCATCTGCAGAGCTAGTTGGCATATAAACTTGTACTACTGTAGTAGGCGTGGGCTTCGTGTCTATCTTGGCCACAATAATGCGTTCACTATGCTGTTTGTAGTAGCTTACCCGCAATCCTATTTTTTATTCATTATTAAACCTACTCCTGCATTACCCCTATTTGATTTTGTATTTATAACCCTGTAGTCACCTGACCAAAAGTCTTGTTCCTCCTGCCACCGAACTTCACTAATTCCCACTATATCTAACTTTAACCTATCCATTTCCCTTTTAAATTTTCTAACCTACCTGCCCAATTAAGGGATCTGACATTCCACGCTCCGATCCGTAGAACTCCAGTTTTCTTTCTCCTGATAACGACATCCTCTTGAGTAGTCCCCGTCCGGAGATCTGGCTAATGGCTAGTATCACTAATATTGTTGACCAAGTGCAACTTGCAGAAGGTGCATTATTGGATGATTCGGGAGGAGAGAATTTCATTACGAGCTGCAGATACTCAAATTAGTGGAGATGCAGATTTTGATCCAAAAGTGCCAATGTCAACAATAAATACTACGAATGTTCATGAATTGGAAATGAGTGACTTGAAATATGGCTTACTGTTGAAGCTTGTTCAAGAGACAAGCAAAGAAATAAGAGAGAGGCATATGTGACATGACTTAATGCACAGATATGATGAACTAAAATTTGAATCTGATTCATGACACACAATTTTGAAACTGAAAGCATAACCATAAAAAGTGAATTAGAGGAACATAAAGAACACTATTAGCAGTCACTTACCAAAACAACAAATCTCGGGTCTCAACAAAACACTTAGATCACTATAGTGAAACACTTCTGTGCAGCAAAACATAACTCCTGCGTCCTGCAACTAACACATGTGTTTTTGAGTGCGCTGAGTGTGTCGTCACTGTGTATGTGTGTTTGAATCCGCTGCCAATTATATCAGTGAGGGGCCTGCTGCAAGGCCACATGTGGGAGGCATGCGCACAACGAGGTCTCCGCCACACTGTCTGCTGGCGACTCAACCACATGTATATGCACAGAGCAGCACTAAATGTTGTCTGATTATGTGTAAATATTGGTCTCTAAGCTTCCGGCAGACAATAGGATTTATTGTCATCACCGATATACAATCAAAATAAGGGTGCAATGAGTAGCTATTTTCAGTATCACTGGGATAAAATCATACATCTGGATGATTTGGTACAGGATAAAGATTTACTTCAGTTTTTACTTAAAAGGCCGCCATTAGCTGAATGTGAAAAATGTTGAATGGCCCACAGGATGCCGTAAAAATATGGAACATGTAACTAACTAATTGGAACCAAACTTCTTTCAGCCCTTCCTATGAATCAGCGATTGAATCTCAGAAAATATGTTTCTGGATGCAATTTTACTGGACTTGTTTCAATCTTTCAAAATATTCAGTGCTTCTTTTCTCGACTTTTTAAGACCCTGGATTTTGTAATTTATCATAAATTATGTTACTGGGGGACTAAGTTCTGCAATGAAATCCAGTTTTGTGTACTACCTATGTCTTTATGACACCCTTGCCTCTCCTCCTAGCGTTCCAATGTTTTGCTCAACTGCAATTTCTGGCTAGAGCATACCTGTAAATCATCATCATAAGTAATTTCATTATTAGATATTCCATTTTCTGCAAAAATTACTTCATCTGCATTCTTTTAAATAATTTCATTATTAGATATTCCATTTTCTGCAAAAATTACTTCATCTGCATTCTTTTCACTGTGTGCAGATTTATTGCGTGCACTTGAGCCACTCTGGCACTGAATGTATTCACGTAGACCTCAGAGACCTTTCCTAGTTCTTATTTTTTTAGATGAATCCTCACAAGTTTTAACAACAAACTGAACAATGATTTGTAGAGCAAATCTCAGATATTAGCTCATTTCCTCTTACTTGATATTATTTATTGTACTGGTACTTTTGAAGGCCGATTTAAATTACTGTTGTACACTATAAAAATTTGCTACCAGTTTACTGTGGAGAGTACAGTAGATCTGTTCCATAAGTAATTTGCAATACCATTATAAGACGACTATAAAAAGAGCTGGAAGAACATCACTGCACAGAGGTGTGGTATCTTAAACATTGGTATTATGTAGATTACATCACAAATGATGTAGTACTGCATAGCTCTCACTATGTGTGAAATGGGCATGAAAAGCTACTAATTTATGAAGTTACAAAATCAGATTATACATGTTATTCTTAAACTAGCCTACTTAAACTATGTTTACACCTTACCTCTTCCTTGAATTTATCAGCAATTGGGGCACATTCACCAGTAGAGACCAGGTAATGATGTAAATCATCTTCTGTCCAGTACAAAGGATTGGAATTCAGATGATAATTAAATAGTTTAATATGCTTTGAGTTATAGCCAATTTCATCTTCTTCCGAATCATTCTCTTTTCTTGGAGAAGGTACAAGCAACCTGCAACACAGTATTCTCAATATAAAGAACTAATGATTAAATTTTGGATTTGCAGGAACATGAATTCTATGTAAGAAAGCAATTCCCTCATGTAACACAATCTGAAGTGAAATGATGAAATGTATTAAGGGTAAAAGAAAGCTGGGTGGATAGCAAAAATCAAAATTTACAGAACAGGCTAAAAGAAGTAAAGAGGGTCATGAAAGAATCTGTTGAAACAAAATAGTGAAAAACTCCTTGAGAGAGATAGCACAGACTAGCATGGTGCAACCCTAAGGAAAACATTACCCTAAATGTTGATGGAATAAGTGCCAGTGATGAAAATACTGTTAATACAGTGAAAGTTAAATGGTACCATCAGCTACAAAGTACTCATTTGCTGGTAGACAGTAACTGATGACACTTACTAAATCACTTGCAGATCTAATAAATGAAGTAAATACTTGATTTTATGTATTAATTGTTATACTATTTTCATCAGATATAGATCTAGTGCCACTGACATAGAGGTTCAATTAACATATTCCATTATCCTCATGGTGCTGTAAATTTATATGCTAACTGAGTACTTCAGCTTTTCCTTCCACAGCTTCTCTTTTCTCAATTTTCATTTCCACCCTGAAGGCAGAATACATGTTCATCCCTTGAGCACTGAAAAGAGAAAGGAGAGGGCGGGGGGGTTTGTGGTGGTGATGATAACACTACAGGATAACTTGATTTCAAATAATTTTAACTACAGTGTTCTTACTGAAATCTTGTAAGTTGCTAGCAAAAATATGTTACTAACAAAGATATCTCCGAAGTAAATGGCAAATACTGTCTAAATTTTACGCTGTTTGTAATTCTATCTGCCAAACAATGAAAAATCTGGGATGAATTAACAACAACCGAAAAGGACAGATTGCTACTCTCTATAAAGAGGAGATGTTGAGATATTATCCAGCAGCTTTTTTTTATGTGCCTGTCTGTTACTAAAAACCTATATGTGATGAGTAGCAGTCTATCCTTGTCATATGTTGTATTTGTATTGTCATAAAGAACATTTCAGTACGTGCTGATTAAGTTTTCATGACACTTAAGTCTGCTTCTCACTTGAACCCCTGCTCTGCCATAGCTTATCGTAAATCACAACATTACTTACCATTGCTGCTGATTTGTCAGATGAATTACAATTCCAACTTACCTTATGGAAGATGATGTTTGGTGGTGATTTCCAGGTGCAGTTGGAGTCTTCAAATCCTTCTTCGGCACTGAAGTATCTGAATCGACGATAGTGACAGTGTCTGAAGTATTGGATGATTCCCGTATTGTTTTGTCTGTCCACATGTAACAGAAAATTAAGTATGCTTGGTGCACAAAATGGGGCAAACAAATTTTTATAAATATTCAATGTATTTCCTTTGTATTTATTATATAACAATAGAGAAGAAAAAAATAAAGAAGGTACAGGTTATGGAAGGGAAGTTTGGGAATGTTAGGAGGGTAAGTCAGGGACTGTAGGGAATATTCAGATGAAACATAGACATGGTTAGCTGTTATTTGGAGACGTTGTTCACTTGTTGGCAGGAAAATGGTGTATGAAGTATGTAGTACCAGCACAAAATAGTATTTATCTGCACATGTATTTCTGGGAAGTAGTTGCAGTAAATGTATGGAACTAAGCAATCTCCATATGAGGATACTCAGAGGATTCTTTGTTGATATAAGATGGTTGGAGATGGTATATGGGGTCATATCATGACTGAGGAATAAACTTGTGCCATAGTCTCTGTTCATTTATGCATGGAAACAGGAGAAATGGAAACAAAGATAGACAAGTTAAGCAACATCCAATAATTTACGAGTAAAGGAGACCACTCCCCAAATAGTAGAAATGTTGCCCCCCCCCCCCCCCCCCCCACACACACACACACAAAATGACAATTGTGCCACCTTGGCAGCTGGATTGGGGTGATGGGTTGTGTCAGATACGGTAGGTAGAGCGAGGACAATGTGGAAAGCTGGAGGAAAGAAACAGGTGTGTGGTATACAAATATTGGAGAGGTAGGCAGTGGGTGCACAGGTACCAGAGCCAATGGGTTTGGATGGTGCATGATGAATATGCTGAAGGTCTCACAAACGGTGTCACAGACATGCACTACCCCCGAAACCCAGTTCAGAAACAAATTTCCTGCACTACACCCTCACATACCCTAATCTTCCTACCACACCTAAGAACTAGCTGCAAAAGAAGCACAACCCTCTGGAAAGGAGTGTCCCTCTCATCACTGAATATCATCCCAAAATGCAGCATCTGAACTGTATCCTTTGTCAGAGCACTGACTATCTATTATTATGGCCAGAAATCTATCACCATGCCCATGTCTCCTAAAGTGGTATTCCACTGTCCACCCAACCTATACAACATCCTGGTCCATTCCCAACATCTTGGCACAGGTGTCATATAGCTGCGGTAGACCTTCACGATTTACCTGCACAGCACATCCTACTCTGGTAGTGTCACATGCTTATCTTATCCTACAAGAGGAAGAGTCACCTGTAACAGCAGTCTTGTAACATATGTGGGTACGGTCACCAACCAGGTGTTCACCAGAGTGCATAGCCATCGCCAAACAGTGGCCAACGGCAGAGCTGACTAGTGGCGGAACACGTGGCTGAAAACAGGATCTTGAATTCAATAGCCACTTCACAATCCATGCCACCTGGATCCTTTTACCCAGCATCAGTTTTTCTGAAATGCACAGATAGGAGTTATCCTTGTAACATATCCTTCACTCTCTTAATGCTCCTGGTCTCAATCTCTACTAGTCCACTGGATCCACACCCTCTGCCCAACAACCTCCACCTCCTCTGTCCTATCACCCCATCCCCCAATCGATGTCTCAAGACCATCATCATCGTGTGGCTCACAAACTCACTGGCTCCAGTGCATGTGCACAGTGACGATCCTGTTGCATTCCTATTCTGCACACACACACCTCCCACCACTAGCTAGCTACCACCCCCTCTCCCCCCACTTCCTGCTCCACCCCATCCCAATCCCCATCTCACCTGACACTTTAATCATCCCCCCCCCCCTCCCCCAACCGACAATTCAACACGTGTGCTGTTTGTTTGGTGACTGGTTTCCTTTACTCCTAAATTATTGACATTCTGCCAGAACTTTCCTTACAATATTTAACCAACATCCGAAACACTGTGGTCATTAATTATGGCTGACAAGTTCAAGGCGAAGTATTTGTTGACATCCATGGTTGATTGCTATGGAATTAAACTGAGCTGGATATGCTTATGCTCCACAGTGATGCATATTTGCACATTGTATACATCAAATGAGATGGTACACACTGTTTTGGCAGCAGTGTTTAGGATCATGTGCCAGACATACCTAAGCTTTCTCCACATGATTACCCCACATTGAAGCGATGAATACTGGATGCAAGTGCTCTAATTATTATCAAGTGTTTCATGAAGCAGAAGAAGGATGATTCAACTAGCAATCTCTACAAGTATGCCCCACTATGCTATCTGCTACTGGAATTGTGTTGTACTGACTCCAAAATAGATTTTGCACTAATTATTAGGAGCATTGAACCACCATTCTCCCAAAAACAAGGCCAATGTCTTATCACTGTACAATATTGCATAGTAAGAACAATGGCTATTTTATGCAGAAGTTGTATTTCGTAGCCCAGAGTATACAGGACAGGACAGATTACATCAGTTAAAGCCAAGGAAGTGTATCCATTATTACTGTCCAAAGAAATTATGAATATTTTAGCAATTTTGTGAAATTTTGTTAAAATCGCATACAGAAAATCTCTTTTTTACAAGGGCAGCAAAAGCAAAATATGCACGGATGCAAAGGCACTGGAACCCACCCGATCGTGCATGCCCGTGTGCATGTGCACAGCCTCCCCCGCACGTGCACGCACACATGCGCGCCCGCTTTGTGAGTAGATTTTCTACTTGCCCAGTTACATTATATTTTCAAAAGTTGGTTATTCTTGTTTATGTATAAGTCTTGCTTGCATAATTGAGAACAAGACATTCCACATCAAAGCAAGATACCACAATTATAGCTATGTTACAATTGACATCAAACTAAGCTCAGTTCTTAAGAGCATGGACTGTGAAGTGCTAGGGTCTGGGTTTGAGTTTCTGCCATGCATGTATATTAAGTTAAAGAGGTCTTAGATTTGCCATGCTAAGATTAATATATTAGGGCTTCCAGACATAGTAGATACAATGACCTCATTTAAACCTTGTACTCTAAAGACACGCAGTATACATCCTTTACTTTGAATTTAGTTGTCACTAAAAGGGTGTTTTATGTTTATGGGTTGTGAGAATAGTGGCTTGTATTGTCAGAATATCTCTGATCTTGGTTAATAGTTAGCAGAGGTTCTTCATTCAATATTTGTGTTCAATGTGTGTGCAAAAATCTCACAAACAGCATCAGAATTTCATGAATTATGTGTGTACTGGAAGTATTGTTGAGGGTTTTGTTCTGTCAGCAGCCATGTTAGTAACTGTTATTTCTCGTTCTTTCAACACCTACAGACATACCCTGCAAGCTACCATATAGTGCATTGTGGGGGTTACCTTGTACCAGTATAGGCACTCCCTTTCATGTTCCAGGCACAAATTGAACAAGGGAAACAAGACTGTCTACATGACTTGTAATAGACATAATTTCTCTCATCTAGTCTCTTCATTTCTTACGCGAGATGTATGTATGCAGTGGTACAATCACAAATGCCAGTTCTCTAAACTTTTTCAATAGTGTTTCATGAAAAGAATGCCATCTTTCTTCCACAGATTCCCATTTAAGCTCACATATCATTTCCTTACCCCTTATTCGTTGATCAAAGCTACAAGTAAGGAATCTAGGATGCCTCTAAATTGCTTGTGTTTGGTGACCCAAACACTCGAGAAGTACTCAAGAATGGGTCACACAAGTGTTCCACATGCACCCTCCTTTACAGATAAGCTAAATTTTCCTACAATTCTCTCAATAAGCCAAAGTCAACCATTTCTTTTCACTACTATTGATCTTGCATGCTCATTCCATTAAACGTCCCTTTGCAACACTATGCCTAGTTATTTAACTGATGTGACTATCAAGCAGCACACCACTAACACTGTATTTGAACATTACAGGATTGTTTGTTTACATTCTGAGCAAGCTGCCATTCATCACCGAAAGAGAAGTTCTGTCTAATTCAGCCTACATTCTCCTTCAGTCCCTCAACAAAACTTTCCTGTACATTACAGCATCAACAGCAAACATTCCAAAACTGCTGCTCACACTATCTGTCAGATTATCTTCTATCTATCAATACCAACTGATTAACTGAATAGGCAAAAAAATATACTCATCAAACACCGGCCGGAGAAGACACACAAAGTTTAAGGAAGTGTGCAAGATTAAGGATCAAGTGGCTACTACTTCTGGCGGATGGTTTGAAAGGGGAGGAAGAGGGATGAAGAGATATGACTGGTGAGGTTTAGGAAATGGGGAGAGTTAGAATATCACCCAGAACCCCAGGTCAGGCGACTTTTCTGTAACTCTCCCCATTTCCTAAACCTCGCCATTCCTTTTCCATGACCTCTCTTCCTTCCCCTTCAATCCTGTTGCCAGAAGGAGCCACTGGCTCCAAAAATTTGCACATTTCCTTAATCTTTTATGTGCTTTCTCCAGCAATTGCTTGGTGAACAGATTTTTTATCCATTGATTCATATTGCATATTCGAAGATCGGTTGTTTTCACTGATGTATCTATACATATATAAATTAAAGTCCTGTGTTGTGCATTCTGTCTGTATATAAGGGGTAATCTTGGAAACTACTGTAGGGATTTTGATCTTTTTCAACTAATAGATAGGCTGATTCACAAAAAAGGTTTGTGTATAAAATTTATGCATATTTCATGGAAACTGACTGAAATATAAAGAGTTAAAGCCACCACTGCGAAAATGATGTTAATACAACCTAGTGGTACAGCCAACACAATTTTAGAAAGCAGTGAAGCTTGACCAAAATCCATGTTGGGCTTGATGGTGTAGTGGCACAATTCGTGCTTGGAAGCCAATAGATTGCAGGAGCATGAATTTTACACCCTGTGTTTCAACCTAGCATTCACCTCTCAGTGAGGTGGAGATTCAACATAAATGAAACATGGTTTAGATTCTACACTAGACTGTAGGTCGCCCTCCCCAATTGGATAATTGGGGTACATTAGGACACACAAGTCGCCAAAGTAACATCCAATTGAAAGACTTCCAGCATGCCACTGGGCAATACGAAATTATTATTCCCAGAATCTATATATCTAAACATATATTCTCCTTCCATAATTATTATGAATTACAGTCCCCATTGCCTTTATTCATCTTACATGAAAGCTTATCTCAGGAACTACTGTAGGGATATTGATACCTGCACTGCAGTTGCTAAATTCTCAGAGGACATGAATTTTATCTGTCCCATATTTAATTGGTGTTTGGAGTGACATCTCATGACAATGATGGGAGCTGCGAGTTACTACACCACCTGCAGCATCGGGAGCAGGGCACGGTGCTGACTGCCAGCTAGTGGTTGGCTCTCATAGCCAGTTTGGACACAAAGTGGACTGGCGGTCACCCTGCCGACAAATGGGCATCCGCAGCAGTATGGCACCTTTGATGCCCTGCTCACATTGTTAGGTGGTTGCAGTAAGTTGTATGGAGGTGATGATATTTAGCTACATAATAATGTTCTCTGAATTTTAAACATAACTCTAAGCACTGACCCATAAAAAACAAAATTATTGCTATACTGGACAAGTTGACAGGCCCCAGATACATAGCACTACCTATACAAAGCCTGGATGGGTCGCTAGTTAGTAAACAAGAATGGTCCTATTACACTTTCACAGGCAACTCCTGATTATACCTTTGTCTCTAATGAACACTTACTGCCCGAGAGAATGTACTGAGTTTCTATTACTTAAAATCTATGTTGTATGTTTGGACCTTCATTAACAGTCTGCAATGTGGCATTGCGTCAAACAATTTCTGGAAATTATGGAATACAAAATCTCCATGTTGCCCTCCAGCCATAGTTTGCACGATATCGTGTGAGAAGGGTGCAAGTGTAGTTTTGCACGAGTAATGCTCTCTAAATCAGTGCTGATTTGTGGACAGAAGGTTTTCTGTCTTGAGGAAGTTTATTGTATTCAAAATTTGAATAAGCTCAAGAATTCTACAACAAACCAATATTAAAGATATAACACTGTAATATTACAGGTATGTTCTTTTACCCTTATTCAATATAGAAGTAAATTGCACTTTTTCCCAGTCACTTCGGACTTTGCACTGGAAGAGAGATTCATAATAAATGTAAGCTAAACAAGGGGTCAATGCCAAAGAGTACTCTCTGCAAAACTGAACTGTGATTCCATCCGGACTTTGACACTTCTTTGTTTTCCACTCTTTCAATTACTTCTCAATGCCACAGATGCCTATTACATGCATTCATACATATGCAAAAATGTGTAAAAGGTAAAATTCTGATAATGTGACTCTTATACATTGCTTGTCAAATTTAGAACTTGAAGGTCTAATAATGACATGGCACTAGATGAGTGTACAAACACTGATGTAAAGATTATGATTCTTCTCATGAGCTAGAGAGTGAAAAACTTATAGTCGGCAGAAAATACAAATGTGATTATGAAGGACCTACCTGTTTAACTGATTTGTGATAAATGTACAGTGTGTATACAAAACTTCGTGGTCAACCCCCCCCCCCCCCCCCCCTCCCAACACACAGACATATGAAGAGGGCATGAAATGTATTCGCAATTGCGAATATGAACAACCATCAGCTGTATAAGAGAATGACAACAGTGAAAATTTGTGCTAGGTCAGTACTTGAACTGGGATTTCCCATTTTATGTGAGTACCAGGAGTGGCTTTTGAGGTAATGCTGCTGTGTCGTTGCACCATTTGTATGAAAAGAAAGAAAGAGAAATCTGTGTAAATTGTGCATCAAACATTTGAGAGTAACAGATTTATTTGCCAACAAGAAGGAGCGACGAATGGATTTCCAATAACGTTCCTACTAATTTTTTGAAGGTGTCTTCTCAAAGTCATGGAGATGCTGCTTTTGGTGAGTAAAATGCTTTTAGTTTTAAATGTTGGTGATTTGATTAAATTTACTTCGCAAAATCCTGATTATACGTTCGAATAATTTATACATGCTCTGATTCCTAGCACTGGCACTCACGTTGTAGCAGAACAGCAAGCACCACTCAAAACAAAGCGGAGCACATATATCATTTGATAATGGCTAGAGCACAACTGTTAGCTGAGGTTGACAGGCGTGGTATTTCAGACCCGATCTCCACCAGTATCTTAAGCACTTACATCAAACCACTAACTACTTATGACTGCCATGTAAAAGTGTTCGCACATACCCTGTGAGCAATGAAGAATTGTGCTACTGATACGCGTGTGCGCAAGCGTACATTTGTGTGTGTGAGAGAGAGATTTTCAGAGTTGGTATTATGTTTCATATCTCATGCAGACATGCGACAAACTCTTACTGCGCATAAGAAGGATGCCATTGTAAAACGTGTTTATTTCTGTTTCTCTACATGTTTTGTTTGATATAATTACTTACGAAACATATGAATTATTGACAATATTCAATAATACGTTTGATGCTACCAAACAAAGTTTTTTTTATATTTTATTTTTTTGGGCGCTGCCAATGAAATGCCTCAGCGGTCACCACTGGGGGGTAATCACCTTAACCACTTCAGCTATCCATGCCAGATCCGCGGCCAGACCTGAACTTCCACATGTCGTCGTTCCTGTATCACAACCTGTACTTGTACACACATTATATAATTTCTGTACAGTGGAGGACATTTGCATGCCCTAAGAAACATTGCATCATTCTACTTAACAATAAAAACACTGCAATACTGTACATGAAGCATAGTCACAAAGTTTCAATACTCAACTTTAAAAAAAAAATCAAAGTGGAGCTATGATACTTGGTGATGTTGTTAGCTCTTCTTTACGCAAGCACCCTTCAATAGGACACATTTTTCCTAGCAATGGATGACTTGGCAGAGACCTGAGTTCTAATTCTGGAAATGCCTACCAAACTATAACTTCTTCATCTGGAAAATAGCAAGAAGTCATTGTTTGCCAAGACAGGAGAATATGGGTGCCAGGAAAAATTTGTTTAGCCTGAAGGAGCAGCATGTGTACCTGTGCCCTGTGCAAAATGAGCCGGTGTATTGTTACAGAGCAGAAACATCCCCTTGAATACTTCTCATAACAATATCTTTCTAGTCTTTTTTTTAACTTCATAAGGAGATTTTGGGACTATGTTCCTATGTCAATTTGCCTCTTTATGAGCTTAATCTGTTGGCACCACATAATGGCAGTCCCAACAAATACTCAAGTTCACTGTGTCAGATTGTTAAGTCAGTGTATTTTGTTAGGTGGGAGTGAATTTAAATGTTTCCATGGTTTGATTAGCTCCTTTTTCTCATAGTCATACTCGAACACTCAGCACTCAACCATGGAGATCATGTGGCTAAAGAACTGACCTGGATATGCCTCACACAGCAACATTTCTCCTATTACCTGGGTTTCGTGGCCCTTTTGAATGGGTGTGAGGAGTCATGGAACCCAGCACGCAGCAATCTTCCTCCTATCCAAATGTTCATGAAAGATGTTGAACGCTGGTCCATGACTAATTTTCCCTTTTTTCATTGTGAAAGATGTTGAAAACTAGATCATGGCTGACTTTCACTTTTTCCATTACTACCTTGGTCGTGATGCCAGTCTCTGCTCACTTTTCCCGCGGTTCATGGCTCTTCTCAGAGAGATGGTATGCCACTTCATTCTTCATCACTCATACTTGTTTGACCAACTGGAAGTGTCTGCACCACCTAACCACTGTGTTATATCATGGTGCATTACTGTAACACGGTTACACCAAATCAGAATGGGCTGCTGTAGCATTATTCTTCTTCAATGCAGAAAATGAGTTAGAATTTAATACTCCACTTTATTAATGAATGTGTCATTTTATTTTGGCTCCTCTACTGCTGTGCTATGGTACTGTGAAGTGGAGAATTTAATGTGTACGAGGACTAGGGCTTGTGCCAACAAAACAACAAAAAATAAATTACATAACTTAATTTTTTAGCTAATAATTAAAACTTTATGACTACCCTTTGTATATATTCACAGGAACAAAAATATAGAGAATTGTAGTTCCCTACAAATCTACTTCACTTTTCCATTACACTGCCACACACTTTTAAGTATTTTTCAAAATGTTGCATTAGCTTCTTCAATCTTTTGCATAGACAATCCGTGACAAATGTATGAGGCATTGCCAGCTTTGGTTCCCGAAAAAACCTACTTTACTTTTCTTTGAAATCACCATAAGTTTCTAAGTACTTTTCATAATGCTACATTACGTTCTTGAACCCTTCTGCATAGAAGTTTAGAACTGAAGCAACTGACAATGGTAATCTTGTGTTCTTCGACACTTGTAAACTGTTGTCTATCAAGTTATTGTGAGACAGTAGTTACTGCTTTTACGACTTCCATCCAGTCAGTCGTTGACCAGTCTCACGTGGCAGCTTAAGGTAGCAAAACGAAAGCTGAAGTTTTAAATTTCAAGTTTAAGAAATCGTTCAAGCAGGAGAATTGTATAAAAATGCTTTCTTTTGGCCAATGAACTGACTCCTGCATGGGTAACACAGTAATAAGCATACCTGCCATAGAGAAACAACTAAAAGATTTGGAAACAACTAAGTTGCAAGTCCAGATGGAATACCAATTCAGTTTTAAAAAGGTTATTTACAGCATTGACCTCTTACTTAACTTGCATTTATTGTGAATCTCTCTTCCAGCACTAAGTCCCAAGCAATTGGAAAAGTGCAGGTGACTCCTGTATATACTAGGGTAATCCCAAAAGTAAAGTCTCCTATTTTTTTATAAGTACAGAGACCTGTTTATTTCTACAATGGTTTACTTCAGTTTACAGCTTGAACATTTAGCTATTTTTTGACATCATCACCATTTCTGTTGATGCATTTTTGTAGATGCTGAGGCAGTTTTTGTTTGCCCATATCATACCAGCTCGCCGCCATGCTGTTCAGAAAGTTATGAAACTCTTCTTTCATCTCGTCGCCGGAGATGAAATGCTGGGACCACAATTAATGCTGACAGGTACTGTGAGACCCTGAAAAAACTCAAACGGGCAATTCAGAACTGGAGAAGAGTAATGTTGAGCAAGGGCGCACTCCATGACAACGCTCGCCCACACATCGCTCGGCAAACTGTTGCTCTCCTGCAACAGTTTCAGTGGAACATAATCACCCACCCACCCTATAGTCCTGACGTGGCACCCAGTGACTATCACCTGTTCCCTAGGTTAAAAGAACGTTTCGCCAGAAAGCGATTCAGCTCTGACGACGAGGTGAAAGAATAGGTCCATAACTTTCCAAACAGCATGGCAGCGAGCTGGTATGACATCGGCATACAAAAACTGCCACAGCATCTACAAAAATGCATCGATAGAAAAGGGCATTGTGTTGAAAAACAGCAAAATGTTCAAGTGTAAACTGATGTAAACTAATATAGAAATAAACAGCTCTATGCACTTATTAAAAAATTGAAGACCTTCTTTTGGGATTATACTCATAATAAGGGTAAAAGAACAGACCTGCAAAATTACAGACCATTACCCCTAACATCAGTTTTCTGCAGAATCCTTGAACACATTATCCATTCAAATATAACACATTTTCTTGAGACTTAAAATCTTATGTCCATGAATCAGCAAAGTTTTAGAAAAGAAAGGTCGGGCGAAACTCAGCTTGACCTTTTCTCACATGAGATGCTACAAACTATGGATGAAGATCAACAGGCAGAGTCCATACTTAAGATTTCTGGAAAGCATTTGATATGGTGCCCCACTGCAGACTGTTAACGAAGGCATGAGCATAAGCAATAGGTTCCTAGATATGTGAGTGGCTCTAATACTTCTTAAGTAATAGAACCCAGTATGTTGTCCTAGACAGCAAGTGTTTGTCAGAGAAAAGAGTATTCCCTGGAATCCCCAGAGAAGTGTGGCATGACCACTATTATTCTTTACATGCATAAATGATCTGTTGGATAGGAATCTGCAGTTGTATGCTGATGATGCTATAGTGTACAGGATGGTGTCGAACTTGAGTAGTTTTAGGGAGAATACAAGATGACATAAACAAACAATGGAAAATACTGGATGGAATGTAACAAGTATGAGAAGTAAAGTTGCTATTCACCATACACAGGGTGTTACAAAAAGGTACGGCCAAACTCTCAGGAAACATTCCTCACACACAAAGAAATAAAATATGTTATGTGGACATGTGCCCAGAAACGCTTACTTTCCATGTTAGAGCTCATTTTATTACTTTTCTTCAAATCACGTTAATCATGGAATGGAAACACACAGCAACAGAACGTACCAGTGTGACTTCAAACACTTTGTTACAGGAAATGTTCAAAATGTCCTCCGTTAGCGAGGATACATGCATCCACCCTCCGTCGTATGGAATCCCTGATGTGCTGATGCAGCCCTGGAGAATAGCGTATTGTATCACAGCCGTCCACAATACGAGCACGAAGAATCTCTACATTTGGTACCGGGGTTGCGTAGACAAGAGCTTTCAAATGCCCCCATAAATGAAAGTCAAGAGGGTTGAGGTCAGGAGAGCGTGGAGGTCATGGAATTGGTCCGCCTCTACCAATCCATCGATCACCGTATCTGTTGTTGAGAAGCATACGAACACTTCGACTGAAATGTGCAGGAGCTCCATCGTGCATGAACCACATGTTGTGTCATACTTGTAAAGGCACATGTTCTAGCAGCATAGGTAGAGTATCCCATATGAAATCATGATAACGTGCTCCATTGAGCGTAGGTGGAAGAACATGGGGCCCAATCAAGACACCACCAACAATGCCTGCCCAAACGTGTCCTTGTCGTTCTAGGTCTTCCCCAGTCACGAGTCATAGGCTGGAATGTTCCGTGCTCGTTAAGACACCGATCAATTGCTTCGAACGTCTTCCTGTCGGGACACCTTCGTTCTGGAAATCTGTCTCGATACAAATGTATCGCGCCATGGCTATTGCCCCATGTTAATCCATACATCAAATGGGCATCTGCCAACTCCGCATTTGTAAACATTGCACTGACTGCAAAACCACGTTCGTGATGAACACTAACCAGTTGATGCTACGTACTGATGTGCTTGATGCTAGTACGGTAGAGCAATGAGTCGCATGCCAACACAAGCACCGAAGTCAGCATTACCTACCTTCAATTGGGCCAACTGGCGGTGAATCGAGGAAGTACAGTACATACTGACAAAACTAAAATGAGCTCTAACATGGAAATTAAGCGTTTCCGGACACATGTCCACATAACATCTTTTCCTTATTTGTGTGTGAGGAATGTTTCCTGAAAGTTTGGCCGTACCTTTTTGTAACATCCTGTATAGTGGAGATGCTGAGTCGCAGACATGCACATTGAACAAGACTCTCACAATTAAAGCTTTCGGCCATTAAAGCCTTCTTGAATACCTCACTCACTCACTCACACACACACACACACACACACACACACACACACACACACACACACACACACACACACACATGACTGCAGTATCAGGCAACTGAAACGATACAACTGTAAACTTTTTCAAGAACTCAATATGGCATTTACTCTCAAGTTTACAAATACAATATCCACTTCTGCTAATATAACAGTGTACCTTCGGCGTGCTGCTGTGTCTTAGTGACTGTAGACTCTAGTGATTCATGAGACAGAAGCTGAGATGAATTGGAGGCTGTGGAGGTAAGTTTACGCCACGCTGCATTGATCCTTGCAGCTACCCTTCCACGACGCTTCCTAGGCCGTGGGACTACAATACTCGCTTCACCCTTCGGTCGTCCAATTTTTCGCTTTCCGTGCACCCAATAGTGTGCTGAAACAGAGAACTTCCTAAAACAAAGATATCCTCAAGCACTGATTGCTATAAAAACACTGTTGAAAGATGTTCTGAACAGTGTTTACATTAAAATACTACAAAAACTGTCAACAAGAAGCAAATCTTCAGTCTACGAATGGAGTTCCTTCACCAACAGTACGTACAAAATATACAGCAGTCTGGTGTAAAGTTTCACCTTGAATCTCACTTCTATGTCTGCAACTATCCACAATAACATGAATAAGAAAGATTGTGTCTACTTACTAAATTTTGTTTTAGACTGAGTGTTACATTTCTCAGGGCATACATTTTCTCCAATGGCTATCGGTCCAAACAAATATGGACAGACTTGCAGTCGCCGGCAGACTCTCTTGCAAAAATTTGTAACCTCATCTGCTGATGTCACAACAGCAACATTTGCCCGATATGTATTATTCTTGTATCTGTAAAAAAAAAAAAGTAGCTAAGATGCCAACACTAATCAGAAGAAATACAAGTGGCTGAGTCATATTTCTGTTGTAGATATTTAGACTGGACTGTGCACATTAAAAAATGTTCATAAAGGCTGTAAATTCAGTGGGCAAAGCCTAGAATCTACTGAAACCTTAACTATGCTACTGTACATCTAGAAGGTCTGCACAACAAACTGTATGAATCAGAAATTTTTACAAGCTTCAGATGAGATGCTGAGTGAAATGCATTTGGCTGACAAGAGAACAATGCATGATGCCTTCAATGAGTACTGTAGCAGGATATTGTCAAGTGATCTTTCACAGAACCCAAAGGAATTCTGGTCGTATGTAAAGGCTGTCAGTGGCATCAGTTTGTTAGCGAATGAGAAAGGAACTGAAACTGAGGTTATCAAAGGTACAGTTGAAACGGTTAACGCTATTTTCAAATGGTCATTTACAAAGGAAAACCCAAGAGAATTGCCCTAGTTTAATTCTCCTCCTGAAAAGGTGAATGAAATACGTATTAGTGTGACTAGTGTTGAGAAACAGCTGAAATCTTTAAAATTGAACAAAGCTCCATGGCCCAGAGGAATACCTGTCAGATTCTATACTGAATTTGTGGCTGAGAAAGCCCCTCTTCTAACTATAATCTATTGTAGATCCCTTGAACAAAAAACTGAGCCCACTTCCTGGGAAAAGCACAGGTCACACCCACCTAAAAGAAGAGTCGTAGAAGTGATCTATCCAATATCATGGACATTGATTTGTCGAAGAATTTTAGAACATATTCTGAGCCCAAACATAATGAGGTCTCTTGAACAGAATGACCTCCTCAGTGCCAATCAGCATCGATTTCGAAAACACTGATCGTGTGAAACCCAACTCGCACTTTTCTCACATGATATACTGCAGGCTATGGATCAAGGCAACCAGGTAAATGCACTGTTTCTTGATGACTGGAAAGCATTTGACTCAGTACCACACCTACACTTATTTGTCAAAAGTATCATCATGTGGGGTATCAAGTGAAATTTGTGACCCCTGGATTGAGGACTTTTTGGTAGGGAGGACACAGCATGTTATCTTGAATGGGGAGTCATTGTTAGATGTAGAAGTAGCTTCGAGTGTGCCCCAGGGAAGTGTGTTGAGACCCTCGCTGTTCACGTTGTGTATTAATGACCTAGCAGACAATATTAACACATTCACATCCATAAATTAAGGATAATACTGATACATGGTGAAACAACACTTTGGTGGGTAGTTTGCGGGTTTAAATCACCTCGGGGTATGACCATTATGACATAATGAGGGTTAGAATATTAGGGCGACTGGAGGCTGGTCAAACACAGCAGGTCATAGCACGGGCCCTCTGTGTGCCACAAAGTGTGATCTCAAGATTATGGCAACGATTCCAGCAGACAGGAAACATGTCCAGACGCTACAGTACGGGACGTCCACAGTGAACAACACCACAAGAAGACCGATATCTCACCATCAGTGCCCGCAGATGGCCACAGAGTACTGCAGGTAGCCTTGCTCGAAACCTTACTGTAGCCACTGGAACAGTTGTTTCCAGACACACAGTCTACAGATGACTGAACAGACATGGTTTATTTGCCCAGAAACCTGCAAGGTGCATTCCACTGACCCCTGGTCACAGAAGAGCCCATAAAGCCTGGTGTCAAGAACACAGTACATGGTCATTGGAACAATGGTCCCAGGTTATGTTCAGGGACGAGTCCAGGTATAGTCTGAACAGTGATTCTCACCGGGTTTTCATCTGGTGTGAACTAGGAACTAGATACTGCTATCTGAGAGAAGCTCCATAAATATGCAGTCAGATCTTGATAAGATTTCAATATGATGCAGAGATTGGTAACTTGCTTTACACATTCAGTAATGTAAAATTTTTGCACTTCAGAAGGGAAAAAAAAACAAAAAAACATGGTATCGTACGACTATAATATCAATGAGTCACTTTTGGAATTGGCGAACTCATACAAATACCTAGGTACAACACTTTGCAGGGATATGAAATGGAATGATCACATAGTTTCAGTTGTGGGTACAGCAGTTGGTAGATTTCAGTTTGTTGGTGGACTACTGGGGAAGTGCAATCAATCTACAAAGGAGATTGCTTACTAATCATTCATGTGACCAGTTCTAGAATATTGCTCATGGGTGTGCGACTTGTAGCAGATAGTGCTAATAGCGGATATTGAATGTATACAAAGAAGGGCAGCATGAATGGTTTGTTTAATCTGTGGAACAGTATCACAGAGATACTGAAAAAAACTGAACTGGAAGACTCTTGAAGATAAACGATACTGAGAAAGTCCATTTACAAAGTTTCAAGAACCCCCTCTAAATGGTTACTCTAGGCACACAGTGCAACCCCCTTCATATCACTCACATAGCCATTGTAACGGTGAGATTAAATAATTATTGCACACACAGAGGCATTCAAACCATCATTCTTCCTGCACTCCATACATGAATAGAACAGGAAGAAACGCTAATAATTGGTACAGTGGGATGGATGTACCTTCTGCCATACACCTCATGGTGGTTTACTGTGTATAGATGTATAACTGAGTGAAAATGAACAAGGTCACAACATAAATAAAACAGTAGTGGTAGTGCTTGTGGAGGTGGTGGTGGTGATAATGGTCGTTGTCATCGTAGTAGTAGTAATAGTAGTAGTAGCAATACTACTATTACTATTACTACTACTACTACTACTACTACTACTACTACTACTACTAATAATAATAATAATAATAATAACAACAGATGCAGGTACTTCCAGATTTTTAGATTTTGAAAATATAAGTTGTTACTACATACAAGACTACACGCCTGATGGGACTTGTTTTTATGTTAGACTTGGCATTAACCCCATAGAAATAAAGTTTACCATTGTGAAATGTAGTGGAAAAATATTTAGATGGAGTGGAAAAATATTTACATATACTGAATAAGCACACAAAGTCACCGTATCTCTGTGCTGGGACCCGACTATGACTGCATCTGACATGGGCAGCAATCTGTTGGAGTAGATGGTGGGGACAATGAGGTGGCATGTGGTGGGGAGGGCAGTAATAGCAAGAGATGGGGAATAATAGCAAGGGAGGGTAGGGAGGGCAGGGGGGGGGGGAGATGCAGCTGCTGCCTGTGAAAATGTACGGGGACAGGATAGGGCTGCTAGAGGCAGTGTCAAGATTCTATTCTGGAAGGGGGATGGGAGAGGGGCAGAAAGGGAGAGAGAATAATACCCTCTCCATCGGTCTCACAACAGTATTCCGCCATTCATGGAACCTACGCAATATCCTAGTCCATTTCTACTCCATCCTGTGTCATAAATCCTCCCACTACCACCTTCTCCAGTCCTGTCACAGGCATCTCCTACCCATCAAAGGCAGGGCCACATGTGAAGGCAGCCGTGTGATCTATCAACTAAGCTGCGACCACTGTGTCACTTTCTACATGGGCGTGACAACTAACAACCTGTCTGTCCACATAAATGGCCACTGCCAAGCTGTGGTCATGAGACAGCTGGACCACCCAATTGCAGAAATGTCACCCAACATGAGGTGCTTCACATCAATGACTGCTTCACAGTGTGTCCCATTTGGATTCTTCCTACAAATACCAGCTTTTTTGAACTGCACTTGTGAGAACTATCCCTAGAACATATCCTTTATGCCTGTAACACTCCTAGCCTCAGCCTTCAATAGACCCTGTCCTCTATCCACCTACCCCTTTCTCTGCTCCCACTCCAGCATTACACGTGCCCACTACCAAACCATTGACGTACTAGCCTTATACCCTTCTCTAACTCTCTCCCCCTCTGCCCCCAGCACAGACTTCTGATACAGCACCTAGAAGAAATATACCACTATCATGCCCCGACATGTTGCCACCTCTATCCTGTTATTAATCCCCCTCCCCATCCTATGCCACCTCCTCACCCCCATCAGCCACTGCAACAGACATCTGCTTACATCTAATGAAATCACAGTTGGGTGCGAGCACCCAGAGACAATGGTCATGGGAGTGCAAATGGTGCTTGTGTGAATGTGAGTGCTTTCTACTTTGGAAGAAGGAATTTGTTCAAAAGTTTAAATATTTTAGCAGTCTTTCCCACTGTGCTTGTCTGCAACTCAATTCCTCCTCTATGTGATCAGCTGCAATCATATGCAAAATGAAAATTTCACTCTGCAGCAGAATGTGTGCTGGTATGAAACTTCCTGGTAGATTAAAACTGTATGCTGGACCAAGACTCGAACTCGGTACCTTTGTCTTTCACAGGCAAGTGCTCTACCGACTGAGCTACCCAAGCATGACTCGTAACCTGTCCTCACAGCTTTATTTCTGCCAGTGCCTTGTCTCCTACCTTTCACACTTAATAGAAGCTCTCCTGCAAAACTCCCAGAACTAGCACTCCTGTAAGAAAGGATAGTGTGGAGACATTGCTTAGCCACAGCCCACTGGCTGTTTCGAGAATGAAATTTTCACTCTGCAGCAGAATGTACATTGGTATGATTGTTGTCAAAGTACTATAGTATTGCAGAGCTTTATTTATTATACCATAAACAAACCGTGAAAAAATAGGTTGGAACAACATAAATATGTGAAAGATACTCATCAAGCAGCGGATGCATTAAGTGGCAGGTAGGCACATTGAAAAAGACTGCTACATATTATTATGTATCAAACTAAGTCTTTTATCAGTTGTAGACACAATAAAAAGCACACACATTCACATATGCATAAAACAAATGCAGACATGCCCCCCTTCCCAATACACACATATGGCTGATGTCTTCTCTGGGCATAAGATCTTCGTGTCTGGTGACAATGGTATCTGTGGCCATGTGTGTGTGTGTGTGTGTGTGTGTGTGTGTGTGTGTGTGTGTGTGCGTGCGTGTGTGTCACACATTACTCATGCAAGGTCAGTAAGGCAGGGTCAGGGCGCTACGAGTTTTTGGCAAGGGGACTTAAGACGATATGTATAGACGGGCAGTGGTGTTTTGAGGCAAGAGTAGGATGTCACTAAATGGAAAACTTTTGGAGATGGTGTCCGGTGTGCTCTTCCAAACGTTGGAGGGCAATTTGTGAGACAGGGAGTAGGTAGGTTGGGTCCAGCAATAACAGTATCTTATGAAGGGAACAGAGATGGTTCAGGGATGCATGTGCAGTGGAGATTTGTTTCTCAAGTATGAAGTTGGTGAGGGAAAGGGATTGGTGGAATCAGTGGATTTGAAGACGATTGTGAAAGGAAGGGTAGCATCGACACAAAGTGTCTTTATACTTACACCACTGGTGTGTGTGTGTGTGTGTGTGTGTGTGTGTTTGCAGGAAGAGGGGGTGGGTTATATCATTGTCTATGGAGCACTTACAGAACGGGTTGTCAGATTGGATTTTAGCTCAGGGTAAGAAGACATTTCTGAACTGATGTAGACCCTGCTCACCAATCCCTTTCTCCACTCGTCCACTTCATCCATCACAACACCTCATCTCAATCAAGCTGCAGTGACAGCTGGGACAACATAAATGTACATTCATATATATACGTATGTATGTATGTTTTGTTTGTGTGTGGGTGGGTGTGTTACTCGTTTGTTTGAAGTAGGATTCGTCCTAAAGCCAAACATTCTCAGTGTTCTTTATTTGCCTGTTGACACTCAGCACATCAACTTATTACTAAATTGTCAACAAAATTTTCTGGGATGAGTAAACAAAAACATTCTGAAGGAGGTCATTGCAACAGTGACCGAAAAGTCGGTAGTTTTACATACTGACAATGTAGTCTCAAACCCAGACACGAAAATTTATCGACTATGACAATGGCCACGGAAGTCGACATTTATATTTATTGGTGAATTATTACCTTTCCTCTTCCAATCATTTAACTTTAAAATTTATGGCTCCTATAATGCACAGATACTGATTCCATAGGGTTCAAATGGGTGCTCGAACAGAGTAGACTTTCTTGTCAGATATACAAGGTCATCCAGTTTGAACAAAGTTAAACCATTTAAAACTATTCACTCCTATCACCATATTTAATTTTTGATTGGTTGGTAGAGTGTTTTCTTTCAATCATGAAACCAGTACATCCATTACATGATTATGCTGGTCCTTCTCAGTGTCCACATAAGCACTGAGTTTCTTCCTCAATTCCATCCCAGAAGTTCAGCGTACTCTCCAATCCCTAATTAAATCCTTAGGCTAACCCCAGGATCTCTCCTCCCAATCCATCTCTCTACTCATCCCAACTACTTCCTGCACACCCACCTTCAATATATTTTCCAACATTCATATACCTGAGAATCTTGGACATCTCCCTGTGGCTGGTTCTGTGTTCCCAATGAAAGAATCTTGGTTCTTGTTGACCAATACCTCAATCAATTGCCTGCAACCCAGCTTCCCATATCAAAAACACAAAGCACTTCCTTAACAGCGACTCAACCACACCCACCCCATTACCATTGACAGAGTTTCTCCAGGCAGTGATGTACTAATCCTTTCTTTATTTATTGATCGGATAGATTCAATAACTTAAAATTCTTCAAAATATGACCCTTCTGCATCAATACATTTTTTCCCAGCTTGATTTCATTGCACAATAAGGTTTCTGGAATTCTTCAATTGGGTTGCTCTTCAGGGAAGCCATCAAAGTAGCTTTCACACTGTCCATCGACTTGAAATGCTTACCTTTCAAGTCCATTTTCAACTAAAGAGAGAGAGAGAGAGAAAGAGAGAGAGAGAGAGAGAGTCTGCTGGGCCCAGGTCAGCACTGTAGGGCATCTGCAGCACTCTTGTCACACTAATTTGTCTCAGGCTTGCTATGACAACAAAGGCGGTGCGACCTGGCTCATGTTATGGTGCAGTTTCCACAAGGCGCAGAACTCTTCTCAGATGCCGACAACTCTGTAATTCAATCTCTAGAGCATTTACTTGTAAAATTAAGCACAGGCGCTCAGTCCAGGTGCTATGAGCTCACGATGCACTATCTCCTTTGCACAGAAAAAGACTGAGCCTGGACTTCACCCAGGACTTGTCCATGTGAACCTTCTCCTTGAGCAGTGACAACTTGTGCCATTCCACATTATGCCTCTTTGACTGTGGATCATACTGAAAGATGACTCTTCCCCATGACTCATCCCCAGTGATAGCATTGTCCAAGAAATTGGGATCATTTTCACAGATTTGTTTTGAGTCTCCACACATTTCCACTTGGTGTTGCTTTTGCTTGTTAGTCATAACTCTGTGCACAAGTTTTACGCAATTCTTCCGCATGGGCAAGTCTTCCGATAATATCTCATGGACAACTGTTTTCAGCAAGTCCAATAATTCTGAGATCAAATGAACACCCTTTCAACAGACTGAATTCAGTATCCGGTGCAGAAAAGTCATATGATGGTTTGTTCACAATGTCAACAATCTCCTCCCCATCTACTCTAGGTATCTTGAGCCAGCTGTTCGTCTGCGATCTGGAAGGCAATCATCCTTGAAGACTTCCATAAGTATTCCAGAAGTGTCCAGTTAAGCTTCACACAAAACTTTATCACATAAAACTGCTCTCAAGTTTTCTTCATCATTAAGTTCTATGTGACCAGTGTGCAGAGGTTCACTGAATAAGCTGTTCTAACCTTCCAAGAGCACAGAGCCAACTGAGCAACCTGACGCTGGAAAGCTAAGGGTCTCCTGACCCTTCCCAAGGGGTCTGACCACTCTGCAATGTATCGTCTCATCATAAAAAAATGTGGTGCATTAATTTCCAGACTCGCTCTGTAGCTCCCTATCTGTCACTGTTGATACCACCTCCCTATAAAGAAACATTCTCTGTGCCCATGGCCTTGCTGCTGTCAAACACTACCCCTCCCAATGTTGTTCAGACACCAAACCCACCACTACAGTCTTTATACAAGGTATCATCAAATAATAACAGCAATCCCGGCATTTTAACCCCATCTCCATAGATTGTTTCATGCAAACAGTGTTGAACTTGTAAGCAGAACTCCTTATTGATCATTTGACTTATTAGCAAGTACTTACAATGTACAAACCAAGGACCAGTTACTCTATGTCCCATGTCCTGTACCAAGGAAGAGCTAATTCTGGAAGCTCTAAATGCTACCAAGTCGTAGTGTACTTTTCCATGCATTTATACCAGGACATGTTTACTTTTAGTTACTTGTTTTGTGTGTCATCAAACAGTATGGTTTATTTGCTCTTTCCTGCTGCACAGCAATCAACTGCCACACACTTTCACTTCTGCAGGTCAGTTATTTTAAGTGCAAGATTGTATTTACCATGTGCCGTGACATATATTTTGGGTCAATTATTTTCCTTGCTAAATATCTGATGAACAGTGTCATTGTTGAAAGTTCACACAGTATCGACAAGTAGAGACACTGAATTGTTGAGACCAGTTGGAAAGTGTTATAACTGCAATTGTCAATGATGTCAGTAGCCTACGGTATTGACACAATTCCTGCACAAATTTGTCAAGTTTTTTGTGTAAAGTTACAAAATAACAACAGCTTTTACAAAAAAATTTATTGTGTGGGGTGATTTCAGACAGTGCTGAAGATTATAAAGTAAGGAAAGGTGCTGAAGTGTGGTATAATTATGACATGGAACTTTTAGATAATGCTGTTCGTGATATTCAATATGGCATACTACTGCATAGAAGAGCTTGTGATTCGTATGGTATACCTAGATTGACCCTACGAAATAAAGTGCGCGAAATATATAATAAAAAATTGGAAGGACAACCAGTACCTAAATGAGAAAGAAGAAATGTTGAAGCAAGGTATCTTGAGGGCTGCATATTGGAGATTTCCTTTCAATAAATTGGAAGTTACGTGTTTAGTGAAAAGCTACCTTGATAAATCTGGCAAAAAAGAAAAGAAATTTTCTAACAATTTACCAGGAGAAGAATGGGAAGAAAACAAGTAGTAATTGAGGAAGAAGAAGAATTTTTGAAGTAAGGTATCATAATAAAAACTGACCCTAAAATTCGTTATCTCATTCCTTATCATGTCCTCAAAATGAAGGACAATCTTAAAATGTGTTGAAAGTTACTAAAATTAAACAGAAAGAATGTAGAATTTTTTTTTTAAAAAAAAAGTGTCCATTTTTGTCCAATTCCTCCCACATACTTTGAAATTTTGGATAGAGATTTAAAAAATATGTGTATTTCGGATGCTTTATTTGTATGTCTCAGGCAAATATAGGTATACACAAGACTTTCTGTTGTTAGTGTATTTTATGTATTATGCAAATACTCTACCTCTCTCTCTCTCTACACACACACACACACACACACACACACACACACACACACACACACAAACTTTTCCTGTGTCCGTTTGTACTTTCAATTGTTTGAAACCCTCCTCTATACAGGATTCTGCACGGGTGTCCGACCCCTAGTATTATTTGTGTTTCTATTTTAATGTTCAGCTCATTACACAACTCTCTAATTTGATTATTTAAATCACTAACCATTTTGCTAATTTGATTACTTAAATCATTGCCATTTTTGCTCTCAATTCTTGAATAGGCTCCAATGTGTGCATATTAAATAAAGAGGATTCAGTTCACTCTTTTGGTTAAGCCCACAAATGAAACTTTCCCAAATAAAATATAGTTTTAAAAATCACACCAATAAGTAATGAAAACAATGCAGTACAGAACAACACAATTACAGATTTGTTGATCAACCATTACATACCTACTCAAAAGTACTTGCAGATCGGTCCTAACATAATGTAAAGACTCAAATCACTATGGACCCCTTTTGTGTTGACGATGCAGCGTTTGAAAGAGCAACAAGATAATATCAAATTTTGTGTGAGGTTGAGCAAATCTGCAACTGAGATATTCTCAATGTTGCAGCATGCTTTGTGGAAAATTGCTAAAAGACATTCACAGAAACCCAGTAGGGGGCAGAGAATAATCTACAGTCGGGAGACCGCTCAAAAAGCAAATGTTCGATTAAATTCTGTGCATAACCCAACCAACAGCTATGGATTTTAGTGCTTACTACTTGACTCTCTTTTCATATTTGTCACTGATAGTTGTTAGCAATTCTGGGAAGGCATCTGATATGATAACAGCCAAAGATTGTAAGAATTACATCATGGAAAGGTTATAAATTGTTGAGGAAAACTACAATTAGGCAAGTGAAATAAGATGTAGGGAAATCTACTGACTTCATTTATGATGTTTTATGATACTGTAACACAATATCAAAGAAAAGAATCCAACACCTCTTAAATCTCTACCTTGTAACAGATGAGGAGGAGTAATGTTTTCTTTAAGATTCACTAATATAATTACTTTTTAATACTTTAATTGGTGATGAATTCAAACAAGCTGCATAATGAAAATTCAAATTCTACATTTAATTCTTCAGTCAAATTTTCTATAATTAACCACTATCTGTTCAGTTTGAAGAGATTACTTTGTGGCAAGCACAATATTTTTGGAGTTTATCATCACTGTGCCCCATATGTGTGTCAACAGATTTCCTTCACACTGCAGCGGCTTTAATAAATACACGGAAGAGCAAAAGAAACTGGTACATCTGCCTAGTATCGTGTATGGCTCCTGCGAGCACACAGAAATGCCGCATCATGACTTGGCATGGACTTGACAAATGTCTGAGGTAGTGATCTAGGGAAGTGACATCACAAATCCTGCAGGGCTGTCCATAGATCTGTAATAGTACGACGGGGTGGAGCTCTTCAGAACAGCATGTTACGTCTATCGGAATGTACAATGGACATGAACGGATGCAGGTGGTCAGACAGGATGCTTATATACAGGTCACCTGTGAGAGTCATATCTAGATATATCAGGGGTCACATGTCACTCCAACTGCACATGCCCCACACCATTCCATAGCCTACAGCAGCTTGAACAATCCCTTGTTGACATGCAGTGTCCATGGATTTATGAGGTTGTCTCCATACCCGTACATGTCCATTCACTCAATAAGATTCGAAAAGAGATTCGTCCAAGCAGGCAACATGTTTCCAGTCATCAACAGTCCAATGTCAGTGTTGATGGGCCCAGCAAGGCATAAGGCTTCATGTTGCGTAGCCCTCACAGGTATATGAGTGGGCTTTTGACTCCAAAAGCCCATATCGATGATGATTCGTCGAATGGTTTGCACACTGACTTTTGTTCATGTCCCAGCATTGAAATCTGTAGCAATTTGTGGAAGTATTGCACTTCAGTCACGTTGAACGATTCTCTTCAGTTATTGTTGGTCCCGTTCTTGCAGGATCTTTTTCTGGCCACAACGATGTCGGAGATTTAATGTCTTACCAGATTCCCGGTGTTCACTGTATACTTGTAAAATGGTCGTACGGGAAAATCCCCACTTCATCACTATGTCGGAGTTGCTGTGTCCCACGCCTCATGTGTCAACTATAACACCACGTTCAAACTCACTTAAATCTTGATAATCTGCCATTGTAGCAGCAGAAATTGATCTAACAACTGCACCTGACACTTGTTGTCTTATACAGGTATTTATGACCACAGCACCGTATTCTGCCTATTTACATATCTCTGTATTTGAAAACAAATGCCTGTACCAGTTTCTTTGGTGCTTGGGTTTTATGGCTGTTCATCTACCAAAGGACTGATCATGCACATACCTACTTCTATATCTAAATTTACATCAATACTCTGCAGTTCACAGTACGGCACATGGTGGAGGCTAGCCCCATACCACTACTAGTCATTTTCTTTCTTGTTCCATTTGCAAATTGAACGACGGAAATACGACTGTCTGCATGCTTCCATATAAGCCCTGATTTCTTGTATTTTATCTTCATGGTCCTTACGCGTAATGTATTTTGGATGCAACTGAATCAGATTGAAATAACAGTTCTCTAAATTTCCTCAATAGTGTTCCTTGAAAAGGATGCTGCCTCCCTTCCAGGGATCCCCATCTGAGTTCCCAAAGCATCTCCCTAACACTTTCATATTGTTTGAACACACCTGTACCAAATTAGCAGGCCACCTCTTAATTGCTTCAATGTCTTCCTTCACTCCGACCTGGTATGGATCTCAAACACACTTTAGGAGTATTCAAGAAAAGGTTGCTTAGTGTCCTTTATGCGATCTCCTTTCCAGATGAATCGCACTTTCCTAGAATTCTCCCAATAAACTGAAGTTGACCATTTGCCTTTCCTACCACAATCCTGACATCCTCATTACATTTCATATCGCTTTGCAACGTTATGCCCAAATATTTAAACAACATGATTGTGTCAAGCAGAACACAACTAATGCCATATCTGAACATTATGTGTTTGTTTTTCCTACTCATCTGCAGTAACTTCCATTTTTCTACACTTAGACCTAGCTGCCTTTCATCACATCAACTAGAAATTTTGTGTAAGTCATCTTGTATCCTCCTACAGTCACTCAACTTTGACACCTTACTGTACACCACAACATCATCAGCATGCAACCACACATTGCTGTCTACCCTGTCTGCCATATCATTTGTGCAGACAGAGAATAACAACAGTCCTACCACACTTCACTGGGCGCTCCTGACGATACCCTTGTCTCTGATGAACACTCGCTGTCGAGGACAACATACTGGGTGTCAGTGCAATGGGGCACTGTGTCAAAAGCTTTCTGGAAATCTAGATACAAGGAATCTGCAATATATCATGTGAGAAAAGAGCAAGCTGAGCTTCACCTGGGCGATACTTTCTAGAAACCATGCTGATTTGTGGACATAAGCTTCAAGGTCTCAAGAAAACTTATTATATTCAAACTGCATCACACCGATGTTAGGGGTATTGGTCCGTAACTTTGCGGGTCCATTTTTTTGGCTATCTTATACACAGGAGTCACGTGCACTTTTCTTCCAGTCGTTTGGGACTTCGCACTGGACGACAGACTTGCAATAAATGCAAGCTAGGTAAGAGGCCAATGTCATAGAACACTCTGAAATACCGAACTGGGATTCCATCTGGAACTGGTGGCATATTAGTTTTCAATGCTTTCAGTTGTTTCTCTATGCCAGGGACGCCTATTACTATGTCATCCTCAGGGGAGTTTGTTAGATGGTAAAATGATGACGTGTTTGTATGATTCTTCTGTGTGAATAATTTCTTGAACGTGAAATTTAAAACTTTTGCTTTTGTTTTGCTATCTTCTCCTGCCACAACAGACTGGTCAAGTGATTGGATGGAAGCCTTAGACCCAATTAGCAATTTTACACAGGATCAGAAGTTTCTCGGGTTCTCTGCCCGATCTTTTGGTAAAGTATCACAGTCGTAGTAGTTGTATACTTTACACAAACATATTTTCACAGACACACAAATTTCTATTAATCATAGCTTTTCATCATTTGCGCATTCTCTTTTGAACTGTGAGTTCAACAGCCTCTGCTTCCTCAGCATTTTCAGAATCTCATTATTAAACCATGGCGGGTGTTTTCCATCCTTAACCCACTTACTACGCACACAATTATCGAGACTATGATTTACAATCTGCAAGAACTTTGTCCATAATTCCTCTACATCCTTCTTATTGTAACCAAGTGATGTCAGTTCACTGTCTAAGTGCGATGCTAACAACTGCTTATCTGCTCCTTCGAGCAGAAACACTTTCCTAGCCTTCTTAACTGATTTATTAACTTTTGTAACCATAACTGCTATAATGACATTGTGATCATTAATCCCCTTTTCTATACTGACTTTGTCGAAAAGGTTTGGCCTACCATATTCCTCTGGTTGGAAATGTTCAGCAATGCCATGTGCTTGATTAGACATTGTTTGGCTAGTACCACAGTAGCCTGGCACTACTTGGAGTTAGGCAGTGTCTGAAATCAGAGCAGTAGCACTGCACAAGGTGATGTGAGCACTACACAGACCAATGGCACTGTGCAGTGTCCTGGTGTGCAGCAAGCAGTTCCCAAATTGTTAATCTAGGACAAGACGGAGAAATGGGTGCTCATTTGTAAGGAAGTCTTGAAGCACGTTCGTAATGGCGTCGATTTCTGAACAGAATCATTACTGGTGATGAGACTTGGATTTTTTATTACAGTCTGGAGAATAATCAACAAAGTACTTCAGCCTTTCTGGTGGCACTAAAAAATGTGGTTCACTAAATTAATATTTATAATCCAACCACATTAAAGAGGAAAGATGGCGACGTTAGTCCACAGTGTATCATGATTATCCCAAAAAAAGTACAGTAAAAGAATTACAACTGAGGCTTGTCGAGCAAATACTTACTTAGCCTTAAGTACCTCAAGAACATGACCATGAGGTGGTTGCTTTGAATCACATTGCAGTTCTTTCAGAACACGACTAGATTTGTAGGCTACCGATATCACCATGGAAAGAACTTCTTTTAGTACTAGGGTCACTGGACCTGGACCCACCGATTTTGGCAAGCCTGACAGTTTGCCTTTGCTGAGGTACGGACCAGAAAAACACTTGTGATTGAAGTATATTTTTGGACACCAAGAGCTGCCATTTCCTGAACTGGTTGCAGGAACACTAGTGCTAGGTTTAACCTCCACTGACCTAAAAAAATAAAAACAATATATATACAATACTATAAAGATCAAAACTCAAGTAAAGAAAAACATTTATTCATGGTATTTAATAAACACTAAACGCAATCGAGAAGTTTCAAAGATGTTGAATGAATCAAGATCTATGAACACTGAACTTCTAGAATGAACCTTTCACTCTGGATCAGCGTATGCTCTCTTTTGAAACCTCTTGTGTGATTAAAATTGTGCGCTGAACCAGATGGGGACATCCCAGGTATCTATCCTTTCTATAATACTGTCGTTACTTAATATTTACATGAATGCAGTGATAATTGTTAAAGGAGTGATCTACTGAGAGAATGTAGGTCTCTTGATAGTACTGTTATTTTCATGCAGCCACGAGGAGTGCCTGATTCATAGTGAGCAGATAATCTTTGGGGATCACTAATAAGATAAGCACTTCAGTTTCCTTGTTCATCTGAAACTGATTGCTAAACAACGGAATATCCAGGCCGGAATAATGACAATATTATGAAAAGGATAGATAACTACTCACCATATAGCGTGGATGCTGAGTTGCAGATAGCCACAATAAAAAGACTGTCAAACATGAAACCTTTTGGCCAGTCTCTGGGTGCCAAGGCCACACTGCGAGCAGCAGCGCATGATGAGAGAAACAATCTGGGTGGCGGGGGAAGCAGGAGGCTGGGACAGGGAGGGGGGAGGGGGGGGGGGGGTAGTGGGAGAAGTAGGTGCGATGGTAGAATAGAGGGCTGTGTAATGCTGGAATGGTAACAAGGAAGAGGATAGGTGGGTGAAGGACAATGACTAATGAAGGTTGAGGCCAGGAGGATTACAGGAGTGTAGGATCATAGCAGAGGTAGTTCCCATCTGCATAATTCAGAAAAGCTGATGTTCGTAGGAAGGATCCAGATGGCACAGGCTGTAAAACAGTCACTGAAATGAAGAACGTCCTATTGGGCAGTATGTTCAGCAATTGGGTGGTCCAGCTCTTTATTGGCCACAGTTTGTCAGTAGCCATTCATGCTGGTTGTCATACCCATGTAGAACACAGCACAGTGGTTGCAAGTTAGTTTATAGATCACATGACTCATTGCACAAGTAGCCCTGCCTTTGATGGCACAGGTGATGCTTGTGACCAGACAGAAGAGGTGGTGGTGGTGGTGGTTGTGGGAGGGTGTATGGGACAGGTCTCATATCTGGGTTAACATGGTCATGAACCTTTCCTCTGCAAGCCTTATCACCACAGAAGCACAGAAGTATCAGTCCTTTTCAAAGGCCTCACCTTTTGCCCAACTCGCAAATTCAATCACGCAGGAGTTGTTAAAGACCTTCTCTTCTTCACCAGCTCCTACAGTGGGAAACCTTTTCACTAACAACTGTACTAATCAGATTCAAATATAGATAAATATTGAACCCTGCTTGACACAGTTCACTCCTCCATCCGGCCATGGTCCATCCCCACTGTCTCCACATCGGCTACCATATTTCTTAAACTCAAATCTTCCCTCACCATCATTCCCCAAATCCCTCAACATGCAAGCTAATGTTATGTCTGCAGGAAGAACTGCATTCCACCATCAAAACTGATTTTGACTTATAATCCTACCTGATGACAAAGGCACCACCACTGTTGATTTGAACTACAAGGAATACCTGGCAGAAGGATTCCACCAACTGTCAGATTCATCCACCTACAAACCCTGCCGCAGTGACCTCTTTCCAGAAATCCAGCAGGTCTCCAGTCTCTCCTCCAATCCTTAGGCCCATGCCAGAGCCCCTCTCACGAGTCCATTTCTCTCCTCACCCCTATCACTCCCCGCACTCTTACCTTCTACATGCCTCTTAAGCTCATAAACCTGGCTGGTTACTGTGCCTCCACTGAGAGAATCTCTGCTCTTGTAGACCAACACCTTTGGCCTAATACCTGCAACCTAAACTCGTATATAAAAGATACCAACCATTACCTCCAACGACTCTCCACAGTTCCTGTTCCTTTACCATGTGGTGCTCTGCTCTTCACTACTGACATCACCTCTCTTTACACTAACATCCCTAATGCCCATGGCCTTGCTGCTATTGAACACTAACTTTCCCAACGTCTGATGAAATCCAAACCTACACTGTCCTTCCTAGTTGCCATGACCCAATGATATCCTCACCCACAATTACTTTTCCCCTGAAGGCATCGCCTACAAACAAATCTAGGTTATGGCAATGGGCACTTGCATAGCACCATGCTATACCAACTCATTCATGGACCATCTAGAGGAATCCTTTCTAACCTCCCAGACACGCAAACCCCTCATTTGGTTCATATTCTTTGATGTCATTTTCCTGATTTGGATCGAGGGTGAGGACACCTTATCCACATTCCTTCAGAACCTCAATACGTACTCCCCCATTTACTCCACCTGGTCCTCCTCACCTAAACAGGTGCCTTCCTCGGTGTTGACCTCCTTCCTTCAGTAGCTCCATCCATATCAAACCTACCAACTACTAGTGATTCCTCCACATCGACAGCTTCACTCATTCCATACCAAGGAGTCCCTTCCATACTACCTAACCACTCTTGGTAATCACTGAGGTCTTCACATGCCGCAATTACCCTCCAAATCATGTACAAAAACAGATCTCCAGGTGCCTTATCTCCCCAGTCACCCTGCACCTCCCAAAACCCCACTGCCCGGCCACAAACGAGCATCCCCCTTGTGACTCAGTATCACCCAGGATCAGACCAACTAAATCACATTCTCTGCCAGGGTTTCAACTACCTCTCATCATGCCCTGAAATGAGGAATGTCCTACCGACTAAACTTCCTATTCATCCCACAGTGATATACCACCACCCACAGAACCTACACAATATATTTGTCCTTTCCTAGCTCAAAGCCCTGTAATAGACCTGTTCCATATATCCTCCCACCACCACCTACTCCCATCTGCTCACGAGCATCACCAATCCCATGTGAGGCACGACTACCTGCGAAATGAGTCATGCGATCGACAAGATAACCTGCAACCACTGTGCTGCAATCTGCGTGGGTACAACAGCCAACAAGCTGTCTGTCTGCAAGAATGGTCACCGACAAACTGTGGCCAAGAAACAGCCAGACCACCCAGTTGCTGAGCACGCTGCCCAACATGACATTCTTCATTTCAATGACTGGTTCACAGCCTGTGCCATACAGATCCTTTCAGCTTTTCTGAACTGCACAGGTGGGAATACTCCCTGCAATTCATCTACGTTCCCGTAGTCCTGCTGGCATCAACCTTTGTCAGTCATTATGATTTACCCACCTATCCCCATCCCTGTTCCCATCCCAGCACTATACAGTTCTCTATTCCATGAACACACCCACAATCTTTACTTCTCTCCTTTTCCATTGTTGCTGCCCTGCCCCCTCCCAGCCCTCCATCTAACATCCCAGCTGCACCCCACTGCCCTGCCCTCCATCCAGCTCGTCTCTGTATGCTCCCAAAGAAGCACTTTTCTGTCCCCCACCCATACCTGTTATCCCTCGCCCTCACTGCTATAGCCTCCAGCTCATCCCCACCAATATTCTTATTGCTTCCCTCATCACACGCTGCTGCTGACAGTTTGGCATCAGCAGCCAGAGACTGTGGTCATGTGTGTGTGTGTGTGGTGTGTGTGTGTGTGTGTGTGTGTGTGTGTGTGTGTGTGTGTTTTTGTTGTCTGATTTCAATGAAGGCTTTATTGGCCAAAAGCCGACTTGCTTGACAGTCCTTTTGTTATGATTAATGGAGACCTCATATAAAGATGTGAAACAAATACTAACAAAGAGATAGAGGGGCTGGCCAGTACTTACCTCAGCTCAGTACAGCCGATAGATACACAAAACAGAACAGAAAAGAAAACAGAACAGAAAAGAAAACAGAACAGAAAAGAAAACAGAACAGAAAAGAAATTTGTTAGTACAAGTCCTTTTGTTATGTCTATCCGTGACAATGCACCTCCACTGTATGGGAATACTCCCTGCAATTCATCTACGTTCCCGTAATCCTGCTGGCATCAACCTTTGTCAGTCATTATGATTTACCCACCTATCCCCATCCAGTAATCTGTCCTTTTCATAACACTGAAATTGATTGTTGTGATCAGCCCCAAGTACCAGCAGGAATTAAATGTACTACAAAGTGAATGTAACAGTTCCAGGATCTAATAAATGCTCTGTATGATGAGCTATTATCTACTGTAAACAGTATTCTTATTGCTCAATATATTGATAAATAATTTTGCTGAAGATTTACTTTACTTACATCAGCTGCATAGCACAGAAGACATTTATGAAAACATTTGTATAACAACTGCTACTGCTAAGTATGAAAAATGTGTACCTGAGCTTCTGCCTTAAATTACCTATGTGTTAACACAATTTTAGTGTTTTATCCAGATGGATAACAAGGCATTTTGTTTACTATATTTCAGTTTAGGGCATGGTCATTAATAAATACTTCTGGTACTAGTGATTCATTTCTATTTCTTTGAATTTCATGTTAGTCGCCTTAAGATTTGGACGAACTGTTGGTATGAAACAGGTGAAAGCAGGTTCAGCTATTGTCGGGCATGCATCAGTACAATTGTGTTGTGCCATGGATCAGTATGCATGTAAACATTATAGTTTTTTATAAATGTTGTATATCTTTGATATTTCATTTACGGTGGTTAGGAGTGGGCGTGCACTTAGTAACAAACCATGTGGAAATCTATATTTGACAAAACCCTGATTCAAAGCTTAGTTTAACTACTGTTGCACAGTTTGCCTGTTATGAAATGAAGTCCATTCATACAACAGGTTGGATTTAATGCCACAACATTTTAATTTACATAGTAGAATTTTACTGTCCACACTATCAAAGGCTCTGGTAAGATCGCAGAAAACCTCCACAGGATATCTTTCCTTGTCTGGCTCTGCCAGACTTCATTTGTGAGGCCATTTTTGCTTTCTTAGAAAATAATCCTACATAGTAGCAAAACTGAGATGTAGGTAACAAGCTTTACTCATAAATGTGGATCATTAGGCTACCTCTGCGGGCAATTTTTTTAACACTTTGAGATCCAGCTCCTTAGAAAAATTTTGGGCCCACAAAACAAGCACTCTATGTTGTCATTTAAAACATTACTGGCATTTTTGTGTTTTATATATCTTAAAGGTTGTACACACCATAAAAAAGCTTGAAAGTTTATTTTTCATATTTATTGTAGTTCTTTGATATATTTTAATTTTACAATAATAATGCCCAAAAATAGAATTATCTTTAAAAACAAAAGGGTGTGAGACGAGTTCTTGAGCAGATTCACATGTAACTCTCTTTTGTGTATGAAAAATTCTTAAATATTCTGGCATGCAGAGAGGTATGTTGTATTCAGGGCAATGCCAGTTTGTTTTGTCAGTGAATGGTCTCGTATTTCCAAACAAATCATGGAATGCTGCTACTTCATGATAGTCATCTGCGAAGAAGAAGACATTAAGGCAAATAAAACAGAACTAAATTGTAATTACAGCAGCGTTACCTGCAGTAACAATATTGTTGCCAAAAGACTCATAGCACATTGCAGCTTGCCTCAGTATGCATTTTCTTCAGCCTTCTTCCACTGAAATATTTCTCCCTCTGAAGCAGAATCACTGAATCTTCCTCTTGAGCTTTCAAAATTTCTTGTTCACTCTATAAATGTGATCAATTTGTGGCAGAATTACAGCAAACTTCAAAACCTGATAAGTACACACACAAAATTCATAGCAACACAAGCACACTTTTGCACTGTTGCATTCACTACTGAAGTAAGTCTCAAAGTTGACAACAGAAGACAGCACCTGTCAATGGACAGTAAGATAGACATCTGTACATTCTTCTCATACAAAATGAGACCACTTTTTGATCAACAAGTGTCTCTGGTGTCCAGAAAACTTGCGACCCTTTTATATATATATATAGTCTTTGCCTTTAAATATGTCTGCTGTGTCTGTGTATGTGCGGATGGATATTTGTGTGTGTGTGTGTGTGTGTGTGTGTGTGTGTGTGTGTGTGTGTGTGTGCGCGAGTGTACACCTGTCCTTTTTTTACCCTAAGGGAAGTCTTTCCGCTCCCGCGATTGGAATGACTCCTTACCCTCTCCCTTAAAACCCACATCCTTTCATTTTTCCCTCTCCTTCCCTCTTTCCTGACGAAGCAACTGCCAGTTGCGAAAGCTCGTAATTCTGTGTGTGTGTTTGTGTGTTTTGTTCATGTGCCTGTCTGCCGGCGCTTTCCCGCTTGGTAAGTCTTGGAATCTTTGTTTTTAATATATTTTTCCCATGTGGAAGTTTCTTTATATATATATATATATATATATATATATATATATATATATATATATATATATGCGCAGATTTTTAACTTTTTCATGAAAATTGTTTTTAGTTACTGAGTGCTTAAAAAGTGTTTTTTCACACCCATGAGCTTGATGAAGTTCGACAACTGATAATGGAATATTAAATAACTATTTCAAAAAAAAGTGACTGGTTGCAGTTTTATGTATGTATATTAAAAGTGGAATTATTCACTGATTCATCTCAGGAGATGAACAACCTAGATCAAAAAGTGTCATATATAGACAAGGTGCAAGAGGAAACTGCTGATAAACTTGAGAGCATGACTGACATGCAGACTCAGATGCAAAAGGCTTAGTCAGAAATCTGCACAAATTTAGAAACTATGACAGGTACTATTAATGAGTTGCAATCTTTAAATACAGATTTGTGAGAAGTAGTACAGAAGCTGTTGGTAAAACTGAGTAATTCAGATTTGAGCACTAAATTCATAAAGAAAGCACAAGAAAAAAATTGTGCAGGAGGTAGAGTGTATAAAGGACAGAGACAAAGTGGGAATGCTAGATAAGGGTATGACACTCACACAGATGGTCATACAAGAGCATAAGACTTATGTCAAAGCAGCTGAAGAGGTAGAAAAGAAATTGATTGCTAGGATTGAGCTAGGCTTAAAGGCAGCAGAAGAGAAGTTACAGAGCAATCTAATTAATGTTGCAGATGTCACAAGAGAGACACCAACAGAAAGCAATTGGGTGCAGTAGGGTAGGATAGATGGTGGTTAATACTTATCAACCATTTGTGACCGGCCCTTCATTCAGAGGAGAAAGGAATTATAAAATGCAACAGGCACTGCCAAGGTCAATACTAGTTGCACAAACATATCCAGAGTATAATCTGCTGCAACTGAACCATCTGACAGCAGCAATAGACAATCTGCTCCCTTTTTCAACAGAGGGTAATAGAATTAACCACATAGTGTTTATCAGTGCTTTTCAAAACATCTTACACCGCAACTGGACAGAAGCACAGAAGATCCGGTTCATTGTCGGTACACAGATGGCGATGTTTTACTGTGAAAAGGTTTTCAGAAATTACTGCAACCAGTCACCTTTTATGTAGATGTATTTTATTTAACCATGACCGGTTTCGAGCTGCCTAGCAACTCATCATCAGATGGTATATACATTCAGTGCTTTTTTGTACCCATTGTGTGGGTGGTTGAGTATCTGTGGCTAGACAGAAACGAGAACAAATAATCGCTACATGTGGTACAGTAACACAAAATATTTACAGCAAAATTTATGTTTAACATATAAATGTGGTACAGTTACACGAAATATTTACAGTTTAATTTACGTTTTGAGGTGTTACTTACAGATAAATCTTTCTGCAGGTATATATATCTCTTTTAGGAGGTATTCTTAAAACCATTGTTGTTCTTGTTTTTCACAATTTCACAAGTTAAAACTTTCTCTAGATGTATATTACTTTTATGAGGCACTGTTGGAAACATATATCTTGTTTTTCGTAATCATCGCTGAACACACTTAGCCACAGATACGAATACAGGATTTACACATTATAAACAAGCCAAAGATTGCAATATAACTATAGTATCAAAGATTTCAAGTTGACCAGAGACATTATTAGTCATCACTCACACTGACAAGAGATTTGTCTTTATTACATAGAAAATAAATGTAAATTAGCTTAAACTAGTAAAATGTTTATTTATAAATTAACTGTGCAATTTTAACAGGTATATAAAACTAGATTTTTTTACATTATATTTCAGTTACATTCAAGATTATTGGTATTGAGAGTATTATGACAGCTAATTTCTTGCTCCTTCCATTGGCTGATCTTGGCATATGATGTCTGGGATGAGAAGGTTGATGGTTAACTTAAAATAATAAGTAATGCTGGTATTTGATAGGGTGTGGAAAAGGAGTTGGCGGTGGGGGGGGGGGGGGGGGGGGGAGGGGGGTATAGGAAAATAGAGAGGGGGGGTTTAGAGGGTGATGTGGAGAGAGAAGAGAGCTGAAGGGGGGGGGGGGGGTGAAGGGGGGGGTGAAGGGGTGGGGAGCTGAAGGGGGGGGGGGAAGCTGAAGGGGGGGGGGGCAGAAGTGGTAGAAGCTTTTATGTGTGTGTGTGTGTGTGTGTGTGTGTGTGTGTGTGTGTTATTTTGTTTCTAAATGACTGTTTAGTTTTTTAAGTTCAAAGAATCTTTAAAATTCTGAAAGAAGGAGTTATTCGCCAATTCTGTCTGCTCATTTAAAATGGTATGTGGGGAATTATGTTTGTGGGTAAAAATCTCTAATTGTTCGAGAAGATCCATCTTGATTCCCTTGTCTACAGTGTGTAGGATTTGAAGGTTAGTTTTAATGTCTGTTATGGAATGTTTATTATCTGCTAGATGGGTAGCAAAAGTGGATCTATTTAAGTTGTTTAGGCGAAGTGCATCTGTGTGCTCTTTGTATCGGATCTCAAAATTTCTACCTGTTTGCCCTATGTAGTAGCAGGAGCAGCTGTCACATCTTAATTTATATATACCAGATTTTTGGTAGGGTGTGCTGGCTCTTTTGGTGTTGTGGACTATTTTGTTCTGTATTTTGTTGT